>NC_091138.1:12555804-12898910 GCF_041381155.1 Argopecten irradians | reverse complement strand
TTTCAATAAATTATTGCATTTTAATCAGGTTCTTTGTTGTGTCAAGCTACATCACCTTAGAAAAGGCTGAAAAAGTATGATATGAACTTGTACAGTAACAATATGTAATTTTTGTCAGTTGACCATATGGTGTAAGGTTATTGTTAGCTCACCTGGTCCGAAGGAGCGAGGTGAGCTTATGAGTTACTAGAACGAATATACGTACCCGGCCTACTATACCATTCGGCCGGGTACAAATTGGTCCCTATGTGTCGTAGTGGAGCACTGCCTCCGAAAATCACTCGGGCATAGTTTTCTATACTTTTTTGTGGGTTTCCAATTAGTTTATGCGTATACATGCATTTACGTATTATTTTTGTCCAAAACAAACATAACTACCATTCTTAATATCTACCGTACCGCTCACAAGACGTAAAATTCACAATTTGTGGACTTGCAGTATAAATTCCCTTCAGAAAGACCTTCATATGTATTATGTAAAAAAGATAATGCTTCGATGAGAATTTGATATTTTATGTGGTTTAGTTTTATTGCCTAGTAGGTAAGCGATATCAAACAAGTACGATGAAAATGCAAACAAACGTTTTATAATGGTTTGCATAATCATTACTTTGCTCCATTAGCAGTAATAGGCACCAATTGTAGCTCTAAAGACGATATCATTTTCTGTCAAAAAGTCTTTTGAGCTACAATATTGCAGCAAATGGGATACCGCTGTGTTCGGCGTCCGTCAACAATCGACTTCTTCTCCATAACTGCTGGTTGGATTTCAACAAAATTTGACTGGTAGCATCCTTATGGGCTACTAACTGGAAATTGTTAAAATGATACAGCTGACCCCCCCCCCCCCCCCCCCCCCCCCCCCCCCCCAGGGGCCTGAGGGGCGAGGTCAAAAGGGGTCAATTTGGCTATTTCCATATAAACGACTTCTCTGAAACTAAGCATGGGATAGCACCCATAATGCAATGGTAGCATCCTTATAGAGTGGGAAATCAAAATTGTACAAATGATGGGGCTGACCCCCCGGGGGTCTGAGGGGCGGGGTCAAAGGGGTCAATTTGGCTATTTCCATATAAAAGACCTCTTCTCTGCAACTAAGCATGGGAGAGCACTCAAAATGCAATGGTAGTATCCTTACAGGGTGGGGATTCAAAATTGTACAAATGATGGGACTGACTCCACCGGGTGCTGAGAGACGGGGTCAAAAGGGATCAATTTGGCTGTTACCATATAAACGACTTCTTCTCTGCAACTAAGCATGGGATAGCACCCATAACGCAATGGTAGCATCCTTATAGGGTGGGGATTCAAAATTGTACAAATGATGGGGCTGACCCCTACAAGGGCCTGAGGGGCGAGGTCAAAAGGTCAATTTGACAATTTCCATATAAACGACTTCTTCTCTGCAACTAAGATAGCACCCATAACGAAATGGTAGCATCCTTATAGGGTAGGGATTCGAAGTTGTACAACTGATAGGGATGACCCCCCCGGGCCTTAGGCGCGGGCCATATTGTAAGAGTCTTTTTGATAACTACTTAAAAAAAACAGGCGAGCGATACAGGCCCTCTGGGCCTCTTGTTGTGTCTTGGTATTATGAGCTGTCGTTTATGTTATAGACAAGGTGTCCAAGATGACCGTGCTATGGTAGCTCTCCTCCAGACAGCCCTCGATGCCATGCAGAAGAAGGAAGGGTAATATTCTTAAATGTCTTTTGATTTCTCAGTATGGTTATTTCAGTACATCCTCAGAATGTTTATAATATATATGTAATATGAAATATGTTATCAAAAAAATAAATGTTTGTTAGCTACATCTATTTACGTAAGGAAAAAGTCATTCCTTAATGACATACAGAATAAAGAACGGAAAATTTTCACTTCCTTCATGTTACACATCTAATTTGCCACCTCAAATGTGGAACAATCGATGCATGCCATATGTGAGCTTCAACACTATATTTGTTATAATGATTGTCTTGTCTTAAATTAGCCCCTTCATGAGCAAAAAGCCCAGAATAGCATATGGGTAAAAATATTTTTAATACAGTACATTGTATATTATATTATGAAATTTATTATTTAGGTGTTGACAGATATTTACATTTTCCCAGCAAATGTTTGGTCTAACTTTTCACTTGTTATATTATATGTGTTACATTATGAATTTCCTACAGGAGTAAGTCCCCAGCCCCTCGGGCCAGTTCCAGTAGTTCACTTGGCCGACCATTAACATCCTCATCCATGCGTAGATCTGATGATGTCCCCCTAAAAAGGAGGAAGATGTATGATGATGAGGACTCACAGCTGCAGAAACGACCAAGATCAGGTACTCACCTCTTCCGGCTGTTCAATTCATTCACAAAATGAAGCGAGTTGTTCAGATTATGGAAGTTAATGTAATGGATCATAAAATTGCATGGGTCATTTTCACAAAACAGATCAAAATTTGGAGAATTATTATACACTATCATAGGAATTTCTGTAATCATAAGGGTCAAATTGGAATGGACAACACAACAGGCCACTGACTGAAATGCCCCTCTAAATGAACCATGTCCAATGTTATTTAATAACTAACCCCCTATCTAACAATGTTAAGTAGCATATTTTTCATGACATTATTGATTTGTTTGCTTCTGATATTAAAGTGAATAGTCGGGCAAAGAAAATCAGTCTAAATGCGTTCATTGGCCTTCCAAAAGTTCTCACATGTTAATACGACGGTCAAGTTTTGCTTACGTTCCAGTTCTGACCATTGTAATAAAGAAAAGTTGAAAGCATTGAAAGCGAGGCTGCGTGGAAATGTAACCACGGACAAAGTCAGCCGGGAGGAAGTTTTAGGATTCCTATACTTTAAATTAATTTCTTCGTACGCAGACAGATTTTGAAGAGAGATTTTATTTTTCTATTTCATAAAAAATTATACCGGATACATTCACACCATTTTTACCAACTTTAGGCATCCTTGCCCGACTGTTCACTTTAAAGATTACCATAATTGCAATGATCCTCAAGTCTTTTACTTTTTCTCTCTTTTGATTTCAGACTTTTCCATGCAAGGACAGAGTCGAGGAGGATCTTCCTTGGGCCACAGTTCTTCAATGGGGAGTGGAAGTTACTCCGGTACACAACAGACATCACAGCAGTACCACTCACCATTACAGAATCAGTACTCTAAGCCAAGTCTGATGGGAGCAGGGGGAGCTACCAGCATGAGTAGAGGCGGTAGAGGGAGCTCTATGAGAGGAGGCAATATCAGGGGGAACAGTAGAGGAATGGTGCGGGGAACAGGGAGAGGAGGAACAGCTCGTGGTGGCAGAGGTGGATACAGTCAAGGTTAGTGACTCAATTTCATATTTTCTCCTCAGAATAATAAAGCCTACCATCTAGGAATGGAAAATACACATAATAGTCATAGTATATAACCTTAGCCAAATGCTAATCTACCTTATCACCATCAAGGAATAACAAGTTCATGTAAAGGTACTATTCCATATTGAGATGATGCTATTGAAAACAAAATGTACTTCAAAAGCATTAATCTTTGGTATTTAAAAACTTTAAGTTCTATTATGGTTTTTTTTTTTTTTTTGGGGGGGGGGGGGGTAAATTTATGGTCATACAGTACCAAACTTTGCTGAATGATAGAGCATATATCCTTTTGAAAATATCCGCTAATGAAACATGCCCATCAATTCCATGTTTTTCAAAAACAACAGAAAACCCCTCATATAAGAGGGTGTTTCCCGACTCCTTGCCCCAGAGCATAAACAGAGCTACAAAAAATGTAAACATATCGAGTTCACATGCGCAGACAGAAAAAAGGTGGATTTTCCCAAACAATGGATGAAGTACGCATGTAAATGACAGATTCCGAAATAAGCCTAAAACTCACTGAATTCCAGTTAAATAACACAAATGGGCTCGTTGGAACAGGAGAAAGAACGAGTCAAACTCTGATAACTACAACGATTTAGCTATCAATTTAAAAAAAGTTGCTCGATCTCTGGTAAGCACTTCTATTCAACTGCACGCTTTATTGAAAATGAACATAGAAATAAAACACGTGTTTGTATAGTGTTTCCTGAAGAGGCCTTCCACGGGTTGACTCGACAAAACTTGTAAACAAATAAAATTAAACACAAGTACACATCATGTAGTTTGCACGGAAGGTCGATGAATAGCTAAGTAAAGCTGGATATTATGATTTCTTTGCATTTTATAATATTATATGGATGTATATCCCATCAGCCTATCTATAATGTACACTGTATACACAGGGACTTGTCAGAATATATACATACATTCTCAATGTACTTACATTACATTATAATATTATATGGATGTATATCCCATCAGCCTATCTATAATGTACACTGTATACACAGGGACTTGTCAGAATATATACATACATTCTCAATGTACTTACATTACATTATAATATTATATGGATGTATATCCCATCAGCCTATCTATAATGTACACTGTATACACAGGGACTTGTCAGAATATATACATACATTCTCAATGTACTTACATGCTTCAGGTACAATTAAAATAATATGTTGAGGCTGTTCAAAAATGTATATATAATTATTTATTGGCCTGATTTTTGGTCTATTTCAGCTCTTTAGCTTCTAGGCCACCTTTAATTCTCCATTTTTAGCTCACCTGGCCAGAAGGGCCGGTGAGCTTGTGTCATGGCGCGGCGTCTGTCCATCCTTCCATTCGTTAACATTTCTTGTTACCGCTATTTCTCAGAAAGTACTGAAGGGATCTCTCTCAAATTTCAATTGTAGGTTCCCCTAGGGCCCATGTTGTGCATATTTCATTTTAGGACCGATCGGTTAACAAGATGGCAACCAGGCCGCCATCTTGGATTTTGATACTTAAAGTTTGTTACCGCTATTTCTCAGAAATTACTGAAGGGATCTCTCTCAATTTCACATGTAGCTTTCCCTAGGGCCTTAGTAGTGCATATTGCATTTTGGGACAGAATGGTCAACAAGATGGCCGCCAGGCCGACATCTTTGATTTTGATAGTTAAAGTTTGTTACCGCTATTTCTCAGAAAGTACGGAAGGGATATGTTTCAAATTTCATGTGCGGGTTCCCTTAGGTCTCTAATTATGCATATTACATTTTAGGACCAGTCGGTCAACAAGATGGCCGACAGGCCACCATTTTGAATTTTGATAATTGAAGTTTGTTACCGCTATTTCTCAGAAGGTAATGAAGTGATCTGTCTCAAATTTTATAAGTAGGTTCTCCTAGGACCTGCATATTGCATTTTGGGACCGATCGGTCAACAAGATGGCCAACAGGTAGCCATCTTGGATTTTGATAATTGAAGTTTGTTAGTGTTATATATCTCAGAAAGTACTGAAAAGATCTTTCTCAAATTTCATATGAAGTAATATGTAGTAAAAGTTTGAAAAGCAGAGAAAAGATCCCTCTTTCTATTGTCAGACGTAGATCATTCTTTGGTGGTCGCCAAGATCCCTCTGGGATCTCTTGTCATTAACACTAATCTCTAATCTTTGAAGAGTTAAATTTGTACTGTGTATATTGTATATTTCATATTCAAAAGATCCATGCTGTATGTATCTGGTAATCTATAAATTATTTATGTTACTGCAGTTATATTCCGGACGTATAGAAGTACAATTTCCTTCATGTATATATCATATTTTATAGTTTGTATGTGTAGATCTATTGTGTATAGGAATATAAGCAACGGATTTGTGAGCAAGTTTTCAGCCGGAGAAAAGACAACTACCTGATGCCGAATTTTTTTTTTAAAGTGATTTACATGTAGTTATAATGGTTATACAAGTACAATAAAATTCCCCACTTTGGTGCCCCATGTATGCATCTCACTTTTAACACACAACATTTCCTGATCATTTTACTTTCAAAAATTAGCTGTAAATCAAGCATACCATATTCAACCCAATAACCGCCCAGGGTGTTAAAAAAAAAAATTTAAAAATGAAAAGGTGCTAATAACACGAAATTATTGCAAATCTAGACAGTTTTTTGTAGTTTTGTTCTTTATGCGTGGATAATTAAAATCGAGGCCTCAAAAAGGGGGAAGGGCGCTTATTGGGTCGAATACGGTAATAAACATTTGAGGAGCCGCAGTCAATATATGTGGAAAAATGAGTGTCAAACGTTAAAACAGTTGTATTACTCATCGTTTACTCAAAACAACCCGCAGTCGTGGCAACGTTTGTCTTGTTTATCATCCGGGTGTCAAACATATACGTGTACACCAGGTATTTTTATGTATGGAAATCAATCTGTTCCATTTTTAGGTCATCTGACCCGAAGGGTCAGGATGACCTATAGTCATCATGTTTCGTCCGTCGTCGTGCGCCGTCCGCCGTGCGCCGTCCGCCGTGCGTTAACTTTTCACATTTTGAACTTCTTCTCAAGTTTGACAAGTGGGATTGAGCTGAAACTTACCTGAAATGATCCTGAGATGGTCCCGACAAAGTGTTGTTATTTTTCGGGTCGATCCGAAATCCAAGATGGCCGCCACAGCCGCCATCTTGAAAACACATTTTAAACTTCTTCTCAAGTTCTACCGGTGCGATTTGGCTAAAACTTGCATGAAATGATCCTGACATGGTCCCGACAAAGTGTTGTTATTTTTCGGGTCGAACCGAAATCCAAGATGGCCGCCACAGCCGCCATCTTGAAAACACATTTTGAACTTCTTCTCAAGTTCTACCAGTGGGATTTTGCTGAAACTTGCATGAAATGATCCTGACATGGTCCCGACAAAGTGTTGTTATTTTTCGGGTCGATCCGTAATCCAAGATGGCCGCCACAGCCGCCATCTTGAAAACACATTTTGAACTTCTTCTCAAGTTCTACCGGTGCGATTTGGCTGAAACTTGCATGAAATGATCCTGACATGGTCCCGACAAAGTGTTGTTATTTTTCGGGTCGAACCGAAATCCAAGATGGCCGCATCAGCCGCCATCTTTAAAACACATTTTGAACTTCTTCTCAAGTTCTACCAGTGGGATTTTGCTGAAACTTGCATGAAATGATCCTGACATGGTCCCGACAAAGTGTTGTTATTTTTCGGGTCGATCCGAAATCCAAGATGGCCGCCACAGCCGCCATCTTGAAAACACATTTTGAACTTCTTCTCAAGTTCTACCGGTGCGATTTGGCTGAAACTTGCATGAAATGATCCTGACATGGTCCCGACAAAGTGTTGTTATTTTTCGGGTCGAACTGAAATCCTAGATGGCCGCCACAGCCGCCATCTTGAAAACACATTTTGAACTTCTTCTCAAGTTCTACCAGTGGGATTTGGCTGAAACTTGCATGAAATGATCCTGACATGGTCCCGACAAAGTGTTGTTATTTTTCGGGTCGATCCGTAATCCAAGATGGCCGCCACAGCCGCCATCTTGAAAACACATTTTGTACTTCTTCTCAAGTTCTACCGGTGCGATTTGGCTGAAACTTGCATGAAATGATCCTGACATGGTCCCGACAAAGTGTTGTTATTTTTCGGGTCGAACCGAAATCCAAGATGGCCGCCACAGCCGCCATCTTGAAAACACATTTTGAACTTCTTCTCAAGTTCTACCAGTGGGATTTTGCTGAAACTTGCATGAAATGATCCTGACATGGTCCCGACAAAGTGTTGTTATTTTTCGGGTCGATCCGAAATCCAAGATGGCCGCCACAGCCGCCATCTTGAAAACACATTTTGAACTTCTTCTCAAGTTCTACCGGTGCGATTTGGCTGAAACTTGCATGAAATGATCCTGACATGGTCCCGACAAAGTGTTGTTATTTTTCGGGTCGAACTGAAATCCTAGATGGCCGCCACAGCCGCCATCTTGAAAACACATTTTGAACTTCTTCTCAAGTTCTACCGGTGCGATTTGGCTGAAACTTGCATGAAATGATCCTGACATGGTCCCGACAAAGTGTTGTTATTTTTCGGGTCGATCCGAAATCCAAGATGGCCGCCACAGCCGCCATCTTGAAAACACATTTTGAACTTCTTCTCAAGTTCTATTGGTGCGATTTGGCTGAAACTTGCATGAAATGATCCTGACATGGTCCCGACAAAGTGTTGTTATTTTTCGGGTCGAACCGAAATCCAAGATGGCCGCCACAGCCGCCATCTTGAAAACACATTTTGAACTTCTTCTCAAGTTCTACCGGTGCGATTTGGCTGAAACTTGCATGAAATGATCCTGACATGGTCCCGACAAAGTGTTGTTATTTTTCGGGTCGAACCGAAATCCAAGATGGCCGCCACAGCCGCCATCTTGAAAACACATTTTGAACTTCTTCTCAAGTTCTACCAGTGGGATTTTGCTGAAACTTGCATGAAATGATCCTGACATGGTCCCGACAAAGTGTTGTTATTTTTCGGGTCGATCCGAAATCCAAGATGGCCGCCACAGCCGCCATCTTGAAAACACATTTTGAACTTCTTCTCAAGTTCTACCGGTGCGATTTGGCTGAAACTTGCATGAAATGATCCTGACATGGTCCCGACAAAGTGTTGTTATTTTTCGGGTCGAACTGAAATCCTAGATGGCCGCCACAGCCGCCATCTTGAAAACACATTTTGAACTTCTTCTCAAGTTCTACCGGTGCGATTTGGCTGAAACTTGCATGAAATGATCCTGACATGGTCCCGACAAAGTGTTGTTATTTTTCGGGTCGAACCGAAATCCAAGATGGCCGCCACAGCCGCCATCTTGAAAACACATTTTGAACTTCTTCTCAAGTTCTACCAGTGGGATTTTGCTGAAACTTGCATGAAATGATCCTGACATGGTCCCGACAAAGTGTTGTTATTTTTCGGGTCGATCCGAAATCCAAGATGGCCGCCACAGCCGCCATCTTGAAAACACATTTTGAACTTCTTCTCAAGTTCTACCGGTGCGATTTGGCTGAAACTTGCATGAAATGATCCTGACATGGTCCCGACAAAGTGTTGTTATTTTTCGGGTCGAATCCGAAATCCAAGATGGCCGCCACAGCCGCCATCTTGAAAACACATTTTGAACTTCTTCTCAAGTTCTACCGTGCGATTTGCTGAAACTTGCATGAAATGATCCTGACATGGTCCCGACAAAGTGTTGTTATTTTTCGGGTCGATCCGAAATCCAAGATGGCCGCCACAGCCGCCATCTTGAAAACACATTTTGAACTTCTTCTCAAGTTCTACCGGTGCGATTTGGCTGAAACTTGCATGAAATGATCCTGACATGGTCCCGACAAAGTGTTGTTATTTTTCGGGTCGAACCGAAATCCAAGATGGCCGCCACAGCCGCCATCTTGAAAACACATTTTGAACTTCTTCTCAAGTTCTACCAGTGGGATTTTGCTGAAACTTGCATGAAATGATCCTGACATGGTCCCGACAAAGTGTTGTTATTTTTCGGGTCGATCCGAAATCCAAGATGGCCGCCACAGCCGCCATCTTGAAAACACATTTTGAACTTCTTCTCAAGTTCTACCGGTGCGATTTGGCTGAAACTTGCATGAAATGATCCTGACATGGTCCCGACAAAGTGTTGTTATTTTTCGGGTCGAACCGAAATCCAAGATGGCCGCCACAGCCGCCATCTTGAAAACACATTTTGAACTTCTTCTCAAGTTCTACCAGTGGGATTTTGCTGAAACTTGCATGAAATGATCCTGACATGGTCCCGACAAAGTGTTGTTATTTTTCGGGTCGATCTGAAATCCAAGATGGCCGCCACAGGCGCCATCTTGAAAACACATTTTGAACTTCTTCTCAAGTTCTACCGGTGCGATTTGGCTGAAACTTGCATGAAATGATCCTGACATGGTCCCGACAAAGTATTGTTACATCTCTGGTTGATCCCAAATCGAAGATGACTACCATGACACTATATCTAATTAATTTCCTATATTTAAAGGCCCTTGGGCCTCTTGTTTGAAATAAAATTTGTTGAAAGAAATTGAAAATGATCCTGACATGATCCTGACAAAGTGACACCATATATAATTAATTTTACTATTGTCAAGGTAGTAAGATGACCGTTAAGGCCCTTTGGGCCTCTTGTAAGAATTCTTTTCTAATTGATTATTAACGTAATTATCCTCATTAGAAAGAAACTAAATGAAGTACGTTTCATAAGGACTCCTAATGTACATCTTAGCAGAGTTTTGTGAAGCATAATGGGACTTTGATTATTTAACTAAATACAGTCGAAACTCGTTATCTCAAAATCGCTTGAGTCGAAATTCCGGTTGAGTCGAATTAATTTTCAAGTTCCGTTTTTTGTCCTTCTTTGTGTATGTATTTTAAGATCAGATGACTCGAATTTCGATGACTCGAAACTCCGGTTGTGTCAAAGTCAATTCCTGGTCCCTAGAACGGATATTCAACGAAAAAAATAGTCGCTATCTCGAATTTAATTTTAGTCAAAATTTTAAATAAAAAAAACCCCAACAATTACGTAAATATAACATGGATACAAACAATTGAAATTCACCTGTGGTTTGTCGTAACACGTGATTGGTTTACCTGCACATATCGCGATCGGTATATGCAGATTCAGGCCTATGGGAACATACTACAACAATGACTAGTAATTGATAATTGTTTAATAATGCTCTCAAGTCTGGCTTCCTAATTAGTGTCACTTTACAATTGTGACTTACCTGTACATATACACGACGCGTGTTTACACAGCTAGCAGCGTGGCTGATCATGACCGGAAGCGTGTTTGTTTAGGAATCATTAGAAACGAAAGCGTTTTCTAAGGTTTGTTTGGAATGTTGATAGTGCAAAATATGACGATCATATTATCGTAATTCAATTTTTTTATTTAAAAATGTATTTAAAAAAAAACCCATAACATCTGAAAACATATAACTAAAAAGATTTAATACAAACCTTATAAGTTGGAAAATCACGATAATATGCTGATCACGGTAATAGGCATGTACCCGGCTGTCATAAGATATAAGGACCGTTAAAAACCACTTTCTGACCAAACCTAATGGCATTACGTTTGAGTCGAATTCCGGATGAGTCGAATTATTTTCGTTGGTCCGTTGAATTTCGAGATAACGAGTTTCGACTGTATTTCAAAAATCATCAGAAAACCATGCCAGCCAGCCTCAGTTTGATTGTTAGATGGTGTGTTAAATATATTTTATGTTAGAATGTATTGTATCACTTACATGTTTTAAATGGAGCCTTATAAATATTATTGGTGGAACATTGAATATGTTATTATAAAAGATTAAACCTGATTCATGCCTTATTATTTTTCAGGAGTAAAACGGCCTTTGTTGGGTGCAGGCAGTAGCCAAGGAATGTCAAGGAGTTATCAGGACTATTGATACAGAATATAGTCAAAATTACTATATGACTTTACCACAAATTCGGAAATTGTTGAATTCAAACATGGAAGGACATTCATACAGGACCAGTTTGATACCAATAAATGGATTCTAAAGTGTTGTAGTGAATACTTGATACAGATCATCTAATTCACAACTTTGGGAATAAGTTGGAAGTAGCTATTGTGACACGAGTTCACATCTGAATTTTGGAAATTAGTCACAGTAGATATTGGAACTTAAATATCACTTGTTGAAACATGTATAGGTTATCAATGTAAGATAGCACAATGCTTTAACATTTAGCAGTATTTGTTTTATGTTTCAAAACATCTGTAGATAATCAATGTATACTACAATAAGCATTATATCTATTGACACCAGGGCCGTTTTCGATTATATGGTTGGACTGGTTGGACCTAGTTGTTCGTTTATTGATTAAAGATGGACTTAGTGATTTTATATTGTTTTCAGGAGAGCCTTGACAAAGCTCTCACAGGCCTGTGTAAAACACTGCAGGTCCGTCAGGACTTATACTTGAAATAATTACTTTAACCAAAGGTTGAACCGGTTGTTCCGAATAAACGAAAACGGCCCTGTATAATTTGGGCGACTGGCTTCATTGATTGACCAGGCATCGCCCAGACACAGAAAATCCATCATTTGTATATAAAACTAAATGTTCATTGTAAGTCATCAGATCATTAAATGTTTGAAATTTGAATGTGTTTAACTTAAGTCTTACTTAGTGTACATTAATGGAACATTTCCATCATTCATAACATTGAAGAGTCCGAATTATTTTTTTATGTTTATCCATTGTCTATATCGTTGTGTCATGTTAATTCATCATTAAAATCAACACACTGTAAATAAAATACTTTTGTTTTCTTTGATTTCAATTGAAGAAGGTACTTATAGAACCACCTTCTTGGAGAAAGACTATATATATAGGTAGTAATGGCAATGGCATGGTGGTTTTTAGGTCATCTGACCCGAAGGGTCAGGATGACCTATAGTCATCATGTTTCGTCCGTCGTCGTCCGCCGTCCGCCGTCCGCCGTGCGCCGTGCGTTAACTTTTCACATTTTGAACTTCTTCTCAAGTTCTATTGGTGCGATTTGACTGAAACTTGCATGAAATGATCCTGACATGGTCCCGACAAAGTGTTGTTATTTTTCGGGTCGATCCGAAATCCAAGATGGCCGCCACAGCCGCCATCTTGAAAACACATTTTGAACTTCTTCTCAAGTTCTACTAGTGCGATTTGACTTGGTCCATTGGTCCATATTTGTGCCATACAGATTTTGAGGCTGATCGGAAAAACAAGATGGCCGCCAGGCAGCCATCTTTGATTTTGGCAGTTGAAGTTTGTTATCGATATTTCTTGAGAACTACTGAAGGGATTTTGTTCAAACTTCACATGGAGGTTACCCTTGGTCCCTAGTTGTGCCATACAGATTTTGAGGCTGATCGGAAAAACAAGATGGCCGCCAGGCAGCCATCTTTGATTTTGGCAGTTGAAGTTTGTTATCGATATTTCTTGAGAACTACTAAAGGGATTTTGTTCAAACTTCACATGGAGGTTACCCTTGGTCCTTAGTTGTGCCATACAGATTTTGAGGCTGATCGGAAAAACAAGATGGCCGCCAGGCAGCCATCTTTGATTTTGGCAGTTGAAGTTTGTGATCGATATTTCTTGAGAACTACCGAAGGGATTTTGTTCAAACTTCACATGGAAGGTACCCTTGGTCCCTAGTTGTGCCATACAGATTTTGAGGCTGATCGGAAAAACAAGTTGGCCGCCAGGCAGCCATCTTTGATTTTGGCAGTTGAAGTTTGTTATCGATATGTCTTGAGAACTACTGAAGGAATTTTGTTCAAACTTCACATTGAGGTTACCCTTGGTCCCTATTTGTGCCATACAGATTTTGAGGCTGATAGGAAAAACAAGATAGCCGCCAGGCGGCCATCTTGGATTTTGATAGTTAAGGTTCGATATCCCCATTTCTCAAAAAGTGCTGAAGGGATCTTTCTCAAATTTAATATGTAGGTTCCCGTAGGGCCCTTGTTGTGCATATTGCATTGTTGGACCAATCGGTGAACAAGAAGGCCGCCATCTTGGATTTCAATAATTAAAGTTTGTTATTGCTATTTCTCAGATATTACTGAAGGGATCTGTCTCAAATTTCATATGTAGGTTCCCCTAGGGACCTAGTTGTGCATATTGCATTTTGTGACCGATCGGTTAACAAGATGGCCGCCAGGCAGCCATCTTGGATTTTGTTATTCAAAGTTTGTTATCGCTATTTCTCAGAAAGTACTGAAGGGATCTGTCTCAAAATTCATATGTAGGTTCCCCTAGGGCCCTAGTTGTGCATATTGTGATTTGGGACCGATCGGTCAACAAAATTGCTGACAGGCAGCCATCTTGGATTTTTATATTCAAAGTTTGTTATCGCTATTTCTCAGAAAGTATTGAATGGATCTTTCTCAAATTTCACATTTAAGTTCCCCTTGGGCCCTAGTGGTGCATATTGTGATTTGGGTCCGATTGATCAACAAGATGGCCACCAAGGAGTCATCTTGGATTTTGATAGTTGAAGTTTGTTACCGCTATTTCTCAAAAGGTACTGAAGCGATCTGTCTCAAATTTTATATGTAGTATGTTCGAAAAAGTTTAAAAAGTAGAGAAAAGATCCATCTTTCCTTTGTCAGATATAGATCATTCTTTGGTGGGTGCCAAGATCCCTCTGGGATCTCTTGTTATATTCAAAGTTTGTTATCGCTATTTCTCAGTTAGTATTGAATGGATCTTTCTCAAATTTCACATGTAGGTTCCCCTAAGGCCCTAGTTGTGCATATTGTTATTTGGGACCGATTGATCAACAAGATGGCCGCCAAGGAGTCATCTTGGATTTTGATAGTTGAAGTTTGTTACCGCTATTTCTCAAAAGGTACTGAAGCGATCTGTCTCAAATTTTATATGTACGTAGTATGTTTGAAAAAGTTTAAAAAGTAGAGAAAAGATCCATCTTTCCTTTGTCAGATATAGATCATTCTTTGGTAGGTGCCAAGATCCCTATGGGATCTCTTGTTTGAGAAGAAGTCGTTTAAAGATTTCAGCCTATTTGACCCCTATGACCTTGAATGTAGGTCAAGGTCATTTATTTGAACAAACTTGGTAGCCCTTTATCCCAGCATCCTACAGGCCCAATATCAGTACCCTGAGCCTTCTGGTTTTTGAGAAGACGTCGTTTAAAGTTTTTAGCCTATTTGTCCCCTATGACCTTGAATGAAGATCAAGGTCATTTATTTGAACAAACTTGGTAGCCCTTCATGCCAGCATCCTACAGGCCTAATATCAGGTCTCTAGGCCTCTTAGTTATTCACAAGAAGTTGTTTAAAGGAATTTAGCCTATTTGACCCCTTTGACCTTGAATGAAGGTCAAGGTCATTTATTTGAACAAACTTGGTAGCCCTTCATCCCAGCATTCTACAGGCCCAATATCAGTACCCTGGGCCTTCTGGTTTTTGAGAAGAAGTCTTTTAAAGATTTTAGCGTTTTTGACCCCTTTGACCTTGAATGAAGGTCAAGGTCATTCATTTGAACAAACTTGGTAGCCCTTCATCCCAGCATATCATAGGCCCAATATCAGTACTCGTGCCTTCTGGTTCTTGAGAAGAAGTCGTTTAAAGATTTTAGCCTTTTTAACCCCTTTGACCTTGAATGAAGGTCAAGGTCATTCATTTGAACAAACTTGGTAGCCCTTCATCCCAGCAACCTACAGGCCAAATATGAGTACCCTGGGCCTTCCGGTTATTGAGAAGAAGTCGTTTGAATGAAAAGTTTATGGACGGCGCACGGCTCACGGCGCACCACGACGGACGGTGCATGATGACAATAGGTCATTTAAGTGGTCATTTAAGTGTATATATATAGATTATTAGGTCATCTGACCCAAAGGGTCAGGATGACCTAATAATCTATATATATACACTTAAATGACCATAACTATTGATAATCTAAGTTGCATACAAAATAGCATCGTGATAAATTGAAGCGATTTGTTACACGTTACAACCCAACTCGGACATCAACAACTTTTTGAAGTATTTTTATTCATTGCACATTCATGTTTTGTACAGTATTTGTTTTTCCCCTTTCATACCTTTTACTCCATGATTACAACATTTCACATCGGCTATAACCCAACAACATATCAGTACCAATCATTAACACATCAAAGATTTAACAAATCACTCACTGATGTTGTACCATAAACAGATCGGGTACACATATATACAAATTTGAACAGTTTGTATAATACAATATTTTGTAATTGTCTCCAATTTTTCTCCCATACAGGTCTATTATTTAATTAACATGAGCAAATAGTCTTGTAGCAATAAAATATCCAATGGACTTATTTGTTGTAGTTTGATACAAAAATACTTGTTTATAACTGTAAAATAAGTCATGCTACATTATATATATATGACTAGAAATATGTCTGTTAGACATTAAGTGCTCGTTAACTACTTCCTAAAACCTTATTTTCCAGAATGATATGCATGTACATGCATAAGGCTTCTGCCGCGAGATATTTTACACATACAAAACTGTAACACCTAATTTATAAATAACCCGCAGATATACATATATACTCACAAGCCTATACTATATGAAATCATCTTCTGCAACAGGTGTACGTACGTAGCACTATCGCTCATTACCTAGGACCAAGGATGATGTGAAATAAATCAAATATAATCTGCTGAGTAACACTGTAAATGTCTTTGGCCGGTACTAAAAGTTATCTGTTTCGTCACTTTCTTTTATTAACTACATAAACTTGATTCGCATCATATTGTTCCGGAGGTTTCCAAAGTCGATCAGATGTCGCTGTTATTAATTTACAGAGGAAATTGCTAATAGTTATCTCTTATTTTTGAAAGGTTTGTGTCACTAAATCACGGCGAAATCTATTAAACGATATAAGACAGTGACTTCCGGTATCACGTGCGCAGTTGGAACCTGGGCATAGCTGATGTACACAGACTCCACACCCGACAAGGAAAACAATAGGGCGAGGGTTTGCTCGCCCTAAAAACATTAGGGCACAAGATTCATGTTCATATTCTTTAACATTTTAGCCATTCATACTGATTTCACAATTTAGGGAATTTAGAAATAGACCATATGCAACATTTTCAGTAATTGAAATAAATTTCATATTTTTCCTCTGCAACTACCAGGTATCACAAATAATACTTTCAATACAATAAACATATGTAAAGATTTTTGTTTGACAACAAGCAATTGTCTACACATGCTTACACATAGCATTTCCAGGACTAGTACAATATATTCAATATCGCCCTCATTAGAGGTTAAGATAACATCTACTAGTTATGTAACAAAGAATTTGTAAAACCTATACTTCTTAGCCTGAAGAAAATTTTAAGAAATCAACCAAACATATCTCAATTAGAATTAATTCTTATATCTATTTACATGTAGTTTCTAAAATACTACTAAATTCTATGTTTATGATGAAAATGAGTTAATAAATTTGGAGTAAATCGATTCAAATTTACCGAAAAATCTGTGTGGAAATTTGTTTGGACACACCTGACACTATCGCCTACATAGATATTGATCCAGAGATATGCAGGTGGCAAAACAGTACTGCATAAATTTTTCAATTACAAGCAAAATAGTCTTTCATTTTGACTTCTGATTTAGTGTCCAAACTATTAAAACATGTTTTCCTCACTGCAGACTTTTCTTTGATCCACGACCCACAAAAAGTGTCACGCCCCTGACTGAACGGAAATACTTGACCATTCCTGCTTCTGTCAGACGAATACCATCACTGCCTAACTTACCAATACTAACTACATCACTGCTTTTCAGATTTTTGTGGTTCCAGAAAAAGAGATTCTTATTGCTTTTACACAGAGCCTTGATGCTACAGTTCACCTGGTTGGCCCCTTTGTTATATGTGTCACAGTCAACATGTTTGGTGGTCTGTCGCGGCAGAATCTGCATTATCCCAACACAAACAACACCAAAACTGTCCACTAGTCTTTGAGCAATAGACACGAGTTGTGTAGGAAGGCATGTCATTATCTGTGTAAAGTTTGGCGAGTCTAAGTCGTCGCCCCCACACTGTATAAACACATTATGTGGTTGAATTTCATTCATGGTATGATTCAGTGCAGGAGGCTCCATATCACTAACTTTTCCTCCTAATTTGCCAACACAGTGAATTTGGAATTCACGCTGATGTAGGTTCAAGTTTTGTTTCTGACCAACAAAGTCATTGCTCAGCTGGTGAATTAGACTATCACCAACAAAGAGCACTCGTCTGGGTGGGTCTACTATTCCTACAGCTTTTGTCGTTAACGTCGACGACAAAGCCTGGTTTCCTTGTTCTGGTACAGGGATAAGTTGACGGCGTTGTGGCTGCACTGCCTTCTTGGTTGTTACAGTCACTTGTGGTTGCTGTGCGTATGATGTGGACTGTGGTAGTGACATATACATCGGAGGAGGCTGTAGTTGTGGGGGCATCATGGTTGGAGGTGGCTGGGCACCCACGTAAGGTACCGGTGGCTGTGAATATATGTATGGAGGAGCGGACTGGGTCATCATCGTCGGAGGTGGGACAAGTGGTGGCTGGTACGGAGCTGCGTACTGTCCTGGAGCTGTGGCTGACATTGTAGGATGATGAGAGTATACTGTAGCTGTCTGCTGGTAGCCTAGCAACATAAACAACAATTTTATGTACCAAATAAGGTCAAAATACACAAACAGAAATTCATACAATCTTTCAATAGAACAAGGGACTTAGATCTGGACTTCACTAGATTGATATTGACACTTTTTGAACAACAGAGCAATTTGAAACATCTTACACCCGGTCCACCCCAACTGCGAATGATAAATATTATGAAGTTCCTTACCGTCAATCGATTGATTTGTAACACAGCGAGAAATTCTGTACCGTGTAGCGATAAACGCTAATACTCTACCGACACAACGTGGCTATTTTTAGACTCGAGTACTGTCGCCAAATCCACAGGTAAACTGGTACTGGATGCTACGCTCGGGCCTCTCATCCAGCTTAACGAAACTGAATGGCTAGTTAGCTTAACCGATCTATATATCATCAACAATGCGTCTGTATCTACTTAAAAACAAAACAAATATTCTTCAAATTGCATAAAAATTCACTTGACTAGTATTTCTTTATTTTAGATATTTTAACAAATCTTCATATTTCTAGTAAAACTGCATATGAAACTCCTTATAGATCTAGCTATGCTCATTACGTAGGGAACCGCCATAACATGTCCCGGCTGCAGGCCGTGTGCAAAAAGTCAAAACACACGTGGGATTTATAAGACGAGTCCTAAACTGTCCTATATTTAGGATTTTCAATAAGTGGTTTGTAATATTATTACAGCAAAACTGACAAGCTAGAAGGTTAGTGGCATTTTAACCGTACTGTTATATATAATTAGCCATCAGCTTGGATCTGGTGCCGTACAGATTGCAAGCCAACGTAAATGCTATCGGAATGCTCTTTAAAGTTTGTTAATGATCTCAAACACACTTAAAACTTATTGTGGTAATATTAAAGTAACTAAATTATAATATTTTCAAATAGTTCTGATAACTATTCATGTGTAATATCTCCAGACATTGACATGTGTACGGATCGAATACGGCGGACTGCCAATGTTTTTGACATGTTCTGCAAGATATATTTCACTGTTTCAGTTACGGTGGCCAATAAAAGAAAACAAGCACAGTGCAATTATATTATGTTATTTCTTCTAAATACAACACTTTTTGTGCAAGTTGTCAAGCATTTATTGTGAATGTTTTGCAATGAAATTACCACCTTTATAACACTGAATTTGTGGTTCCCCGGACATCGTTTTCCCCAAAATTTGAATGCGCAAAATATACCGATAGTAGATTTTTTTCAGTATTTAAAGCCATAAGAAAAAATACATGTGCAAAGTACACTGGTGTGTAAGTAACACAAGATTTTACGGTATTTGTAACATTTACGATTGTGTTTGGTATAGCTGATGTAGCCAGAGCGCCCCGCGATTTACCTGTGGATTTGGCGACAGTACTCGAGTCTAAAAATAGCCACGTTGTGTCGGTAGAGTGTTAGCGTTTATCGCTACACGGTACAGAATTTCTCGCGGTGTTACAAATCAATCGATTGACGGTAAGGAACTTCATAATATTTATCATTCGCAGTTGGGGTGGACCGGGTGTAAGAAGTCCAGTTGGTCATGTGTAGTTAATCTATTATGGTTACTAGTAATGTCATAGATTCTCATTTTATCACAAACCAAAACTACTTCATGAATTTATATCCAATACTAGAAGCATTGTGGTACATCTCACAATACTGATTAACACATTTCAAAATTCAGTAAAAAGTTATAGGTATAGTGCGAATTACTGTGCAGACATTGACCGACTCCTGAATATGATACTAAAAAGCTTATCATACTAACCTGTACCAGGGTAGAAAGTGGCTGCCACAACTGAACCAGACTGGGGCACATTGTAACCAACTGTATAGACAGCCCCTGCTGATGGAAATGAAACACATTAGCAGGGCACATATCACAACAGTTGGTATCCAAGAGGATCTTAATTCTAATTATTTCTTTACTATGATTTTTTCATTGAATGTCAAGAAGATGTACATTGTGAATGTAATGCTAAATCATTGTACCTGGTGCAACATTTCTGAACAAAAATAAAGTGTCTTGTTTTATAGTTTCACTTGTAAAGTTCTATTTACAATTTTTAAGTTCTTTTTGAGCCATAACTATTCTGTTGAAGTATGATAGCACTATTTCAATGGTTTGGTTGATGCAAGCATATAATAAGACACATATTCTAGTACAATTCTTACCTGTTGGCTGATCCAACTTTGCTTTCTTGGCATCTTGATCTGCATAGTCATCATATGGATGTTTTCGTTTCACATTAGGAGACATTGACCTTGACCTTGAGGAAATAGGACTCAAACTTCTGGAAACTGACTGCTGACTTATATCGGACAATGACCCTGCATATTTTACATATGACCTGCTGTCTGGTGACCTTGAACTGCGACTGATTTGATCATAAGAGTCGCGACTGACTGATGACAAGGACCGCCTGTTTCGGTCATAGCCCCTTGTCCGTGGGGAGGGCGATCTTCTGCTCTGGTCATAACTCCTTGAATCTGGAGATGACAATCGTCTGCTCTGGTCATATCCCCGTGCACCTGAGAATGGTGATCTTCTGTTCTGGTTATATCTCCTTGATTCATCAGACGGCGATCGTCTTCCCCGGTCATAGCCTCTAACACCCGGTGATGGCGACCGCCGATTATATCTGCCATGCCTGTCATCTGGTGATAGTGGTCGTCGACCATGGTTATATTCCCTAGTGATGGGGGAAACTGAACCTCTTGTCCTCCTGTAGGACGTTGTCCTATCTGGTGATGAGGACTGTTGTCTGTTATAAGTACCACGTGCTGGAGAAATAGACCTTCTACGCGCAGTGAAGTCCCTGTGAGGGGAAGGAGACCTCCGTCTGTACTGCCCTCCTCTATCATGCATAGATCTGCTATAATCTGAATTACTTGGAGAGAATGAGCGCCGACCGTACCGATCTCTAACTGGAGAGACGGATACTGGTGACAGCCTGTTAGCCCCACGATATGGAGAGACCTCTCTACTCCTTTGTCTGTATCTGTTGTCACGAACAGGGGAAAAGGATGACCTCCTGCCACCATAGACATCTCTGAGGGGTGACCTAAATGACCTGCGAGGAGATAAGTTACCCCGCGAATGTCTCTGTGGGGAGAGAGAATCACGTCTGTGTAAAGAGTCCTGATGTCTAGTAGGTGAGTGTGAGCTAAGGGATCGTAATGGAGTAAATGATCTTCTATATTTCATTGGAGATCTGGACCTCGACTGGCGGCCTCTCACTGGTGAAGCAGCTTTACGTCTTTTGAAGGGATCTGGAGAAGGTGAGTGTTTGTATTTGTGATAGGTATCGGTTCTCCTGGGGGAGGCACCTCGCACTCGGCTGGCTTTAGGAGGTGGTGATGGGCTGTGTCTGAAAGACAATAGATTAGTAAAAAGCATGTGACAGTTACTAATGAGACTGATTCACATACCATGTGATACCTGACATCGTTTGTTTCTAAAGGTGATGGAACAGTGTTAAAAGATGACAAACGTCATTTCAGCGGAAAGATTATAAAGAGTTACGGTCCATCACCACTGGAGATACTAGTTCCACACAAATGTTATCGGGTATCATGTGATACATTAATTAGTCCCATTCATGGAAAGAATCACATTCAAATGATGCATTGAAATGTGTCCACTCAAAGATATTTTTTAAATTTTCCAATTTGTCTGGACAATAATGTTAATGACCGCATTCAAATCTAGAAATGTCCCTTCGTGCATCTATCAAAACAGGATAAAAGAATATTTCATAGCAAAGGCATAAGAGTTACTTTACTACACATTTCATTGATACATACATGTATGTATATTAAGCCTCTTTGTTTTGAGTTTAAAGGAAAGCAGCTGTTGCCAGTGTAATATTGTTTAAAAGCAAATATCCCAATTTAATATTCAATTTTTTTTTATGTACTTGAGCCGTTTTTTCCCCATTGTTGCTATTTTACTTAATGAAGAAGGCGCCCGCTTAACAGCAAACAACACTAGTTTATAATGAAATGGCTTACCTGTCCCTGCTCTGAACTACCACATCCAGGGCAGACTTAAGTAGGGCTACCATGGCATTGTCATTCTGTTTGTACCTATAACAACCAAACACAAACAGATGAGGTAAGGTTTATTGTCATTCTGTTTGTACCTATAACAACCAAACACAAACAGATGAGGTAGGGTTTATTGTCATTCTGTTTGTACCTATAACAACCAAACACAAACTGATGAGGTAGGGTTTATTGTCATTCTGTTTGTACCTATAACAACCAAACACAAACAGATGAGGTAGAGTTTATTGTTATTTTCACTGAAGTACTGGAGCAAAACGCCTCAATGGCTGTATATTTAATTTGGACTAGTGATAAAATAGTCGGACTGGTACAATTTAAATGTATACTAGTCCAAGTGACTAGCAGCGAAAAAAAATAACGTCACAGATTGGTTGTCTTCTCTTTATTTCACCATCTTTCTTTTATTATCAATATACTACCGTATGTATTGTAGTATGTGAAAGGCAATTTTTATACATATGTTTAATTTTTCCTCATACCTCTAAGAATGGCACGAAACCTCAACACTGTGTGACATTACACTATAGACATCATCCTTGCATAATGATTTGAAAAAATAAGTCTCTTGGAAAATCAATTGAGTTGTACGTTTAAATGTGTTTTATTTTATCAAGTAATCTGGAAAATGTTATTATAAGCATTGATGTCACTATTTTTTTTTTTTTTTTTCATCAGGATATGAAATTAAACAAGAGGCCCATTGGGCCAGTATCTTTCACCTGTTTCAGGCTAAAAACACAAGCTACCAACTCCAAGGCTTTAGATTTTAATCTTGAAATTAGATTCTACAGAGAATTTTAAAGACTTTGCTTTTCCCCCATTGGGCCCTGCCCCTTGGGCCCCTGGGAGACCAGAACCACCGTTTATTTATACAAAATTGGTTCCCTTCACCCCAGAAAGCTTCCAACCAAATTAGAACAAAATCCCTTCATTCCGATAGAAGAAGGATTTTAAAGAATTTGCTATATTTCCCCTATTTCCCCAATTTGGCCCTGCCCAGCAGACCCCTGGAGAATCGGATCCACCGTTTACACAAAATTGGTTACCTTCACACAAGGAAGCTTTAGACTAAATAAGAACAAAATCCCTTCATTTCTGAAGAAGAAGGATTTTAAAGAATTTGCTATACTTCCCTTATTGGCCCCGCCCCTAAGGACCCTGGGGGACCAGACCCACCGTTTATACTAAATTGGTTCCCTTCACCCAAAGAAGCTTCAGACTACATTAGAACTTGATCTCTTCATTCCTACAGAAGAAGAAGGATTTTTAAGAATTTGTTATATTTTCCCCTATTTGGCCCTGCCCTCATGCACCTTGTAATACAAAATTGGTTCCTGTTCACCCAAGGAAGCTTCAGATCCTTTGGGGCCAGGTGAGCTAAAACTAGTGACATCAATGCTAAGTATTATCATTGTTATGTAAACTTACTTTTCATCGGAAAGAGCTGAGTGGAGTTTGCTGGACAGCTCCTGCAGGCAAAAACAGAATTAAAAGAACTTAAAAGTATTTCAATGAAAAAAGACTGCTGTAACAACATATTTTCCCTTTCAAAACCACAATACAAAAATAATTTGTTCTACATGTGTATTCTATCAGCTTTCATTCCTTTCAAACTTTTTATTTCACAAAAAAATGACAGATGTTGTGGGAACATCTCTGCTTTGCTGCACTTCTGTTTTTACAACATATGTCAAAATTGAGATGAACAATATGGTGCCAGGAGCTCAGTCATTCGTTCTGTTCAGACAGAAATGTCATTTTGTTACACAAAAGTAACATTTTTCTACACTTACCTTATGTGTCATCACACGTCGACGACCTTCGCTCTCTAGAAAAGAAAGAAAAACGACAAAGCTAGAGAAAATATGATTGAAGGCATTCTATAGGAAACCTATCAAAAAATCTAAACCCTTGTGCAAAAAGCAACTCCGATGTGCAACAGCTTGAAAGCTCAGAAACACAGAGGTGGAATTTTATAGAATTGTAAATAATTCTACAGAATAATATCCCAGATTTGTTTCAACAACATTTCCCATATTTTTTTTTAATTTAAACAATTTTTCTCAGTTTTTTAATAATGAAAACTTATTTTCATAGCAGTGTGAATCTCATTTCGTAGGGATTTAATATTGCAATTTATTGAAAAAACGCTCTATAAATTATAATTGAAGAGGAAGTTAACACATTTTTGTGATGATTTATTCATGCGACTTCACATCCCTCAAAAATAACATGAAATTCAATCACATGTGAAAATGATGTTATAACAGTAGCTTGGAATACATTATCCAGTAACTCACCTGCATCAGATACATTACTGAGCAAGTCATTCTCCCAATCATCATCAGATTTTCCTTTCTTTCCCTTGCTGTTCCTCTTGTCCTTGCTGTCCTTGGAGCTGATGTCACTAAGATCACTATTAGCACTGGTCACAGACTCACCACTTACAGAGTCCCACACTCCCCGCATGTAATCCCATCCCCCTTTACCGCTCTTCTTGTTTTCCTCCCCCGGAAGCGAGTCGCTGGAGATACTGTCATTGTCTAACTGCATATCTGCTGTCGCTGCTGTTTTCTTCTTTCTAGGCGATTCCTTCTTGTTAAGACCATCATGTTCCGAATCACTTGAGATACTATCATAAGGAGATATGCTGTCGTAGGGTGACACATTGTCATACATGTCACCTTCACCTTTGCTCAATCCTGGCTTTGCTTTCCTGGAAACTTGCTTCTTCAGTGGACTTTTCACTGGCGATGCTTTTACTTTACCTGAAGCAATGTTAGCTTTCTTTTGAACAGTAGATTTCTTTGCAACTGAAGCAGCTTGTCTCCCTTTCTTAGATGTTGTTTTTCCCATATCCTTGTCCTTTTGTTCTGGTGAATCATTTGAGTCCTTCTTTTTTACTCCATCCTCATTTTCTCCAGTAATATTCTGATCTTCAGTCTTCACTACATTCTCTTCTAAAACTTCTGCTACATCGTCTTCTTCTACAACAACTTCAACAACATCTTTGTCTTCCTCAGCTTCATCTTCCGCAGCATCTGGTTCTTCTTCAATAACTTCTTCAGTTTCATCTTCTTCTTCATCAACTTCCACAACTTCTTCATCTCCCTCTTCTTCAACTTCCTCATCTCCCTCGTCTTCATCTTCCTCCTCTTCAACTTCCTCAACATCAACTTCTTTGTCTTCCTCTTCAACTTCCTCATCTTCATCTGCATCAACATCAATAACTTCAATATCCTCTTCTGCAACCTCATCCTCTACATCTTGCTCAACAGCTTCTTCATCATCCTCTTCATCATCTTCCTGCATCTCTTCATCTTCTTTCTCAAGTTCCACAACCTCCTCCTTTTCATCTTTGTCTCTGTTTAAATCAACATCGATAACATCCTCCATATCTACTTGTTCTACATCCTCTCCATTGTCACCCTGACCTTTGTCCTGTGCGGGATTCTGTACATCCTCCATCTTTGTATCAGGAGGAACACCATCCTTTTCATCACTTGTATTCATCACATCAGCAAAAACAGGTTCATTTTTCTCAGACTCTGTTTTCTCCTCAGTCTGGTGTTCTTTAGCCTGCTGACTCTGAGTGATATTTTCTTTAGCATTAGAATCTTCCTCTGTTATCATTTGATCAGATGTTTCAGACTCAGCTGGTTTGTCTTCAGTTTCTTTTGTTTGAAGATTTTGAACCGAAGCACTTATCACATCCTGGCTAATCTCTGACTGTGGGCAAGCCCCAGGTTCACCTTGTTCTGATTGTTGTGCTTCTGATTTTTCCTTATCTTGAATCTGGGCAACAGAAACTCCAGTATCTTCTTTTTTTACACCATCTGACACTTTGTCTGCAGTCTGGCCTTGAACCTTGGCTTGGGAAGTTATCTGACCTTGAACTTTAGATGTTGTAACACTCTGAATCTGAGATACAGCTGTTTGATCTTTAGTTGAAGCTGATGTTGTCTGAATTTCTATGTTGGATGACACATGACCTTGAGCATTGGAGACTGATGCTACCTGACTTTGGACGGTAGGTACAGATTTCAGACATCGTACACTTGGGGGAACATTAAACTGAATTGCCTTTCTTTCAGAGACAATTATAGTAGGTAATGTTGTTGTTTGAGGAACAGCAGCTTTGAGTTGCGGAGCAGCAGCCTTAACTTGTTTGATCTCTACCTTGGTTTTTTGTTGAATTTTAGCCTTTCCTTGTGCCTTGTTTGCTTGTTTTGTTGGAGATGGTTTCCCTTTTGTTTCCTGCTTCGATGGAGCTAGCTTCCCTTTTCCTTTTGTTACTTGCTTCTTTGGAGATGATTTCACTTTTGTTGGAGCTTGTTTGCCTCTTGTTTCTTGCTTCATTGTAGATGTTTTCACCATTGTTGGAGCTGGTTTGCCTTTTATTTCTGGCTTTGTTGGAGATGATTTTCCTTTTATTTCATGCTTTTTTAGAGCTAGTTTCTCTTTTGCTGTCAATTTTTCTTTGTGAATAGTTTCCTTTACCACTTCTTTTGTAACATTTTCTTTCAGGGTTTCTTTCTCTAATTTTGGTCCCCAACCTCTCCCTCCTGAAAAACAGACATTAATATGATAGATGCAATTAGGTAAAGACCACCCCTACCATCAGCATGTATTATCAAAATATAATAGTACTGTATTTGCTGTAATTAGTGCCCAGGGCACTTAAAAAGGGGCACTAAATACGGCAAATATGGTAACTCATTCACCCCTGAAGACACATTTAGACTCTTCTAAATCAAGACAAGACCAGTCCATTATGAAATTTCTGGGATGAGTGAGTTAACAGCCATGCATAAAACAAGCAAAAGATGGATTCCATTCAGAAGGGAAGTATAAGATCTTCCAGCTAATAGACAGAAGATCTTTCAGAAGTAGAAGAGCTAAAAATTGAATGACTATAAGTTATATTCTAAATGTAGAGGAGGGCAAATAATATAGGGATAAGATGGATCCATATACCATGTATATTCAAGTGTCTTATATAGTTAAGGAGAGTCCAGTCCATATAAACATTACCTGAGTATTAGCCCTAGACTAACATAGATGTAGATCAAAGTGACTGAAGGATGGAAGGATGGAAGGAAGGACAGACACGAAACAAATCTGTAGTCTTCACCCTTTTCAATGACAGAGTTTTTTTTCTTTAAATCAAACTATAACTTACCAGGGTTGAACCTCAGGTCAGAAAACCATGCTCTAAAATCTGGACAGGTAAGCTCCTCTGAAGTGAACAAAATTTACCGATAAGACAATCACAAAACACGTTAGCATATGGGGAAACAGGTCAGTCCATTAAATCTAACAGGCAAAGCAATATTTTGAAACAATCTCAAAACACAATAGTGTTTTCAGATTCTAGTGTATATTAATAGAGGCTGCGGAGGCTGAGTGGTTAAGGTGTTTCAACACTACCACTAGCCCTCCACCACTCAGTTACGACTGAGGCATTTGCAAGGTACATTTGCACTAATCACAATTTGGTAGTTTTTCTTTGGGTACTCTGGCTTTTCTTCACCTAGCCCCTATACTAGCATGTGTTCAAATGACCATTGGCCCAGTTTCACGAAAATTCCTTAAATTTAAGGAATTTTTAAACTTAAATTTCTCCATATGAATTCAAGCATTACACAGTTAAGGAAGGCCCTTAATTTAAGATTTTTCCTTTAACTTTTGTAATGCTTTTCTGTGGAAGATATTAAGTTAAGGAATTCTTAGTTAAGGAATGTTCATGAAACTGAGCCCTGGCTTTTAATGGGACATCAAATAAAAACAATACAGAACTATACTGATACCTGTAGAACGTGGAGAGACAATACTAAGAATGGTGGGCAGTGCCTTCCTCGTTAGAGTTATTTCCCCGCCAGTAGCCTGTAGGATCCTCAGGGGCTCCTCTTTTGTCTTGAACTGTAGTACAGCCCATCTGTAAACAAACATGTAGATTTCACAGAGTTCTTCACATCATTTCCAAGCAAAGTCCGACAACAGGACAACATACAGACAATCACGAGTCATCTAAATGTTATTCTGAAGCTTGTACAAAGGAGAAACACATAGCAACATAAAAATGATAAGTTTATACATTGATAATGTTTAAAGATACAAATAAACAGTGCATGACTAACCATGTTTAATCTGTCAATGAGAAGTTGCTTGTCCCCTTTATTTAAAGTTTGATGATTACAACACTATATTGATCACATTCACCAGGTTCCTCCCCAAACACTTCTCTGTACAAAAGTCCCATTAAGTAATCAGGGTAATTCTCTGTACAAAAGTCCCATTAAGTAATCAGGGTAACAGGATACAACAGTCCATGTGGTTTGTACAATCCTCTGTATCAAACCTTACTTCATGTAGAATGGGATACAATCACGAGACAAATTCTCATACAAATTCAAAACTACATGCAAGTAAATGATTTGACATACATTTTACTGTTTTGACCCATGTCAAAACATTTTCTTATAACAATAGCTATAATCACAATAGAATCTTACTTACCTTATGACCTTCTACTCCAACAACATAATAACTTACCCAATACCTCTCCGGGAATATGATAGGAAGCATCTTTTGCAGTTAGGGAAACATTTTTTGAGTTTTTCCCGTGATGAGTATTTTGGAAGTTGATAAGCAAATAGAGAATATTGCTTTGGATGTATACCTGTGAATGATAAGTAAATACAGAATGGGTTCTGGACAAACGTGTCACCCTTGACATTAACAGTCCAAGTTGTTTATCAAAACAACATGAAAACCTGAAATAAAAGTAAGCTTCCATTTCATTCACTGTGAAGATCCACAATATAATTCCACTGATATCACCATATTACCACTACATTATCACAGCACTGGTCACAATATCACAAAGCACAGTCCTCACAATAGGTTTCCAACAAGATACAATACCAAATCCTATTGTTTTTTCTTTCTCACTTTTTTTTTCTTTTTTTTTTAACAAGAGTTGTTTCCCCTGAAACAGACTCCTATAAAAAAAACTTTTAATTATCTATATTATTTTTTTACATAGCATGCATTAAACTGGAAAACAAGTGTGCTTTCACTAATTTTTTACATAAGATTTTCCATGCCTTTGGTCAGGTATGTAAATCTAATGTAAACTTTTCCTGGAACACAAAGTGACAAAGTCCATGGGGGTTGTCGACAGATCATGTACATCATCAACAAAGGTATAACATAGTCCAACAGGGTTGATATACAGTAGAACACAGTTATAATGAATCTCAGGGAAGCAAGGAAATTACTTGTTATCACCATAGTTCGTTCAAATAATTGTATTAACTTAAATATTATTATAAATACAAGTTTTTTGTAACTTGTAAGTGTGTTCATTATAACGATGTTTTACTGTAATTCAAAAGTAGGTTGAGAACACTGGATCCTTCCAATGTTTAACAGATTATACCATAAACATTGTAATCTTGATGATTTCAGGTTAAGAAAATCACACAGCTTTGATATATTCATGGAGACATAATGAAAGTGAAACATGTGAAAAATTTTATACCGCAAGTAAATCCATATTTACAGTAACCGATATGTATAATAAAATATCAAAGTGATCGAAACACTTCATCAACAAGGTTATGAAAGCCTGGTATGTATGTTAAAACTGTGTCCACCTGTCCACAGTTTACAATATAGACCTGGTGCCAGCCAGTCTACAGACAATACAGAGATATAGCTAGTCATTGGTCAAGCTTTACCTTGTAGGTTCATTCCTCTGCATTCCTTGGCTGAAAAGGAAGAGGAGACTTCATTTAATCATTTTTCAGCTTTCATTTGATATTATCGTTTGAAAAGGATACTTATGAAATAACCAAAGTGCACTCTTTTAAATAAAGCTTCATATCAAATGACCAAATTTTTGCACTTTTAAATAAAGCTTGATATATCAAATGACCAAATTGTCTTAAATAAAAGTATGTTTAGCTTGCAAAATGGAATTTTACACTGCAATGCCAATTTAATTCTGACAGCATTATCTATATACATGTAATGTAGCTTACAATTATGCCATACATTTTGAGTGTATCTGGTATATCACTTATCTTATTCATCTCCTCTACTCTCAATTTATCAATTTACAAGCAGTAAGAAGTACTCTTTCTTTTACAATCTTTTTAAGTCTTACCAATGCACTCCAAGTATTTTTGCCTCATGTCTGGAAACTCCACTCCCTCAAAGTAAAGACCGGCTAAGCTCTTCATCAAATACTTGAGACTTGTGTGTCGCTTATCCAGAGAGACTGTCGCAGTAACAGTGCTGTAATTACACAGGGTCTTATGATCATATATTGATCCACAAAGAGGTCAATACTGGTATCTAACATCCCCTCCAATTTACACAGAAAATGCAAAATATGTCAAGTATGTTTCACATAAAATATGGATTCTTTCATGATAACATGTAAATATGATACAATTGTGTGGTTGCACCAGGTTGGAGTTACCTTTTGTGAACTAATTAATATGAATACACAGAAGAAATAATTATCAATGTATTATACCTGGATATAACTTACCCTATCCCTTTAACACTGTTAGGCTGGCCGGGGAAGTCTACATTGAAGTGTAGGGCATTTTGAAGAATAAGAATCATATCTCTTGACCCGAGATCACTCACAGTTACACAGCTCATCTTCAAATCTGGAACAAAGAATCGGACAATAATGAGTATATTCACCAAGCAAGTCGTGTTGGCAATAAAAACATATCAATGTACTGCCTAAATAACACAGCTTGTATAACTAAAGACCTTGTTAAAATTGAAATTATTGGTCTATATAGTAAACTTCAGTACCAGCAATTTTATCAATACATGTACGTCAATTGACAAATTTTCCTTCTTTTCTTCTCCCCTGTTACTATTGATCCAATATGAAAATACAGGTCAAATTTAATATAAGCTTAATACAGCTGTACCAGTCTGATCCAGGTAATTAATTGTCAATATCCATATACATGTATAGCATTATTTCTGAGAAAGACAAGCTTCGCCTGTCAAGATGACAATATCATATAAAGACTAACCTAAAACTTGAGTGCTGGAGATTGCATGGGTTGCCTCCGCCTTAACAGGCACCTTGGTTTCGGCTTTAACAGCAGTTTTAGCTAGAGCTTTGCCATCTGCACCAACATGTACAGCAGCGTTGGTACGAGCTTTCACTTGTACTTTTGGTATGGCTTTCATGACTTTATCTTTTGCTTGTTCTTCTTTAGCAGTATCTACATTTACAGTTTCAACAACAGCTTTTGAATCCTCCGCTTTGTTCACTTCTTTTTGTCCGTTTTCACCTATATCCATATCCTCCTCCTCTTCTTCGATCACATCTTCATCATCCTCAATAGTTTCTTCCTCCAACAAGTCTTCCTCTCCTTCTACAACTTCCTCATCTTCATCAGCATTCTCTTCAGCCTCTTCATCTGCATCCTCCGTTTCTTCAGGTTCTTGGTTCTCATCATCTATGTCTCCCTTTTTCTCCACATTTGTTTCAATGTCTTTCACTTCAGATTTGTCCTCAATATTTTTATTTTCCGTCTCCATGGCAATATGTTTTCCCTCATCTTTAGTCTGTTGATGTTCCTCATTTACATCAACCTGAGAAGCATTCACTTCTACATCAGTTTCTATCTGCGAGTCAGTATTTTCAGTGTTCTTTATTACTGTTTCACTCACTACCTGAGAACCATCTGAAGAACCTTCTTTCTCATCCTCAACTCCAATTAATATCTGATCTTCTTTTGTCAAACTTCTATCTTCCATATTCTCTCCAAACGGTTCAGTTGTTTTCTCAGTTTCTTTAGGTCTGTCAGTACCTTTTTCATCATCATCCTCATTACCTTCATTACAAATTTCCATAACTTCAGACATCAGATTATCTATAGCATTGTCTTTCTCTGGAATATCATCGTGAGACGTGTTCTTTTCATCAATCGATTCATTTGTCTTAAAAACATTTGTTTTATTTTCGGTTGTCGAAGTGACCTTTTCCCCCTCCATATCTTTGTTTTTGTCCTGAATATTGCTATTCGTAGATGTAGTAATACCCTCCATGTTTTCTGAGGTCTCATTATTGGATGGTACTCCAGTAAATGCATTTAAAGAATCTGTCTGTCCATCTTTTTCAGCTTCCTCGCTGGGATTCTGTATAGTTACAGTAAAATTAGGCCACAGGCTAAAGTTTGATACCAACACTGATGATTCACTGGATTCTGAAAATACAATGTACAAAAGCATTATACACATAAAGCAAACATGATTACAAAACATAGGAATTATACACATTGACTGTAATCTTTAAATAATTTATGGAATATAATGTTACACAAATGTATAATCTGAAATTCAAACTTCTTTGTAGGCGAACTAACTTGGTGCTTATATTGTTAGATATGGCATACCGGCACATGTATATCATCTGTATCATGTATAATATATATATGTGTGTATATCATGCAGACTCTTTAATAGATCAAATGAGGTGATATAACTGTTAGAAAAATTTTACTATTACACACAAGATTATTACATGTTTTGATCTCTGTCATATATGACACATAGGATGTTCTTTTTTTTTACCTTTTGAACCTTCCGCTGTAGTAGTTGCATAATCTTCATCATTACTGTTTTTCTCCTCTATTCCCTTATTCTCAACATAAGTAGTTGTAGCATCTTCTGTGATCAGTAAAACATCATTAACATCAACAACATCATCCTCTAATAAATTCACATCATCAGTATCAATATCAGCTGTATTTTCATTGTTTGTGGGTTTTTCAGTCACACCATTGGAGTCATTTTCATTTAGTTGGACATCATTTTCAGGTAATTCCTTGTCAACTGTTTCACCTGTTTCATTAAGCATCTCCTCCGTTACCTGGTCTCCGTCCTCTGACCCCGACGCTTCGTCCACGACATCCCATTGGTCCATGGACAACATGAAATCTTCGTCAACATCCTCTTCCACATTTGTACTTTTGTCTGCACCATCACCATTTCCTGAACTTGCCATAATTATTGTGTATAAGTATTGGTCTCTCTTTCATCTGATCACGATTAGCTCCTGAAAAATGCATGTAATACCCGGTATTTAAATGATCAAGCATTCAATGTCATAGAAAATCATAAGTAGTCATTAACATGGAATTAGAGAAGATGTTAACATATTAAAAATATAACATTAATGTAGAACCAAGTTTCAACCAACTGAACCATAGCTATTGTAGTAGAAAGTATATTACACTTCTGTAAAAAGTGACTTAATCATCAAAAGTGTGAGATCTTTTCTTCAACAACTGTAGCTAGCAGAACCATTGACACTTCTTCAGTACAAACATTTCATGACATATAGGAGTATCATTCTCACAAACTGAAGTGCAGTCAGCTGGAACCTGTCATCCAATCTACTTAAAATACAGATCCTAATTCTCACTTTGCTTCACAGAGGATCGGACAACATTTCATTTTGGTTACCTCTCAAATTGACTCGTCAAATTACTATACTTCCATATTTCTTGACAGTAAATTTCTGGAGATAGAACAGTTTGCAAGGATTGGAGAAGTCACTATTGTATACATATAGTCATTTCACACCCATATATCATATCATAACATAGCCACTGGTACAAATGAATGCTGTGGGAAAATGCTGTTTTCGGTTTATTGATCTATAATGCATAAGAATCCCAGAGAAAATGCATTTGAACTGATCATACAGAGAGTGTAAAACTAAAAGTCATCAGAATGTGACCACCTAATAGATGTTTGCATTTCCACCCTTTTTGTTTTTCTGAACAGGAGAAAAACATATTTGGATTCCTGTTTTGTGCCTCCACCAGGAGTTGAACACAGGTCTCTGGCTAGCTACTGTTGTAGCAGAAAAAATACACTATTGAAAAGTTATCACATGTGTATTTTATCTCTTTCGCTACAAAGGTGTATCTCTAGTCTCCGGCGTGATCAACCAATGGCTCTACCGACTGCAGCCAAAGGATCAATGACTGCATCTAACATAACACTTTATGTACAACTTGCTCTTTTTATGCTTCTGTTTTTCTTGAAGGCTTTCTTAATATCAACCCGAAAGCACCAACAGGTTTCCAAAGTCGATCAGATGCTTAGAATATTGTGACCGATGCAAGAGTTTGTATGATACAACGCTTGAAGTTTACAGAAAATGAATGTGTTTAGCACTGTTTAATGACACTGTTGTTAATTTACAGAAGAACATCGCTGATAGATATCTCTTATATTTGAAAGGTTAGTGTCTCTAAATCACAGCGAAATCTATTAAACAGTATAAGATAGTGACTTCCGGTATCATGTGCGCATTTGGAACCTGCGCATAGCTGATGTATACGAACTCCACACCCGACAAGGAAAACAATAGGGCGAGAGTACGCTCGCTCTAAAAAATAGGCCTAGTATATAGGGGTATTTTTATATATATTTATAAGGGCGCAGCCCTTTGAAGTGCGAAGCACTTCTAAGGAAACAGATACACGAAAAAATTCAATCCTACACGCTAACGGCTTCAGTTTGCAGCCGCCATTTTTTCATACATATGGGGAGGTTGTGCGTTGCTCCGGTACTGCTCTCCCCAGTAAATATATATTTAACTAATACAAATGCAAAACAGGAGTAATTAAACATTTTTTATTATTTTTTGAATAAGAATAATAACACTTTGGAAATCAAAAGCTATAGAACAGTCAAAATATCCACCAAGGCGAAGATGAGCACCAAGAATCATGACGTCACATAACGTCAACAAATGGCGCGAAATCATAGGATTCCCATACGCCGCACTCCAGGCCTTTAGTGGACACAGAGAAATCCGAAACTTTGAGTTCATTTCTTTGAGTTTATGCTAGACAATTATTACATCATTTACTTCTAAAGTTTAAAGTGTGTCCTTTTATTTCTAAATTATGTCTCCTACATGAAATAGAAAATAACAAACAAATAGAGCTTCGCTCTTCCTATGCCGTGCATGATTCATATTAAAACATCTGGCTGCGCCCTTTAAAGTGAACAGTCGGGCAAGGATGGCTAAAGTTGGTGAAAATGGTGTGAATGTATCCAGTATTATTTCTTATGAAATAGAAAAATAAAATCTCCCGTCAAAATCTGTCTGCGTACGAAAAAATTAATTTAAAGTATGGGAATTCTAAAACGTCCTCCCGGCTCACTAACGTCTGTGGTTACATTTCCACGCAGCCTCGCTTTCAATGCTTTCATCTTTACTTTACTTTAATGGTCAGAACTGTGAAACTAAGCAGATCTTGACCGTCCTATTAATATGTGAGAACTTTTGGAAGGCCAATGAACGCATTTAGACTGGTTTTCTTTGCCCGACTATTCACTTTAAGGCCTTGCCTTCAGTCATATTACTACATATCATTGACAGAACGTCAAACTCTTGTGGTAAAATATAGGCCACAAATTATTAGAAAATGTCTCTAGGCCTAACTGATAAGTCTATATCTGCTGTATTCAGTCAACAATCACACAGGTATCCGGATTCTACTAACTTATGTGATAAAATATAACAGTTTCTCTTCAAGCATTATTTATGCATTAGGTCTAGAGTACATGCTAAACACGGGCACCTGCGACTGTGTCACTCACTTTTTGACAGCAACACATGTGATCGATGCACAGGTGTTCGTTTCTAATATAAGTATAAGTATAATACTGGGTCAAGGTCTATAACTCGGCCGGCCATATAACACTACCAAATTTCAGAAAAAGTATGATTATTATCCAACCGTATAGGATATAATAATAGAAATACTCTCAATCGACAGCCAGATAATTTATCTTTATTTTGGTATATGATACAATATATATCATGCCGTATAAATGTCACTAGGTATCCAGAAACATCGGAAAACAGCCAGATTTCAACTGGTCGAACACTGTGGTGTCCTCCGATAAACACGCTAGGGCTCTAATGGGTAGTTCAAAAACCACTGCATGTCAACACTTCAGCTTCATAGGAATTAAAGTTTGGTAAAAAAACAAACTTACCGGTATGTTAGTGTTTATCTATGTACCATCCATTTGCGCAATACAGCCTTTTGAAATTTCCGATTGAAAAAATGTGTGTCTCTAGCCGTCATGTTGATATGTGTGTAGTACATTTGTTTTCTCGGCGTTGATTGGTCAATTAATTTTCGAGAGCCAATCAACGCCGACAAAACAAATCTACTGCACACATACTTACATGGCGGCTAGAGACATAATTTTTTTCAATCGGAAATTTCAAAGGCCTACGCTAGGCAAATGGATGGTATTTATCCAGGGATTTACTAACCGGTAAGTTTGTTTTCTACCAAACTTTCATTCTTATGACGCTGAAGTGTTGACATGCAGTGGTTTTTGAGCTACCCATTAGAGCCCTGGCGTGTTCATCGGAGGACACCACAGTGTCCGACCAGTTGAAATCTGGCTGTTTTCCGATATTTTTGGATACCTAGTGACATTTATACGGCATGATATGGTAGCAGTGTACAGTTAGACCGAATGGCCATGGGTGAGATTTTTATTAAGCAGAAAGCCCCTGTTTTATTATATGCATGAAAAATTAAAAAATGTATATGTGCTAAAATTGGTGAATTCAATCTAGAGACTTATATGTAGGCTTCACATTTGCATAAAGAAATTCCCCAAAATGGGTTTGAGATTAATGATTTAGAGGGTATCCGAATGTGCGTCTAAGATGGAAAAACTCAATTCTGTAGCAGCAGAAATTGATAGCCGCGGTACGAGGTAAGATTGCTCAAAAGTTTAATAATATACCTATGTCGAAATAGGCTCAGTTCCGCTATCACGACAGTGATGCTTGGTTTTAAACTGTATTCAAGAAAAAAATTTCTAGTAGAGGGGGTGTAATTTTGGGTTGAAAATGCCAATTTTTAGCAATTTTTCAAAGAAAAAAAATTGGTTACCATGGTTTTTACAGGCTCACAAAACAACAAAATGCAGACCTCTCCAAAAATGAACTCTGCATGACAATTGCAAATGTTGTGTAGATTAAAAATATATATACTTTTATATAGGTGTTATTTAAGGTTAAAAAGATGTGTGTACATGATTAAAGCCTGCACATTATTTTGCTGAATTTTTCAAATCTACTGTACACTGCTACCTTATAAGGGCCTGAAATTATCAATTTTTGAAAAATGACCTTGATTATAATTGATTTTGCTTAATTTTCATTCATTTATCTTAGAAAACACAATAAAACAGTTTGAAACTGTGTAAATACATATATTTTTCATTTGTTACAACTAAAGGGATGTAATTGGCTCAGTTTGCCATTCTGTAATTTGCTACCTAGGTATGGTATGATATGCTTGACTGTTAATTGATTAATCATTTTACACTTGAACAGCAAGCTGAAAACAGCTAACCGGGTGTCTCTCAGTCCATTTGATATGAATTCTAATTAATTTTGCTCTGCTAATTACCTGGTATCCATGGAAATTTACAGCAAAAGTGCTAATTTTGGGATTTTTTTCATTGATTTCTCAATTTTCATATACATCTAGTTAAGGCTATAATATGTATTTTTTGTACTAGAATGAGTGTTCGGCTAAGCCGGTATTGTCAATTATTGCCATTATCTTAAGATAAGAGGGAAAAGGGGCTTTTTTTCAATAAAATGGGAATAACGTACAGTTTTATATGATTACATGTAAAGTTCTGTATTTCAAGGGTGGGATCACAATATTTTGATGTAATATGCAGGAAATTATGACATTTTGAATGTCATGTTAAGATTTATCTATCAGAATAAGTGCATTTAGTGCTAAGGTAAATCAGAATAGGATTTGTATTGTCAGAAATAATAACACTAAGTATTTATGACGTCATTTCCACATATAATGATGACATCACCATTATTATGACGTCATGGTAACTATGACGTCACAGAACAGGGTCAGATTTCATAGCAACCCAGTATTTTTCACTTTTCTGCATAGAGAGAAACTCCAAATACCATATCAAATTTTCAGAATAATTTTATTTCAGAAAACAGCATTGTTATTTAACTTTCATTTTTTCAAATTACCTCCCCTTGTTACTTGTATTGGAGGAACACGGGTGAAAATATACCTTATGGGGAAATTGGCATTACTCGGTGACTATTAGAGATACACAGTAGCCGGATAGGTCATTTTGTTCGTCACAACCTTGTTTAGACATAATTTGGGTTTTCGGAAAACTGTAAAATACAAAACATGCTGTATAAGGTAGCAGTGTACAGTTAGACCGAATGGCCATGGGTGAGATTTTTATTAAGCAGAAAGCCCCTGTTTTATTATATGCATGAAAAATTAAAAAATGTATATGTGCTAAAATTGGTGAATTCAATCTAGAGACTTATATGTAGGCTTCACATTTGCATAAAGAAATTCCCCAAAATGGGTTTGAGATTAATGATTTAGAGGGTATCCGAATGTGCGTCTAAGATGGAAAAACTCAATTCTGTAGCAGCAGAAATTGATAGCCGCGGTACGAGGTAAGATTGCTCAAAAGTTTAATAATATACCTATGATATACCTAGGGGGTGTAATTTTGGGTTGAAAATGCCAATTTTTAGCAATTTTTCAAAGAAAAAAAATTGGTTACCATGGTTTTTACAGGCTCACAAAACAACAAAATGCAGACCTCTCCAAAAATGAACTCTGCATGACAATTGCAAATGTTGTGTAGATTAAAAATATATATACTTTTATATAGGTGTTATTTAAGGTTAAAAAGATGTGTGTACATGATTAAAGCCTGCACATTATTTTGCTGAATTTTTCAAATCTACTGTACACTGCTACCTATATATTGTATCATATACCAAAATAAAGGGTCACACTTAATAACGACAACAAACGACAACAAACGACAACAAACGACAACACGTTAAATACAAGGAAAAGTTAGTGACAACACAAGATATGTCATTCAGTACATTAAAATGAATATTTCTACCAAGTTTTATGAAGATTGGAGCAAAAATGAAGGAATTAGAGCGATTTTAATATTCTGAAATCGGCCGCTGGTCAACGATAAATCGAGTGACAAGAGGTTTGCCGTGACGGTATACCGACAACACGTTGTAACATCGAAAATGTTTTAAAAACCTAACGACAACAGAAGATATTTTATTTGTCATACTATAATGCATCTATGTACAAAATTTCATTAAGATTGGAAAAAAAAGAAGACTTTATACCTGTTTTAATGTTACGAGATCGGCGACTGGTCAGGTTTACTACCGACAACAGATCGACGACTCACACACGCCGCCCTGTACACGCGTGTGTACGAGTGCATAGGGTCTCGATACTGTTTGTCTAAGCCATTATTGTGTAAACAACATTATAGTCGGTGTAGAACTCTAGGCCATACTCAATACACGAACACTTTTGAAGATAATTGTAAAAAATTTCTTACATGTGGTTGAATCCAGATTTTTTTCTTAACATTCCACAAATAGATGCTTTTATTAATAATTTCATGGTTTGTTTACTTGTCAGCCCTGTGTTTCAGCAGATTTGAGTACCCAAAATGGAACACCTCCTAAATAATTAAAGTTTGATTAATAATTGTCCAGGCATGAAAAAAAATGTTTGAATTCATTTAAAGAAAGTTCAAACATATTTTAGTTTATTCAGGGCACATGTCTTTCAAAAATATTCCATTCAGCATTTATTTTCTCATTTTAAAATATATGGTGTTTTTAGGGGTGTCGCACGACGTCGTTTCCCGGAGTTTTTCAAAATTTCATTATTTTTAAACACAGATAATAAGCAACTGGAAAGAAAATTGTCACAAAATAGTCAGCACCTTAGTTTTTGTTCAGGACTGTTATTGTTAGTTTAGATTGCAAACTGAAAATTCTGTATCACATATTTTAAAAGTGTTTCATTTTGGGTAGCGTTCCAAATTGGGTAGCGTCACGTAAGTTTTTTTTTGTGTGTGTGTATTTTTAGCTGCGTAAATATTTTTATATTAATTCACTTTTTTTATTAACGCGGTAACTTTATTTAATACGTTTTATTTGAAAGATTAAGTTTAAATATCTTGAATCCCGTCTTGCGGGCACACAAGATTTCACTTGCGTATCGTAAGTTTTAATTTCGGGAAGCTTACAAATATTACGTTTATTTAACACTTTTTATTACTGAACTTACACATTTTATTTATTGAATGATTTTTACTGACACATACATACGTGTAATTCATTTGAAAAGTATTAGAAGGTCAACGAATTTTAACTGTTAAAACATCTTGAATCCCGTCTTGCGGGCACACAAGATATTTCGCAAACATATCGTAAAATGTCCAACTGATAATTTCGCAAACTTATCGTTTAAAGTCTAACTTATCTTGAACCCCGTTCTGCGGGCACACAAGATTTCGCTAAGACATTTTTTCTGTTTAGACGGACCGTGCGATTCTGTTCATTTCCACGTACACGTTTTCGTGTATCCGGTTTTTTCGCGATGGCTGATGTTTTTGTAATAGTTAGCATTCCATTAGTGGAAGATATAAGTTCCTTTTTCTGCTTCACAAGTTTTAAAAACTTGTGCACGTTCCGTTGTCGTTGTCTTTGTCTTTGGCAGTGTTCTCCAAAATACTGAACTTATTTTTAAATGTTGCGCATGCGGAGCTAATTCGTACTCTCCTATTCCGTGACGCGATCTGCGCTCGTGGTTGTACTGCGTGTTTTGTATGTGCTCTAATCGTTTTTCGAAATTTTCCAGTCACCAACAAGCTTTATGATGTCATTCATTGATTCGCAATTGTTGTTTTTCCAGCCTTTGGGTATATGGGGGCATCGTACTCGGGCCTCAACCACCCTGCGCCGGATAGTTGGTAGTTTTTTCAGACCAATATGTACCCATACGTTCACCATACATATTGTCGATTTTGCTTGATACTGAATCAAATTCTTTGATAGTATCCAAATTGATCAGTCCATCCTCGCCAAAGATAGACGACATTATCGGCGCTTTTTCTTTGTCGTTCATTCATGCTCCCGAAAATATACGCAAATATTTTATACAAAAATGTACAATAAAAAAAACATATAATAATGTATTTCTTAAGATAACATATGGGAAGTATATATACACACCATATGTTTACATAACAATAAATACAATCGCGAACTGTAATCACTCTGATAATATACACACGTGTGTGCTTCTTCTATGTATACTATATGCAAGCCGTCGTAGACGTTTCAATGACCATTACTCATTCAAATCTTCATCAATAGTCATTACAATTGACATGAATTACTTTCTTTAGATATAGGTTACATATATTATTATTTGCGGTAACATTACTGCGTAATTTCGTAAAATTATTTGTGTTGTCGGTCGGATCTAGATCTCTACATGTAAGCTTGGCTTACACACATGTATACACTCTGCGTCTCTTCATATTTGAAATCGTCATTACTCCGGTATTTTTATTCCAATCTTAATGAATTTTTGTACAGAGATGCATTATGGTATGACAAACAACATATCTTATGTTGTCGTTAGGTTTTTCTAATTTTTTAATGCTATGATGTGTTGTCGGTAATGCTGAACATACACACTCGCGATATAAATCTGACCAGTCGCCGATCTCGTAACATTAAAACAGGGGTAAAGTCTTCATTTTTATTCCAATCTTAATGAAATTTTGTACATAGATGCATTATAGTATGACAAATAACACATCTTCTGTTGTCGTTAGGTTTTTAAAACATTTTCGATGTTACAACGTGTTGTCGGTATACCGTCACGGCAAACCTCTTGTCACTCGATTTATCGTTGACCAGCGGCCGATTTCAGAATATTAAAATCGCTCTAATTCCTTCATTTTTGCACCAATCTTCATAAAACTTGGTAGAAATATTCATTTTAATGTACTGAATAACATATCTTGTGTTGTCACTAACCTTTCCTTGTATTTAACGTGTTGTCGTTTGTTGTCGTTTCTTGTCGTTTGTTGTCGTTATTAAGTGTGACCGAAAATAAAGATAAATTATCTGGCTGTCGATTGAGAGTATTCGTATTATTATATCCTATACGGTTGGTTAATAATCATACTTTTTCTGAAATTGGGTAGTGTTATATGGCCGGCCGAGTTATAGACCTTGACCCAGTATTATACTTATACTTATATTAGAAACGAACACCTGTGATCGATGTGGTCATATAATTTACATTTCGCTCTTTTTCAGAAATTCGGAGAAAGTCGCTAACGTCAGGCAACGCATATAGTGAAAATCGTATCATTTTCAAAGGCAAATGAAAAATACTCATGTAAACAATAACCTTTTCAACCAATGAACTTGTTTGTTGGCTTAATCGTCTTTCCTTGTGCACACACACATGACCAGGGCACCGCCATTTTTTACTGTGTTGAACGGAAGTCAAAGAGCTTGTAGAGCCCCTAGTGGTCTTGATTAGAGTTGTCGTTCGTGAGGGCACTGTATAGTGTCCGCAATAATTTATCGGCTATATTAACCTGAATAGGTGCAATACATAGACTTGCACAAGTCAATAATGGTATCATTGGAAAAATCAACAATGGCCGAAAGAGGTGGAGATGACGGGTCGAAATCGAGTGACAATAAATGTAAGTCGACTTAATTGCTATATTGAACCATAAAAGATAAATGTTGGTATTCATATCTTAAAGTTTAACTCATTCAATTATATTGGTCTAGTTGAGATCATCTTGATCTTACTGCAATGTTATCGGTGATGAAGTAAAAATCCCAAAACACCCACAACATAAAAAATATCATGCCATGGAAGTGTAGCGGGGGACATTAATTTATATGTTTACTGTCTAGGCAAGCTAACCAGTCAAGCTGTTTTGTCCGTAGGTGTATTGTGTACCTGTGCTGTGACCTTTGTATTTCTCTATACTGTGGTAGTGTTTGTGTCGTGCATTCATTTCTCGTGAGATGTCCTAAATGTGTGGCTGTGTTTTCTCTGTTGTGATTGGCTGCCTAGACTCGGGTATGGGGATAAATTCGGGGTAGTTCTAGTAGACTGGGCAGTCTGATGGATTAAGTTCCTGCGTGCTGCCAGCTCCGCTACTAGGCTATAGGTGACTATTTTATATTTAGTAATTAGATGGGAATAAAACTGTAATAGATAATTAGGTACGGGAAAGGGGGCTGGTTATAATATGTGTGTTGATGTATGTGTGATGTATGTTGTAAATAGTTACTGTTATAGTCATAATAAACTGTTCATTATCGTCTAAACCCGGTAGTTTGTTCTTCCTCCTACCAACAGACAAGCATATTAAATAATACCCAACGAACCTGGGTTGCACTAGGGGCGCGTCGGGTGTAGTTTGACATCGTTGCAAACTGGGCCCGTCTCGCTCCTGTTACAGAATATCGAGTTATAGACAACTAGATATAGATTCATGAGCTATGTATAGTAATTATATTGATGAACAACACGAGATGTTTAATGCATAATGTAGACTGCTTCCCCGATCCAGAATGATCCTCCGACAAGCTACCTAGCTACTCTAAGCATAGGCTTACGACGCACGCAAAAAAAGAAATACTAGGCCTAAAAATACTTTTTAGTATTTTTTTTTCGCGCGCGCGTCGTAAACCTGTGCTCTAAGTGATGAATGTCATACTAATCTCACTGGTCCCTACTTTAACGTTAACAGTGTTAAGGATAATCCAATATTATTAGACTAGCACAACAGGACACTTTTGAAACGTTGGTCATTTATCTTAATTCATTTTTATATTTGGTTGTGGTTTGGTCAGGTTCCTATTTATCTATATACACAAATCCCAGCATGTCTATTGACAGTTCCTTGGTCCTTATTTTTATACCATATGTAGAAGAACAAGGAAAATACACCTTCCTGTTGAGTGCTCCGACCAGGAATCGAACCCGGGTCTCCGGCGTGGAAATCTACGGCTCTACCGACTGAGCCAAAGAAGCATGCTCCGTCAGCTGAGTGACAGAGACCGTATTAACACTATGTACAAACCACACTGACCCGCTCCTTTTACACTACTCCCCCTGTTTTTCTTGAGATTTCCTAAATTTCAACCCCAAGACCCTTTAACCACCTTCCATGGGTTATTTAGTTGGGTGCCAATTTAGAAGAACAGGGAAAATACACCTTCCTGTCAAGTACTCCGACCAGGAATCGAACCCGGGTCTCAGGCATGGAAATCTACGGCTCTACCAACTGAGCCAAAGAAGCATGCTCCGTCAGCTGAGTGACAGAGACTGTATTAACACTATGTAGGCTACAAAACCACACCGACCCGCTCCTTTTACACATATATGGTGTCTCACTCTTTGAATTAAAAACTGTATACTGTCCTTTTACAAATTAAGTCTCAAGTTTCATGGTTTGGAGCTATAGGCCTAATAGTCATTTTGTTGGTTTGGAAATATTTATAGTAACCCGATGGAACAATAGTGACAATTATATAAAAGAAAAAATGTTTTTTTTTAATTTGAAACAAAGGAATTCAGTTTATACACAACGAACATTTAATGTTATACACTAATGCAGTTTACAGAATATGTCAAATTGTGTAAAATTTCTATTGTTTAAGTCAAAATATATACAACACTTCAGGTAGTGAGCAGGAAGCAGTGGTTGAGACTGCTACAGAGGCTAAAGAGCCCCCACCACCAGATGTCGTTCAGCTTTGTAGGGAGACCTTCCAGAAAACAGCTGAATATCTGCGAGGAGAAATGGAGGGTCGGTGTTACTAATTACTGGTTTGATTACATCAACTATCGAAATATATTACATCACTTTAATTCATGTATTCTAAACATAAGAGGCATATTCCAGTCTGTGTTACTGTTACTGATAATATAACTCAGGATGAAATATCGAGGATAATTTTCTGCCATTATGCCAAATATTTGCTTCAATTTGTGTCAAATGCAATCCCTATAAAACAAAGAGTCCAACTTGTCTTGTACAGCTAAAAATCAGTCAAAACTTCTCTTATACAGATAGGCTGATGTAAATTTCTTTGATGACTCTTAGCAGGGATTTTCCTACAGTAGAATCTGGGGCCGAATAACGGACCCATTCCCCTCCGAAAATTTAGCTAAAATTCCCAATTTGTAGCTAAAAATTCCCAATCGGAATCTAAAATTGAAAGTCTGAGTAATGTCATGTGACGCAAACAGGAAAATCATAAACTATAATACAAATGTTTCAAGTGTTCATTCAATGCTTGTAGAACAAAACCTGAATCAAACGCTGAAAAATCGAGAAGTAATAAAACAAATGTTTCAGTGTGTAAATTTTCTGATAAGGCAAAAGTGGGCCGTGACTGAAAACTTTGAACTAGTTAGATTTGTAGCCGATTCGGGACTTATAAATTTGAAATATTTCAGTACAATGATTGAATGAACACTACAGTCAACCTGAAATATTTCAGATGTACAATAAATAAAAAATTTAAATCATATAGTAGTATTTTTCTTTATTTAGTAATTTTTCCCAATTTCATGTTATGGCGCGTAAAATTTCCCAATTTGATGGACCCTGGACCCTGTAAAAAAACTGTAGGAAAATCCCTGCTTAGATGTTTTGTATATATATATGTACTTTAAAAATGACCAAAAGATTTTTTAAGTGAAAAATAACTGACATCTTTTTATTTTTCAGGAACAATTGAAGATTACAAATTGCTAGAGAACATGAATAAAATCACAATTGCTAAGTATTCAGAAATGAAGAATCTGGCACAAGATATAAGCACATCGCTGCAGGAACTCAATGATAAATGTAGGTCTAAATTTGTGAAATGTCCATAACCTCATCATGAAGGGAGGGGCTGTGAAGGGAGGGGAGCTTATAGATAATGTTAGCAGTGACATCATGTTCTGATTTTATTGAGGACTGAGAACAAAAACGTTTTTATAGCCATTATAACCGTATTACCAGTAATATGTATTACCAGTAATATGTATTGATAATCCTCAAAGGGGAGGTAACACTGCAGGCAGACATAGAAACAAGAAGACTTAATAATCAGATATTATTGCTCGTCGTTGATGAAGTTGATATTTTGATGTTTCTTCTTTGTTGAATTAATACAGCTTTCATTTCCTGCTAATCACACTTAAAAATATGTAATTACACAGGTACAAATGCATCCTAATTAATTGACTAAAGTCAACAACAGGGAAGAATGAATATTCGGCTCATATACCCTGGTACAATTTATATAGTTGATCTTAGGGAAAGCAAGGGGGGTTTTGATTCTATTATAATCTATATCATTAGATTATTTGCTGTTCCTGTGTGAAGGGGGGCTAATTATTGAAATATTGTAGTTACTACTGCTGTAGATGAAAAGTCTTAATTCACACCTGGGGCATGACACAATTTCTACCCTACAGCAATATACACCTGGGGCATGACATGATTTCTACCCTACAGCTCTTGTTTTTACTTACCAGATAAAACTCTCCAGCCTTATTTAGAACAAATTGACCATATTGAAGAAAATGTCAGTAATTTGGAGCAAGCAGCATACAAACTAGATGTTTACTCAAAGAGATTAGGTAAGCATAAAACTCATTGAAACAATATTTGTTTGTTCAAATGAATGACCTTGTCAGACCAGTAGCGTCTAGGTAAGATCAAATAAATAATAAATAAAGGCCCTCTACCTTTCTGAAACAGCTTTTAATTTTTAAAATGTAAATGCGAAACAAGAAAGATAATTTTGTAGAATCACAAATGTTATTAGCTTATCGTTAATTATTATCACTTATCACCTTCTTAACAATTGAACTAAAATCAATCAAATGTTAGTTTATAATGTGTCTTTTGTTTCCCGCTGTATCCTAATTACCGCACATCAGTTGACTATCACTAGTATGCCAGATCACAAAACAGCAAAATGAATCTTTCCTGTCAACTTTGTTTGGTGTTGTAATCTGTTTGCCATCAATTTATATTTTCTTATAATCATTTTTAAGAAACTTTTCATTTTAGTTTCGAAATGGTAGTTAGCCTTTAAAGATCCAAGTGTTTAATCATAACTTTATCCTGTCACGACAACATGCACAAAATTTAAAGATGCTCCACCGCTGACAAATGGTATTTTTTCACAATAAAAAACAGGAGCAGACGATTTAGTATCTTTCTTCAGTTACAAAAGTTACTTACTTAACATTATTACCACCATTGAAAAGTTTGAGCTTCTAATTTTACTTCAAGTTAAAAATATGAAAAATAATTAATTGCATCCCGAAAAAATTCTGTGACACTATATCCTATATGGAATGAAGTAATGATTGCGCATGCACCAAAGGCGAAAGAAATTATTTTATATAATTTTTTGTGTTAATTAGGCATATATATACACAATTAAACACCAATTATTGTTCAAATGATTAATATCATCTATGCTCTGTCGGCGGTGGAGCATCTTTAATTGCACACTAGGATCTGCCAGTCGGTGATCATCACCCAAATGTATAAATTGCAATTAAAATGATAATATGTGTGGAAGGTTTATAATTTTTTCTTTAATATTTCAGAAGCCAAATTCCGAGCCCTGGAAAAAAGATGATTGTTTGTATAACATTAATCATGAAGAACAGTTAGAACATGATTTGAAGTTGAGATATTGGCTGGATTCAGAATATGTGTTGACTCTGTTGAGCAGGTGTATATGCTGAGTGTGTGGTGAACTGTATCATACTGACTAGTACTGTATATCGACAGACTTCTTCAGAAGGTTGTTACTTACATTAGGTGTGGCAGACTTGTGGAAAAGGAGTTACAAATAAAAAATAAATATGGTGTATAACTTATTTAAAACAAGACTATCTATCTTTTAACACTGATTTTACATTCCATCTGAGAATCAAAATGTTTGTTGGTTGAAGTTGTCTTTCTTAGTTTGCATATTACAGAGCATTCTCATCCATCAGAGTTACTTCCCTTCATTTCACTCTGTCAGTTGGTATAGCGATAGCTTGACAGCCGATGGGGGCCGAGAATGATTACAGAGTTACCTCCTAGCTTGCAGGTAGGGATCCATTATAATGCCATCATTTTGTTCAATACTAACCTGCAAGGGCAGATAACTCTGTAATATGCCAACATAGAATATCATACATCACAATTGTTATTGTATTTTGAAACTTCATGCTTAGTTTCTCTTGTTCATTTTTTACTACATTGTATTGTCTATAGATCAATTTTCATCACACTGTCTCTGACCCTATGTCTATTTATCATCAATTAGTTTCAGTCCAAGGTATATTATACATGTTTGGACAATGTCACTCCTAGGATACTAGATACTCCAGTGTAGACTGTAGATGCTGTTTTATCTGACACAAGTTTTACAGTTTGAAACCTAGTGTCAGGATAATAAGCCTAGAGTATGTTTATTAAATGTGTACAGAAATTAAGTGCAATATATAATGATTAATCTTGTTAATGATTAATGAATTTACTGTATATTTATGAAATAAAAACTGAAATCATTACCAATATGATTTTGTTTTAATTGATGACTTATGACGGCTCAAAGAAAACTGTAGGTCATCTAACTTCACATTAAACTACATATTTGTCAAGTATTTACTATCGATGTCTAAGTGCTTAATATTGAAATATCCAGTTATACTTTTCTTTTCGTTTTGAAATGTGAAAATTTCATACTCTAAATGTGAAAAGACCTTTCGTGGTTAAGATGTTCTGGTATATCATCGCAAGCATCTCCACCTATGGGTCACAAGTTTAAATCTCACGTAGGGCAGTTGCCAGGTAGTGACTGCTGTTTGGTGCTTTTCCTCCAGGTGCTCTGCCTTTCCTCCCCCTGCTAAACATTCATATTATTAAATGACGCAACATTTTCTGGTCACCTGAGACGAAGTCTCTTGCATTGGCGACCTATTATAATCGCCTATTGTCCATCGTGCGACGATAAACAATTTACATTTTTCGACTTCTTCTCCAAAACCGCTGAAGCAATTTCAATGAAATTTTGCACAACCTTCTAAGGCATAAGGTCAATCAAAATTGTGAATTATATGACCCTCACTCCCCTAGGGGGCCATGGGAGGGGCCAAAAAGGGGTAAAATTGACTAAAATTTCAAAAATCTTCTTCTCCACTCACAGATGTGGTAGAATCGAATACTCTTCATGGCTAGAAAGGTCTGGAGGCCCTCTACAAATTGTGAATTATATGACCCTGGGGTCTCAGGTTTCCCCCTGTGGAGGGGGTTAAGTTTACTATAGTTTATATAGGAAAAACACATTTATGAACATTATTTGCTTAGTTTTCATAGGAAATTAGTCAAACTGGCTTAGAATTATTAACCTGAAATAGCATTTTAACGTCATATCCATATTGGTCCTGGCCCACGCCCAGGGGCCAGAGGGGCGGGGCCAAAAGGGTCAAAATGGCTAAAATTTCAAAAATGTTCTTCTGAATTCACAGATTTGATGGAACCAGATACTCTCTATAGATTGAAAGGTTTTGCGACTCTTTACAAGAATTGTGAATTTCATGGCCCTGGGGTCTCAGGTTTCCCCTGGGGAGGGGGTTAAGTTTACTATAGTTTATAAAGGGAAAACACATTTTTGAGCATTATTTGGTCATTTGCAATAGAAAATTACTCATGTTGGTCATCTTTTATTTGGGAATGACCCCAGAAATAATAACACTTGGTCAAGACCATATTAGGATAATTTCATGCAAGTTCAGCTAAATTGTACCGATAGAACTTGCGAAGTTCAACAAGAGGCCCATGGACCTTAATGCTCATCTGACTTTTGGCACAATACAACACAGTCGTTTAAAGATTTTAGCCTTATTGACTTCTGTGACCTTGAATGAAGATCAATGTCATTCATTTGAACAAACTTGAAAGCCCTTCATCCCAGCATGGTGCAGCCCAATATGAGTATACTGGGCCTTTCGGTTCTTGTGAAGAAGTCGTTAAAAGATTTTAGCCTATTTCACCCCTATGACCTTGAATGAAGGTCAAGGTCATTCATTTGAACAAACTTTGTAGCCCTTTATCCAAGCATGCTGCATGTCTAATATGAGTATCCTGGGCCTTTCGGTTCTTGAAAAGGAGTCGTTTAAAGATTTTATCCTTTTTGACCCCTGTGACCTTATATGAAGGTCATGTCAATTATTTGAGCACACTTGGTATCCCTTCATCAAAGCATGCTGCAGGCCTTATATGAGTACCCTGAGCCTTTAGGTTTTTGAGAAGAAATTGCTTAAAAGATTTTAGCCTATTTCACCTGTGTGACCTTGAATGAAGGTCAAGGTCATTAATTTGAACAAACTTGGTAGCCCTTCATCCCAGCATGCCACAGGCCCAATATTAGCACCCTGGGCTGTCTGTTTATTGAGAAGAAGTTGTATCAAGATATTTCAGCCTATTTGACCCCTGTGACCTTGAATAAAGGTCAAGGTCATTCATTTGAACAAACTTGGTAGCCCTTCATCCCAGCATGCTACAGGACAAGTATTAGTGCCCTGGAGCTTTCGGTTATTGAGAAGAAGTCGTTTGAATGTAAAGTCTACGCACACCGGACGGCGCACAACAACGGATGGTGCATGATCCAATAGGTCATCCTGGTCAGATGACGTAAAAAGTGTTTTCAAGATGGCGATTGTGGCAGCCATCTTGGATTTTGATAATGTCTCTCAGGGTTGATTTTGGTCCCCACATTCACCTCTGTATACAGCTTACCGACTGGTCATCTGTTGGGTCACGGAATATTATGTCATGACTGCTGTTTTATACATTGTGTCCCCTGTACATGTGACATCACAGTGATTGTTCTGTGGGGAATTTGCATTTACTGAAGTGAAATATGGGAACACTGAACCTTTGCAGCTTTAGTGCCAGGTGAACTAAAAACACCAACAAAATGAGAAAAAGTACACAATATTTATTATTGGACTAAGTTTCCATCACATCAACAGAATGTGCTTTATAACATATGACCACCTACCTAGAGATGTAACACACAAACACATACGTAGAGATATACCACACAGTAACACACTTACCCAACCATGTACAACTAGATATCAGAACCCTATGTCAAACGATAGAATGACTCAAAATGCCTAACTTACAATCAAAATTTTCTTTACTGTAGTTTTTAAAATTCTTAGTGTTTTATTGCTTACTTTTTGCCAAAAACAAAAATCTCCAAACACTTCAGTTAAAATCATTAAAACCAATGATGGCTTTAAAACTAATATACATGTATACAGTTGAGTTATGTCAGTTTTTTCATTATTGTCAGAGACCCATTGTTGATTGCACCATGCTATGTCGTCCTCTGTAGTCCGTCCATCCCTGAACTATCTCATAGTAAAGGAGTTCAGGAGAAAAATCTGACCAATCACAGGCCTGCATCAAGGCAACACACTGTGTACCATTATACCATTCCTTGTACATCAAAGGATCAAATTATCTGTGTCCTTGTACATCAAAGGATCAAATTATCTGTGTCTTCTGGTGCCTTCAATTTTACTATGAGATAGTCAAGTGGTGGATATAACATCAGTGATAGTAACCCCTGGACTATCAAGGATGGTCATATATATGCTGCACTTGTGTTAAGTGCAGTGTAGCGTGTTGCAATCAATCGCAGTTTTTTTTTCATTTAAATTTTCAATAATGATTAAATGATGGACAATTGAGCTACAGTAGTATCACAAGACAAAACTGAGTATCAATTTACCTATATCATCAGGTAAAAAATTACTAAATCAAAATAGGAATTTATTTAAACAGAAATAAATCGTAAACCACGGTTCAACACATCTTAAACAAACTAAGCACTTCTAAATGTGAGATAAGACCTAGACTTTTAAGGAGGTGTCGTCACTACAGTCAACAGTCACATAAACCTTTCTCTTCCTAATGATGGTATATAAAAGCACATATGGTATGAAAAATGCATTTGTTCAAAATAGACCTCTACAAACATCCGAGACAGAGGTATATATTGTTGAAATCACCTGACAACAAACACCAGGTGTTCTAGATGATCAGGTATGTTTGATGACAATGTAATATATATAATAGTGAATGGTAGGATGTTTCAATCTCATATGTATAACATATTAACAATTATATAATAACATCCGACTGCCACTATGTACCAACAGAACAAAGGTCTGTAATGTGTAATACGTAACAATACTGCTGGTCACTGGTTCAGAAGCAGGGAAAAGCTTAAATAAGCATGGACAATAGGAGAGACTTAAGATTAGTATACAAAATAATACTGTATACACAGTTAAATTTCCTGGGGGTTTAGTTTTGTTCCTCTGATTCCATGAATTCTATATACAAGCGAAATATCCAGAATTACACCGACGTTTGTTGAATTAGAACAAAAGTTCGAAGTGTCATGAACTGCAAAACTTGACCTCCGCAAATATGCCCCTATAATAAACCATGAAATAGTGACCCTACAAACTTAAAGTGATATACATTTTATGTTCTTGGATGGTGCACCGATGATTTAGTTTGGTCTCTGAAACAGAGTTTCATAAATTTTAAATAACAAAAACTGAACAGCCATTTTACAATGGCTGTACAATGACTTAATGTTTTTATGACTAAACATAATTGACAAAGATCACAATACTTTGCTTATCACATCAAAAGAGAAATAATCTTAGGGAAAAAATTAAAATACTAAATTCTACAATGAAACTAGAAATACTGTGAACTTGCTCCAAATATTCGAATATGTAACAGTGTTAAATATAATTCTCTCAATTGTTTGAACAATAAGTTATATATAATAAATTTTTATATATTAAAACTATCTATTATAAAGAGGAATCACAGTCAATATTAATTAAAAGCTAAACGGTTCAATTTATCACTGATTAAACATAAAACAACACGACAAAAGCAGAGGAAATCTATCAGTATAAGATACAACAGTAACATAACAGCAGACAACCTGCTTCAACAATCAATATTTTCTAAGGAGAAAAAAAGGGGGTTTGGGTGGTTTGAGGGACGAAAATTGAGAAAAATCAAATTTATTTTACATTACATAATTATATAAATTGTCTTATTTATAGTTTGTTTTTAATTTTCCAATACAACGACAAATTGATGTGAAACACTACTGAAAAATCATTAATTATTCAGAAGTTAATATTCTAATAAATCAAAGAATAATATTTTACCTTTGAAACTATATTTTGGAAAGTCGGCCATTACCTATGCTGGATGTCTTTGCCAACAATAATGTGGACAATACCAAAGTAAACAGTACAGTCAACTAACCTTTCTCATACAATTAACTTTTGAGAATTTCATAATCACAGATTTAATGAATACTTTGCTTGCATTGATAAATATTTAGATCTATATTTTTTTTTTTTTATTAGATCAGCGACATTTAATCTTTGCAAACCAGTTTACAAACAGACGTTGCGAAAATTAGTAGCTGCAAAAGAACGTAGTTTACAGTTGATAGAATAGCAATAGAATTTGATCAGTGAAGATATTGACCTGGATAATTATAACAAGCAAGATAGTCGCAGCAACACAATCAAAGCAATGTTATTTGAATCAAAAATTGTTTTTTAATGTTAATAAGATGGTGATTAAAATGATGATTAAAAAGAAATTTATTAAATAAAACATCTTTAAAATGATCTTTAAAATGAATAGGAGATAATTTGTAAAACATGATGTTGACTCCACAAAATAATGGATAATTGTTTTCAAATGTATAAAACCTACTATCCAAATCTACCACCTAAAAAGGTAGAATCTACCAAGTAAAACAACAATTTGATTATGAACCAACTAACCAAGTCAAAAACAACATTCGTGGATAGAATTACATAGTTGTATTGATTCTCCTTAACACAGGCAAATTGCTTCATCTATCTCTAAAATTAGCAGGTAAAAAATGAAAACCTGTAGACATCAAAAACACATATCAATTGCAGGTTTCTCTGTGCTTGTCTTCAAATTAAAATATTACAAAAACGAATTCAAGCAAACTCCAGACAAACCACTGGTCTGTAGGGAAACAAACTTAGTTACTCACACACCGTAATGCTTTATGGTCCCGAGGAAATCCTACAAATTACTGAAAGCAAGGATCTCTGATTTGGATTGATGTAAAAGGTTTAATTTCAAGTTTCAATTTGAACTTCAATACAAACTGCTTATTCATTGGTTTGTTTTTGTTTAATATTTGTGCTGTTAGTCTCAATTTGAATTAACACAATACCAGGAAAACAAAATATATTTCACAGGAACTTCTTTGATATCAATTAATATTAGTAATCTATTCAAATTAAATGTTTTAAATAGTACTGTTATTATAAATACAATTTATTTTAAATATGACAGTAATTGCTTCAAAAATCTTTTATGATGAAAATTTTGTGGAAAATTTTTAGTATGATGAAACTTGTGTCTAAATATTGCTTGTATCAGTATTTGATATTAGAGAGAAGTCAGCTAGGAGTGCACAAAAAATATTTTATGATATTCTTTTATCATTCAAAAAATAACAAAAATGAAAACAACATAATTAAGAAAAGGTAGCTGCTTTCTCCTAATTCTAATTAAATGCACGACACAAAAGTTCGAATTGCTACAGAATATTTTTAAGAATGAAAATGTCCTTCCTGTTCAATGACTGCTCCCTTTAAGAGTCTAATTTTGCCAGTTCACTTGTGTAAACACCGATACTCTCCATGTCGTAAAGTACAAAGTACACTTGCTTCAGTGAGCTGCTCATTACCGTGACAAAATAATTACTGATAGCTTTCAAGATGATCTGTGCTGCCGTTTGCTTGGGGAATCCTGCACTACAAAATAAACATCAATTCATCATTACATTTAACATCAACAGTTCACAAAAACATTTGAATACATTGAAGATATAAAATTTTGGGCTGGTAATAAAACAGTTCACCATACTAGAGGAGATGAAACAATACCTGGGATTACTGATAGTTTAGAAGAAATACATTCATCCTGGTTGTCTCACATACTACATGTAGATTTTGTTTTGCTGAACCATTGTCAATATATACGCGGTATGATAATACTCAAGTTAATTGTGCCAACAAGGACTTTTATTCTTTTACTTAAAGACTTTTAGGACTTTGTTCTGAATTTATATACAAACAAGGACATAGTCATTCAGATCCCCCGCCAATGGAGATATCAAAGCTGTTTGATTGTGGAAACTTATGTGTATGAAAAAAAACCAGGAAAAAGGAAGTTGAGCTAAAAGAAAGATGGAGTATAATTCAAGTAGAGCAGGGCTGCAATTGTTGAATCCGATATACAGCCTTGACATTTATATTAGACTATATACACAAAGATGGGTGGAGTTTTGCAAAGTAACATTTACCATTTACCATAATATTTTCAGCAATGTTTCCATGGTAACGGAAAAAGTGCAAAAAATGAAAACCTAAAAATAGCAAAAGGTACTACTAGACCATAAAAAGAATGTGTCTATGAAGTTTCGTGGAAATATCTCTGCTGGTTATAGAGTTGTGCTCCGGAAACGATTCTTACACAAAAATCTGCCATTTTCAGCAATGTTTCCATGGTTACAGAAAAAAGTACAAAAAGTGAAAACCTTAAAATAGCAAAAGGCACTACTAGACCATAAGACCAATGTGTCTATGAAGTTTCGTAGAAATATCTCTTCTGGTTTTAGAGTTATGCTCCAGAAATGAACCTGGTACAAAAATATGATATTTTCAGCAATGTTTCCATGGTTACGGAAAAAGTGCAAAAAATGAAAACCTAAAAATAGCAAAAGGCACTACTAGACCATAAGAACAATGTGTCTATGAAGTTTCATGGAAATATCTCTGCTGGTTTTAGAGTTGTGCTCCGGAAACGATTCTTACACAAAAATCTGCCATTTTCAGCAATGTTTCCATGGTTACAGAAAAAAGTACAAAAAATGAAAACCTTAAAATAGCAAAAGGCACTACTAGACCATAAGACCAATGTGTCTATGAAGTTTCGTGGAAATATCTCTTCTGGTTTTAGAGTTATGCTCCGGAAACGAACCTGGTACAAAAATATGATATTTTCAGCAATGTTTCCATGGTTACGGAAAAAATGCAAAAAATGAAAACCTAAAAATAGTAAAAGGCACTACTAGACCATAAGACCAATGTGTGTATGAAGTTTCGTGGAAATATCTCTACTGGTTTTAGAGTTATGCTCCGGAAACCATTCGTATGGACAGACAGACGGACGGAAGGACAGACGGACGGAACCCATTTGTATATCCCCCGCCAACTTCGTTGGGCGGGGGATAATTAAAGCAATACAATTGAACAGAATGCAAAGTCTAGAGAATCACATAAAATCATCTGCAGTGCAAGGAAAAGATATTGGGACATTCATGCAAGGACATTTACAGGATAAAGCTACAAGTGGAAGTCTCAGGTCACATTTAGATCCTAGAGTCACTTTGAATCAAAGCAGGCAAACCTAACCTTTAAACTTTTTGGCAAGTAGAGATAAAAGATCTATTATCACCTTTTACCACTAGAAAACTGACGTCCTTCAGAAAGGGTCTTGCCTCCAACTACTCTTGACCCTTATTATAAATTAGCTGCAGTAAATGAAGCATGTCTGACACAGGGGCCAAAAAAAAGCTTTTGACCTTTTGGTGAATATTGACTTTTATGATATATTGGTTTATCCTTCAATGATAAATTCCTACCTTTAACAGCCACCATCAGTGTCTCCTAATGAGTTATTGACCATTTTACAAAACCTGTGTATAATGACCTGGTTGCCATGACAACCAAAATTTTGACACAAGAAAACTGTATGCAAATTTTGATAATTATAACTCCTGTCATGTTTACAAAGTTACACTGAAATTGACTAATAAGTTTAGGAGGAGTTGATTGGATAATTTGTTTTACTGACAGACAGACAGATTCCTGTATACTTCTCCACAACTTTGTGGCAGCAGGTACAATAAATGTATTTAATGTTGGTGACAATCTTACCGTCCACTTCCAATAGAAGGAAATGCAATACTTTTAAGGTTCTTTTCATCTGCCAAGGTCAGACAATTCTTGACGGTTTTCTCTAACAATTGTTGTGGATTACTGGCGCTCCATTGGGGCCCATTACAGTGGATTACAAACCTGGCTGGGAAATTATGCCCTGGACATATGGCAGCTAAAGCAAAACAGAGTATTTCTATCAGTGAAAGTTAGCGCCAACAGACTAATGGTAACACTTGTAACACACAGCCACACCTACTTTGGAGATAAATCGTTTGTAACCTTGGCTCTTAAAGGTCATAGGTAAATCAAGGTCAAATGATAAAATTGTCAACCAAAGTCAAATGGTGAAAGGTCAACCCAGCAGCTAGAAATGCAAAGGGGTCTGCAGGGCAGGCAAAAGCAGAAAATTGCAGCAGCGTTTCAGCTTTGGACATATACATTCATGCAAAGGTTACCATGACAACAAAGAACAAGGATACATACCAGATTTATCACCTGTAGGCAGGTGTAGCTATGTACTATAAACACTAGCGTAGTGGTGGCATTTGTGGACAATTAATGTAAAGTTCCTCTTTGAAAGTTTATCTAAATTATAATGAAAAATAATAAAGAAATTAGGTTGTTTGAAACGTCCTTTATGAGAAATAGTAGTGTTCAGTATTGTTCAGTGCTACAGTTTTTGACTGAATGTTCCAGTTAGCCTATCCTAAGGCCACAACTACCTTAGTGTACCACCATACCACATATACCAGACTTACTTCCCACTACCTATCGATGGAATAGCTATGGACTTTAAATTTTTCTCGTCCGCCAATGTTAACACATTCTTGACAGCCTTTTCCAGGAGTTGTGTAGAATTGGTCGTACCCCATGACGGACCATTCACATGGATCACATATTTAGCAGGGAAATTATGACCAGGACATATGGCAGCTGAAAATGTGGTGGTGTTAGACAATCATCATTCATAATACTTAGATACCTTTCTATGAAACACATCTTTATGTTTATACCAATTGATTATCTATATCAAAATCACAGGAAATTCAAAAACATTCCTTGAACAATTCTTTTGGTATTCCAAAAAAAGTGGACAAAGTTATAAAAGGCAAGATGATCAAATTACTTTTAATAATTTAGAAATACTTTTAACTCCAAAAGTGGACAAAGTTATAAAAGGCAAGATGATCAAATTACTTTTAATAATTTAGATATACTTTTAACTCCAAAAGTGGACAAAGTTATAAAAGGCAAGATGATCAAATTACTTTTAATAATTTAGATATACTTTTAACTCCAAAAGTGGACAAAGTTATAAAAGGCAAGATGATCAAATTACTTTTAATAATTTAGATATACTTTTAACTATCTTTAATTTTTTTTCGTTACAAAGCAAATGAAAGATTAGAAGAGATTATTTTAGTCTCTCTTCAATCTGCATGACCAGAGTAGTAAACAAAACTTGTTTTCAAATATTTTTTCTCAATTTGAATTTGAATGCAGATGGCTTAAATGAACATCTTCAATCCAAAATCAAATATAAATAAGATGTAATGTATATATTTTCCAACAAGAATAAAACATCTATTGACTTTTTATTTAAATTTGATATTTACAGATACATGTACAATATTTCACTATGTAATAAAGACATGACTTCAAGATTAAATTCTCTCCCTCCATATACATGTATTCTGTATTTATATATTTCAGTGTTATCTGCTCTTATTGCAAGGAGGTATCCATTGTAACGTCATGTGTTTCCGGGCTTAAAAAGATATACATGTATTTCAGGAAAAATGATGAAGTTTTTGCTCAAATTATTGCCGTTACAATCTATACCTAACCACAATGGCAGATAACTTTATAATATACAAACATGTATATAGTTCTGGACTACTTACCTCCCGCCGTGTCCAGAGAACCATTGGATTTGTATAAGTCATCCACCTCTTTCCTAAACTCCTTACCACCTGCTTTCTCTATAGCTGACCCTAAAAGACAGAGACATCAGATTTGAGGGAGTTTAACAATAAAGTTTTATAAAATTCACAAGACCATCAACAGAATACAAATTGTTTGACAAATATCTGATAACAAGAATTCCACGGAAGTGGATGTGTCGCCTGCACAGCATCACAAAAAATAATTGAAAATATTGTTAATAATTAGGTGAATTTATCAAATCATGTAACTCTTGCAAATATTGATAGAGTTTGACCAGTATTAAACCCATCTTAGATCTCATTGATATAAAGCAATACATTGTACACCAAATTTGGTTGAAATCGAACAATAAATACTGAAGTTATATAGCAGAAACCATCTTTTGACGATTTAAAAGTCCCATAACTCTCGCAAATATTAATGGATTTTGACCATTGTCGAACTCATCTGAGATCTCATTGATATAAAACAATTCATGAAATTTTGTTGAAATTGGACAATATATATTTAAGTTATCGAATGGAAACCATGGATTTATCTGTTTTGACGATTTTAAAGTCCCATAACTTTTGCAAATATCGACGGATTTTGACCATTGTCAAACTCATCTGAAATCTCATTGATATAAGGCAATTCATGAAATTTTGTTGAAATTGGACAATAAATATTTAAGTTATCGAACGGAAACCATGGATTTATCTGTTTGACGATTTTAAAAGTCCCATAACTCTTGCAAATATTAACAGATTTTGACCATTGTCAAACTCATCCGAGATCACATTAATATAAAGCAGTATACCAAATTTGGTTGAAATCGGATGATGAATAATTAAGTTATCGCACGGAAACCGTTTCCCGGACGCCGACGCCGACACCGGCGCCGACATAGTGATACCTAAGTGTCGCCCTTGCGTTGCAGGCGACACAAAAATCACTGAATGGATAAAATGGTATATGTGCCTTACTCTATGTAATAGATATTAAAAATTGAAAATCAGTCTGTAATGCCACAGGGTTTTCTATCATCATCCATTTATGTAACTTTTCTTTTATTAACCTTGACTTTTGACCTTCAGACTTAAAATCAGATCCCAAGGAAACAATTTTGGCAAGGAATGTTTGGTTTTATTAGTTTAAGATCCTATTAACAGCCAGGGTCATGTAAGGATATGCCCCGAGAGCACCCGGAGAAAAAAACACCGACCAGTGGTCAGTACGTAATACCTGGCAACTACGCATGCCCCACATGGGATTTGAACTCGCATCCCAGTGGTAGAGGTCTTGCGGTAATATTTGGGACATTTTACCCACTTAACCACTGCGACCCCGGCAAGGAAGATATGCATGATCATTAACTCTTTCTGTACTTTGTATACATGCCGGATTCTGAGTTAAAGGGATGATGCAGCAGGCAGCACCATCAATGTCAACAGAATGATACCTTTATGTTGACTGGTAACACAAAAAGAATACAAGAGGCCCAGAGGGCCTGTATCGCTCACCTGGTTTGTAATGCCAAGTAATGTTCTGAATACAGGTTCATTGTTTCTTTTCTGAAGGAATTTTAATATTAACCTCTAAATCCCCTATTGGGCCCAACCTCTAAATCCCCTATTGGGCCCCACCCCTCCCGCCCCCAGGGGGTCAGAGCCAAAATTTATACAAGTTCTGTTCCTCTTCCCCCAAGGATGTTTATGGCCAAATTTGGTCACAATCCAAGCAAAACTCTAGGACAAGAAGTGATTTATAGGATTTACCTCTATTTCCCCTATTGGGCCCCGCCCCTCCTGCCCCCGGGGGGTCAGAGCCAAAATTTATACAAGTTCTGTTCCCCTTCACCAAAGGATGTTTGTGGCCAAATTTGGTTACATTCCATTCAGAACTCTATGACTAGTAGCGATTTAAAGGATTTACCTCTATTACCCCTATTGGGCCCCGCCCCTCCTGCCCCCGGGGGACCAGAGCCAAAATTTATAAACGTGCTGTTCCCCTTCCCCCAAGGATGTTTGTGGCCAAATTTGGTTACAATTCATGTAGAGCTCTAGGACAAGTAGAGATTTAAAGGATTTACCTCTATTTCCCCTATTTGGCCCTGCCCCTCCTGCCCCCGGGGGGGGTCAGAGCCAAAATTTATACAAGGTCTGTTCCCCTTCCCCCAAGGATGTTTGTGGCCAAATTTGGTTACATTCCATTCAAAACTCTATGACTAGTAGCGATTTAAAGGATTTACCTCTATTACCCCTATTGGGCCCCGCCCCTCCTGCCCCTGGGGGACCAGAGCCAAAATTTACACAAGTTCTGTTCCCCTTCCCCCAAGGATGTTTGTGGCCAAATTTGGTTACATTCCATTCAGAACTCTATGACTAGTAGCGATTTAAAGGATTTACCTCTATTTCCCCTATTGGGCCCCGCCCCTCTTGCCCCCGGGGAACCAGAGTCAAAATTTACACAAGTTCTGTTCCCCTTCCCCCAAGGATGTTTGTGGCTAATTTTGGTTACAATCCATGCAGAACTCTAGGACAAGTAGCGATTTAAAGGATTTACCTCTATTACCCCTATTGGGCCCCGCCCCTCCTGCCCCTGGGGGACCAGAGCCAAAATTTATACAAGTTCTGTTTCCCCTCCCCCAAGGATGTTTGTGGTCAAATTTGGTTACAATCCATGCAGAACTCTAGGACAAGTAGCGATTTATAGGATTTACCTCTATTTCCCCTATTGGGCCCCGCCCCTCCTGCCCCGGGGGGGACAGAGCCAAAATTTATACAAGTTCTGTTCCCCCTCCCCCAAGGATGTTTGTGGCCAAATTTGGTTACAATCCATGCAGAACTCTATGACTAGTAGCGATTTAAAGGAAATGTTGACGGACGGACGGACGGACGGACGACGACGGACGGACGGACGGACGGACGGACGGACGACGGACGCCGCGCCATGACATAAGCTCACCGGCCCTTCGGGCCAGGTGAGCTAATAAGATTCTGACATAGTCATGCTATGTAAGAGATAATTATTTGTGTCTATAACATTACTGTGGTGACATACCTTATGTTATTTTGATATTTTCTGTTGATCGTGTCATTGGAGTCTGCGGAACATTTGCTTTAGGCTGCCTGTAATTACCCTATACCTACCTACTTCCCCTCCCATGTAGAAGGCTGAACTAGTCGGGTGTACTATGGCATCTGACATGATTTTAACGAGATCTCCTTGTATAACTGTCATCTGTAACACATCAGACAATATTACATTTCTTATAAATACCAGAACCATTTTACTCTTAAAATCTAAATTTCTCTCTACCACTGAATTTTGTCAACTCAACTCAATATATTTTTACATTAGTCTCCCTATTAAAGGTAAGAAAATGGAGTGATTTCTCCCATTCTTGTTCATATTCTTTTGAAATACAGCCACAAGCTATACACTATTGAGAGACCATGTGGTGCACTTGTCTGACAAACATCTATCCTTATAATCAACAACATGGTTTTATATCTCAGCTGACTTAATAATGTGACAGTTGTGGCATTATAAATTGTACAATTTACTACAATGAAAATGACTGTATGAATACAAAATATATTTATAGAGAGTTTTGTATTTTATATGACCGACAGGTCATTTGTCTCCTGTTACCCTAGTGATCCTGTCTTCATCAGCCTAAATGGTATTATAAACTCATCAGTCGTACAAGCCTTACTTTTTGTCCAAGGAAAAGTTTCTTCTCAGACAGGATTGTGAAACTTCCAGCAGACGTTGCAGCTACTGCTTCTGCAGACCCAGTGATACCCTAAATAAAGCAACAGGGATCCCCTTAGTATATGATATCCTAAATATAGCAACAGGGATTCCCTTAGTATATGTGATACCCTAAATATAGCATCAGGGATCCCCTTAGTATATGATACCCTAAATATAGCAACAGGGATTCCCTAAGTATATGGGATACCCTTAATATAGGATCAATGATTACTTAATATAGTATTAAGGATTTTCTTACTTTAGTAATGAGGATACCCTTAATATAACAGGGATTTCCTTAATAAAGCTAGAGTAATATTTCAAATAGAGTAAGTGATTCCCTCGGTATAGTAGTTATTCTAATATCCGAAATACAGTGATTAGGATTGCAATGATTCATATTATTTACACTGAAATGTGACCTCCAATGCAGCTGTCTGATCTCTCTTCAACTCGGCAAACTAACAATGTTTCCTTACAAATCTTTCACTTCTGTTTGTAATAACAATGGCTGCACCATTATATAACGTAAATCCCTAGCAATGGTAACACCCTACTGATGCCTTAATTATAGAAACAGTGTTTCTCTTGTAGTTTGGTCATGGCATATTTGATATAAAAGCAATGAAATAAATTGCATTACTACAAAAAACACACACCTTGAGTGGTTTAACTTTAGCTATTTTTCCTGTCTTTCCTGATTTGGGTATTGGTTTGAGTGGAGCCCTAACAACTTTGGGGGTCACCTTGACCTTTGCTTTTTTGGCTGGACTTGGGCTGTCACTCTGTTTAGATGTACTAGCAGTTGCTTTGTTGGCTTGAACGGAGAGTTTGGGAGGTTCAGATTGCATCTGGAATTTTGATCCTTTCTTTCTCAGGAGAAGTTCTGGGAGTATTCTAGGCAACACACCACCATTGGCAATGGTCACATGTTTCAGTAACTGAAACAAAACAAATATTTAATGTTATTTAGTTTAGATAAGTTGGCATTTATCTCCCCTTATTATTGATTAAAATTGATCTCCCCTTAGTTATAGATTAACATTTGTCTCCCCTTAGTTATATATTAACATTTGTCTCCCCTTAGTTATATATTAACATTTGTCTCCCCTTAGTTATAGATTAACATTTGTCTCCCCTTAGTTATAAGATTAATATTTGCGTCCCCTTAGTTATAGATTAACATTTGTCTCCCCTTAGTTATAGATTAACATTTGTCTCCCCTTAGTTATAGATTAACATTTGTCTCCCCTTAGTTATAGATTAACATTTGTCTCCCCTTAGTTATAGATTAACATTTGTCTCCCCTTAGTTATAGATTAACATTTGTCTCCCCTTAGTTATAGATTAACATTTGTCTCCCCTTAGTTATAGATTAACATTTGTCTCCCCTTAGTTATAGATTAACATTTGTCTCCCCTTAGTTATAGATTAACATTTGTCTCCCCTTAGTTATAGATTAACATTTGTCTCCCCTTAGTTATAGATTAACATTTGGGTCCCCTTAGTTATAGATTAACATTTGTCTCTCCTTAGTTATAGATTAACATTTGTCTCTCCTTAGTTATAGATTAACATTTGTCTCCCCTTAGTTATAGATAAACCTCTATCTCATCATAGTTAAAGATTAACATTTGTCTCCACTTAGTTATATATTAACATTTGTCTCCCCTTATTACAGATTAACTGGATGATCCATAACTGTAATATTGATTCATAATAATAACTCATATAAAATAACAATTTATCCAATTCATAACAAGTAAAATTGAATTCCAAAAAACTTTCTATTGGAGTAGACACCATTGCTGGGTCACTAACAATAGTTATTTTAGTTCATTATAACATATATTATCCATTTAAAAGCAAATCAGCGAGGGTCTTTGACTTTAGTATGAGTCTTTTACCTGAATATATGCCTTAACAGCAACATCTAGACTAAACCAACACCTCCAGATAAAACTTATGATATACCTGATTTAATTCCTCGTCGTTTGCCACAGCCAGTAAGATGTGCCTTGGTGTGACTCGACTCTTTTTGTTGTCTCTTGCAGCGTTACCGGCAAGTTCCAAGATCTCAGCTGAATAAGGCAATACATGCATATAAATGACAACTAGAAACAATATGTTCATTATCAATAAAATTAACCCAACTGTTTTCCATTCACCTAACTATTTTTTCATCAAAAAGTATTTGTTTAAATCATATTTACTATTTGTGACAAAGATTCCTTTCTCGTTTTATGTATAGTACTGGGAAGACCTGGGTTGGCAATTAGCTCTAAAAGGAATTTAAACTTCCACTTTGAGTGCAAACACTTTGGAGAACTAGGAGTTCCTACATAATTTGCATATTTTCTTATCTGTTTAGGAATCAAGGCAGGCTGCTAGCAAAGTAAAGAAAACTGATAACTGTATGTTATACTCAAATTGTTTTCTGATAAGCTTAACTACTTGACAAATACATAGCTTATGTTAATATATATATACTCTGTAAAACTCATCAGAATCATATATATATTTTTGGGGGAAAATAACATAAGGTTTTATCTGTACTGTATGAACATTGATGAGATTGAACACTAATTATGTCCTTTCTATCAAATGCTGGGTCATGATGACATTTAGAACTCTATTGTTTTGATTATACATGTTGGTAATCAATGTATTACATTAAATGACACTGCTATTATGTAATATATTGTATTGGTTATCAATAATTGTCTGCATTATTATAAATTCGGTGACTTTGTTTATAGACAACCAAAAGCTTTTCTGCTGACTGTGCTTAAAGCTTAGGCGAGAATGTACACAAACAGGGAAATACAATGGAGGAGCGGAGATCTACCGGTAAGGTACTCGATGACGGCCGCCATGTAAACAGGTGCCCCGGCCCCAATACGATAATGGTGGGTCATGTTTTTCAGGTAGCGCCTCATCCTGGCCACGGGGAACAGGACCCCGGCTTTGGCTGACTTAGATGTCGCCTTCTTCTTTTTAGCACCGCGAGCTGACATATTGCTAGACTAAGTGTTGAGAGTCGACCAACAAGCGACACAACGAATGTGTTGATTGGTAACTATTTATACATCGGCCTTACAGCAAGCTCAAACTGATCCACAGGAAGTAGAATCAGCTGTTCCATCCAATGGGGAAACGCCCCCTTTTATGAACCGTTATAACAGGTGCCTGGGCTGTTTTTGATTATGTTCGTTTATGAATCAAACACAGACCTGAAGGTTTTATATTGTTTTCAGACGAGCCTTGACAAAGCCCTCACAGAAATCCACTCTCTGATATCTCCGTCCGGTTATCAAGACGAAAAGACGAAAAGTCAAACACGAAAAGACGAAAGTGAAGCACGCTAATTAGCGCCTTTAATTTTCGTCTTTTCGCCTTCAAAAATCTCGTCTTTTCGTCTTTTCGCACTGAAAAGACGAAAATTACAAACCTTAAATTTCGTCTTTTCGTCTTTTCGCCCCGAAAAGACGAAATTTAACAAACGTTAATTTTCGTCTTTTCGCCCCGAAAAGACGAAAATTAACAAACCTTAATTTTCGTCTTTTCCCCCCGAAAAAAATACAAATTACAGATATACTTTGTCATCTATCATATACAACGGAGATTATAATGTAATTTCTAATGTACAATTATGATGAAGACCATGTCATGTATGTAGTCAAAATGTCTTTTCAAATAATACACAGTACATTGTACCTACTGATTGACTGTTATAATTAACTGTATTTGAGCAATTTCTTGGTACAACTCCTTCCTTTAAACTCAAAGTCTTCACGAGTTGTCTTTCATAAATTATTTTGTTTACAAGTTTATCCGTGGTTCAAACGCTTTCAAATATTACCCGCCGACAACTTTTTTTTCAAGTTGTGTAGGGGAGGTAACTCCTGTAAGTGCTATGTTTAGCATCTTAAGTTCATTATGGTCCTAACATATACACGGCAATGTTTTGATAAGCGTAATTGCTAAAGAGTGCGATTAGAACACAAAAAAATAAGATATTTATGAATTTTAAAAAATGTATCAATCACGCTAAAGGATTTGCGGAATGATGAATCTGTTAGTGGCACGTGGCATATGCCACGTGTGAGAAATCTACGTAACTGCTGTAAACAAACATGTTGACTTCTGTTTTAAAACTTCTAATCTTAGTTATTGATGACGATACTTGTAATACTATCAATTTAATAAATCGATTGTTATCATAAACTACTTTGATGCTTCCATATTGAATTTTAATTAAGATAAAAAATATTTCAAAATGACTTCCACACCGGACCGGAAGGCGAAAAGACGAAATTTAAGGTTTGTTAATTTTCGTCTTTTCGGGGGAAAAGACGAAAAGACGAAAATTAAGGTTTGTTAAATTTCGTCTTTTCGGGGCGAAAAGACGAAATTTAAGATTTCGTCTTTTCGTCTTTTCGGGGCGAAAAGACGAAAAGACGAGAATTTTGAAGGCGAAAAGACGAGAATCAAAGTCGCTAATTAGCGTGTATCACTTTCGTCTTTTCGTGTTTGACTTTTCGTCTTTTCGAAAGACGAAATTTAAATTTGTTTCTTAATTCTCGTCTTTTCGGGGCGAAAAGACGAAAAGACGAAATGGCACAAATCAGCCACCATTAGTCTCTGACGTCGTGATACTAATTACCAAGACATGCTGTCAGATTATCTTTTTAGTGTGCAAATGCCCGTGATTTGGACAGCATGCTTCGACCTCTATCACTGATTATGTCAATTTCGTTAATAATTCTGAATACTTGCAGAACAATGTGTTTTTTGTTTGTGTGTCTGTATACTTTAGAGAGTGTAATCCAAGTTGACATAATCGATTGGAATAAGGCTAGTTGGAAAGTCTTTTTATTGGTTTGGTGGCTCTTCGTTCTTCAAGTGTATACTGGACACGTCTTTTATCAAAAAGTTGGAGATTTACTTCTTTTTAAAATTTACTACATATATGACTGTAATACTGCTATAGTCTGGACTAAAAAATTGGCATTTTGTACTTTCAGTTGATACTTTATTCAATTGAATACAGTGTCCCTTCGAAACGTATATGAAATTTTATCATTTAATCTTATCTTATTTTAATTCCACAACTATTATTTTATAAAGTTGTCATAGAGAAATTTGAGATGTTCTTTGTTGTTATATAATTGTATATTTTACCTATAGATGTGTTGACAAGTTTAAAATCTACCCTAAGGCATTGTGGTCTTATTTTTGTGGAGTGACCGACAATTACATATAGTATTCACATGTCAAAGTGTTTATAACCTTCCTTGAGGCAATGGTGTCATTGATAAGCTTAAGTAGATATATTTCATATCAAACTGCCGATATATTTTCAAGTCGTTTAATTGTGATAATATCTTTATGCTATTGATCTTGATTACATCCGGGTTTACCTATTGGACAATGGTCATTTTATTATAAAAACCCATGCCTGATTTATGAACATGAGTTGGATTCCCAACCTTCAAGGCGGTCACTACGGATATTTCTTGGATTACCAGATATATATATATAGTGAACTGTGTGTGAACATTATTCAAATTCGGAACTTTTATAAGGTGGATCGCCATCTACGGACAACTAATTCGGTGTCTACATATTGGATTACCAATACGAGTGAACTTTCATTTTATTTCTATGTAATGTGCCACATATGTTGATATGTGGGAAAGAAATACAATACAAGAGAAAATCAAATTCCACTTGAATTCTTCGTTTTGTGTCCTGTGATTTATATAATTACCAACGGTCCGAACTGAACTTGAAAACAACACACATTTTCTTTATTAAAATCTCTAAAGGTTTATAGATTTAGAAACTTTAAGATGCTCCATCACCAACAAGGCATGACCGATACTCATCACTTGAACTATATTTGGTATTTACTTATGTAAATGTATGTCTTATCAACACAAAAAAAATTAAAGTTAAATGTGCCGTAACTGGGCAATTTTTTAAATTTTGTCATGTTAAAAACGTTAGTTACAAGATATATTATTGAAAAATTGTTGTTTTTATGCCTTATTATGTATGTTTAGATGGAATCTTTCCTGCAGAAATCACTTTACAATTACTAATAACACTGTAATAATGTTAAATGAATTTGTAGACCACAATTTATTTTCATGGTAAGACCGTAATCATTTCGCTTCACATATAATGATTTTTGGCAGTACTGCTAAAACTCATTCTCTGCTGGTATTTGTAAAATTTAAACCAATATGTTGACAGTATGACAATACTGTAATTTTCAAAATGTTAGTAAATTTTGGTGATAAATAACATATTTAAAGCTTATCTTGATTCGTGATTTCGTTTTTTGATAGCATTTCTCAGGGTGTAGAATCATATTACATGTATGATTACTTATGTCGCTGGTGTTACTCTGTTATGCTTTAATGAATTTCACTTTGTTTTCGTTAACAAAAAAAAATGATTATGAATAGGCCTACAGTATACACGTAAAATAAATTTCTTATTCCTTTACACTATTGAATAGTCAGACAGAACTAAATTCATGTAATCACTGCACGAGCACGAATTACTTCCCTTAGCACATTGAGATTTTTCTGCGTCTAGGCCCCAAACAGAAACATGACATACATATAGCGGATATGTTTTAATTGAAAAAAAAAAAAAAAAAAAAAAAAAACGTTTGACTTGTTTCGTGAAATACGTTAGGCTAGCCGGAATAAGAAGGGAATATTTATTTCATCACGTACCATAATCCATACCAAGGACGTAGATACTCATCATTTGAATAATTGATGTTTCATCTTGTTCATGTATATGTCTTATCAACACAAAAATATAATGTAAAATCATTTATTTTGCTTTTGGTGCATGCGCAATTAGTACTTCATTCCATATATGACATAATGCACGGATTTTTTGGGACGCAATTAATTATTTTTATCTTAAAACAAAATTAGAAGCTCAAACTTTTCAATGGTAGTAATGGTGTAAAGTAAGTAACTTTTGTAACTGAAGAAAAATACTTATTCGTCTGCTCCTGTTTTTTTTATTGAGAAAAATGCCTTTTGTCAGCTTTGGGACATCTTTACAATTTAATTTATCAGCTGGATGATTTTAGATTAAATGCAGTTATTATTGTTTACAAAATGTTCGTACAAAGTGATAATTTATGACTGACCTTATCTTTAGGCAAATACTAAGTACAAACTGCATGTGATTATGTGTAATGTCTAATCTATACATATGTGTAACTAATTATCATTTGCATTGTAAAATGGCGAAATGTGGTTGAAAATATTTTCCCCGACAAAAGAAAGGAAGTCATAAACCATACAACTTTAACCGATTTTGTATGTGTGTGAAATGTGTGTATATGTATGTTAGAGCAAGAATTTATAAGTAATTTATTGTTTTCTGTGAACTCTTTAGTATATATTGGATGGAATAAAGGAAATATTAATAATAAATAATGAAAGACCCAGAGAAAAAGAAAATACAGCATACATGTAATATCTTAGTATACTATTCTAAATAACCGCTTTAATTATATTACCAGAAACATGTATAAATGTTATAGTACATGTTTCTGATATTACGTAAAAAAATATGAGTCAATGCTATGCTTCACCTCAGCCTCCCCCTCATTTTCGGTTGTTCCATATGGAGAGGGGTGACCACATTACCAGTTATATCAGATATCGCTAATTATTTCTTTGTGAATCGATTAATGTTCATCCTAACATATATGAATTAAAGTGTAGATATCCTGTTCTTGGTAGAATTTCGTTGAAAAGTAGAAATATCAACATGTGGGTTATTCCAAATCGGAGTAAACATTCCTTAATATTATTAGCCAATCAGGAAAGCGCAAGCTATTTACTGTCTGACCTTTAGGGTGACCCAGATTCGTACATAACATAACATTATCTACGTCGAGGAGTAACTGTCAACAACGAATATCGTCATGGATTTTCGGTTTCTCTCTCCGATTTTAGCATTTTGTATAATGGTATCTTTTGAATTAGGTAAGTGGTGGTATTTGTGAAGCCAATCTTTACGAATTTGGCTTTGTTTTGGTGGAATTTGAACGGGAATACGATAAAGTAATACGATAAAGTAAACATGGTTCTCACGACATGCTTGGTACTGCAGACAGCCACTAGTACTGGCACTAGGCCTACAGCCTGACAGTCTAAAGCTGTACAGTATCAAACGTGTAAAACCATGATAGCATGATAACCGAATTACTAAATAAAAGGATACTGTAGTGTAGAAGAGGTACAAATGGATATCCGAGGCACAGAGACTTGTCACAGTAAATAATTGTTATGTTTTTGTTGTTCACTGATCATCAATGTATGAACGGTATTTTGAAAGATATTTTATAATGTTTAAATACGCATGTGTACAAAATGCCACATACTAGTGAATAACAAAAAATAAAATTATTTTTTATATTTCATAACAATATACCTTTAATCGCAGTGAGCAAGGATTTATAAGTGAGAAGGATTCATGACTGTCTCTTTACATTACTAAGGTGATGGTACCCAAATTAAACACCACGCGAGACGCCTATGAACCGGGAATAAAAACCGTTTTTCTCAACAAATTCTTGTCTTATCGAGTCAAACGAAACACCAATGTAAAGTTTATTAAATTTCACGACGTTTATTACTTGCTTTAAAGACAGAATATTTAGAGGATATGTCTTAAATTTTCGTAAAAAAAAATCGACAGCTCATGAAATGACGGCTCCGCTTCCGAAAGTAAGGCGGTAACCCTCGCACCCGCAAGCTACATCAAAGGCTGCGCCGGCGGATATCAAAGGAAAATCAGTCGTCGCTCAACGTCACGGTCATTGCACAAACACAAAAGCGCCTGCCTTAGATTTCCCCAAAACCCAGTGTGACTTATCCTTCTCATATACGTCCTTGCAGTGAGATATCTATTAATTACAGAATTAAAAGGGGTTGAAAGATGTGTATTTGCCGAATTAGGTGCCTCAATCGCATTCATTGGCTGTATTCGCATTTATCAAAGTGAGGTTCTACATATGAACATCAAATCTATTGGTAACATTATATAGCAAACACACAACAGAGATATAAATAAATATAGAGCTAACACTCATGACACTAAAGAATAAACAATAAGGCTACTTACAAATCAGAACACATCTAGTATAGCAGACCCCAATTTTTTTGCAAAATATCACAAGTTTATTGACGGCGACCCGTATATATAATGACCGCATTAGCGGGCGGTCAAAAATGAAAAATATGGTTTTTATGAAATAAAATATTACCCTTTTTTGGTTAAAAACTGAAGTTTTCCAAAAAGTATTTAACTAGGAATCACAGGGAAAGCATTGTAGATTATACGAGAAAAAAATTTGTGATTCCGTTTTGGTAGTTAGCTGAGCAGCTAGCGTGTGTTAAACTTGCGTAATGAATGATTTCATAGACTTTGATTTTATTTGTAAACACAACTACTCATGAAGTTTACCTTGTTGATGATTCAAATGAAGGATGCATGTAGGAATAGTGAAAACATGGGGTGGGAGGAGGGGGTGGTCACCCTTGTTGGCACTTCGAAGCGGCAATTCAAAATGAATACTTGGGTCTGCTATACTAGAAACTTCCCGCAGGTTTGACAATTCTAACCAACCCTCAAATATGACTGGATTAAAGTTTATACCCCATCATATTAAGGTGGGGGGGGGGGGGGGGGCACGGGTGTAATTCTAACATTGTACATACCCATGGTTTCCCATTCTTTTTATATAATACATGTTTTTTGTCTTGTAGCCGAAGCTTCTAAGGATTTATACAGATGTCCTGTTGTTGTACGTAATTCTCTGAGTAAACATTATAGTGTGCGGACATTTCAGGACAAGTGTTATGTGTTTGTATCGCGTGAAGGAACATGGGTAGAGGCTCGAGAACAATGCCATAGATGGGGAGGAGAACTTGTGTCCATTCCTAATGAACATATTATGAATTTCCTTAAACGGACGTTAGGTAGTTTACGATGGACAAACACAGGGACATGGATAGGTGCTAACAGTAGGAGCGGAGGTGTGTGGAGATGGACAACAGGTATGTTAACAAACCTTTCTTAATTACACAGGATAAATATAACCTTGAAGTATACTGACTTCTCATCAGCTAAAATGTGTGACAATTTATGTATTCATAATTCATTAAATAAAATCTCTAAATATTCAATAGAATTTAATTGATCAATATATTTCTGGTATCTCCATCAGTCGCATCATGAAGCGTTGAGAGATTTAGATTGTATTGGCACTGCATTGTTGTATAGGTGAGCGTCTACAGTGGAGTTACTGGGCCCCTGGTCAGCCGAGTAAATCCCTGGGTCTGTTTTCCTTCGAGGACTGTGCCCTTATGAAGAGACAGGACGGATATCGCTGGCACGATTACCACTGTGACACAGACATGCTGTATACATACAGATCTATATGTGACTTCCGTAAGTATATTATTCACATATTTGGTATTTTGAGATCTGTCACTAACCCTTGATTACTGAGCAATACACAACATGCTGATGAAGATAATATTCTCTTAACAGCTTCTTCACCTGATATCAAGGTCACTAAAGGTGATCAACTGCTCTTTCAGCATCAAGTCTACCCAGATTGGATTGTTCAATGACTTGTTCCCTATCTGGGACTGTAATTCACTATCTATTCACTAATCATGTTGACATATTGATTCAACAGATAACTGCTGCTTAGGCCACTTTTACCCATCTAGATCTGCAAAAAGATGTTTTAGTGTTTGAAGGTCATATTAAAATCCAGGTTCATTTAAAGATATGCCAGGTTTGGAGGAGGACGAAAGCCGAAATACCCAGAGAAAAACCACTGACCATTATTTAAAGTCCTATTAAAATCCAGGGTCATTTAATGACATGCAAGGTTTAGGTGGTGAAATATTTAAGCTGGTGTACACAGAAAAAAAACATCAACCAGCTGTCCATACGTATAACTAGCAACTGCTACTCATCGTATTCAAACTTGTGACCCAGAGGTGAAAGGCTTGTTTATATGTTAAGGTGTCTTAACCACTTGATACCACAGCTCTCATACTGGTGTGGTAGTAGGCCTGATAAGATCTCAGTGACAAATCCTGATTTGTGTTTCATTGTATATCTAGCGTATGTGCATTAGAAGTTTCCTTAGAAATTCAAGATGGCTGCTACAGTTTCTCTTTAGTTAGAGGAAATGTTGGAGATTACTGTTATACTCCACTTATTGCCACTAAAGGCCTTTCTAACCGATGTTGGTTTTCCTGTTGATTTGGGAAAACCCAAATACCATTCCGTATTTTGATAAACAAGATTATAGAATTAGTACAAGTTTATTAGGATTTTAAGTATTTTTAAATATATTGATTTTCAAAATTAATCTTATTTCTTGATTGGTTTAGCATGTAGAGTCAGTTGAAGAGATATATCCATCACATTATACATCTGTTGAATTATAAATTAGAATGCTGGTACTAATTAGAAATACTAATGAACTTATAAGTAGAGGTTACTAAAGGCTGTATTTCTTATCAATATCATTACATGATGAGGAAACAATGAGAAGTTGTAAAAGTATTTGTTTGTTAAGTAGCTCAAAGCAGTAATGAGGTCTCGCTTCTCCAAAATGGAGTACGTCTCAAGATTTTAAAAAGTTGGTACATGCATCTCTGTTTATTCAATAAATTTCATATTGTATGTTTGTACCCAGGGTTTGTGCTGGAGCTCCATAATCAATGTCAGAGACTGTCCAATTTAGATACAATGGCCATTGAGATTTCTCTAGCTCTGTTAGCTATATAATTGGAATGTGCTTTTGGATAAAATAGTGGGGTTCTTTTCATTTTTAGCTCACCTGGCCCGAAGGGCCGGTGAGCTTATGCCATGGCGCGGCGTCCGTCGTCCGTCGTCCGTCCGTCCGTCCGTCCGTCTGTCTGTCCGTCAACATTTCCTTTAAATCGCTACTAGTCATAGAGTTCTGCATGGATTGTGACCAAATTTGGCCACAAACATCCTTGGGGGAAGGGGAACAGAACTTGTATAAATTTTGGCTCTGAGCCCCTGGGGGCAGGAGGGGCGGGGCCCAATAGGGGAAATAAAGGTAAATCCTATAAATCGCTACTAGTCATAGAGTTCTGCATGGATTGTAACCAAATTTGGCCACAAGCATCCTTGGGGGAAGGGGAACAGAACTTGTATAAATTTTGGCTCTGAGCCCCCGGGGGCAGGAGGGGCGGGGCCCAATAGGGGAAATAAAGGTAAATCCTATAAATCGCTACTTGTCCTAGAGTTCTGCATGGATTGTGACCAAATTTGGCCACAAACATCCTTAGGAGAAGGGGAACAGAACTTGTATAAATTTTGGCTCTGACCCCCTGGGGGCAGGAGGGGCGGGGCCCAATATAGGAAATAAAGGTAAATCCTATAAATCGCTACTAGTCATAGAGTTCTTCATGGATTGTAACCAAATTTGGCCACAAACATTCTTTGGGGAAGGGGAACAGAACTTGTATAAAATTTGGCTCTGACCCCCCGGGGGCAGGAGGGGCGGGGCCCAATAGGGGAAATAAAGGTAAATCCTATAAATCGCTACTAGTCATAGAGTTCTGCATGGATTGTAACCAAATTTGGCCACAAGCATCCTTGGGGAAGGGAAACAGAACTTGTATAAATTTTGGCTCTGAGCCCCCGGGGGCAGGAGGGGCGGGGCCCAATAGGGGAAATAAAGGTAAATCCTATAAATCACTACTTGTCCTAGAGTTCTGCATGGATTGTGACCAAATTTGGCCACAAACATCCTTAGGAGAAGGTGAACAGAACTTGTATAAATTTTGGCTCTGAGCCCCTGGGGGCAGGAGGGGCGGAGCCCAATAGGGGAAATAAAGGTAAATCCTATAAATCACTACTAGTCATAGAGTTCTGCATGGATTGTAACCAAATTTGACCACAAACATTCTTTGGGGAAGGGGAACAGAATCTGTATAAATTTTGACTCTGACCCCCCGGGGGCAGGAGGGGCGGGGCCCAATTGGGAAATAAAGGTAAATCCTATAAATCGCTACTTGTCCTAGAGTTCTGCATGGATTGTGACCAAATTTGGCCACAAACATCTTTTGGAGAAGGGGAACAGAACTTGTATAAATTTTGGCTCTGACCCCCCGGGGGCAGGAGGGGCGGGGCCCAATAGGGGAAATAAAGGTAAATCCTATAAATCGCTACTAGTCATAGAATTCTGCATGGATTGTAACCAAATTTAGCCACAAACATTCTTTGGGGAAGGGGAACAGAACTTGTATAAATTTTGGCTCTGACCCCCCAGGGGCAGAAGGGGCGGGGCCCAATAGGGGAAATAAAGGTAAATCCTATAAATCGCTACTTGTCCTAGAGTTCTGCATGGATTGTGACCAAATTTGGCCACAAACATCCTTGGGAGAAGGGGAACAGAACTTGTATAAATTTTGGCTCTGACCCCTTGGGGGCAGGAGGGGCGGGGCCCAATAGGGGAAATAAAGGTAAATCCTATAAATCGCTACTAGTCATAGAGTTCTGCATGGATTATAACCAAATTTGGCCACAAACATCCTTGGGGGAAGGGGAATAGAGCTTGTATAAATTTTGGCTCTGACCCCCAGGGGGCAGGAATGGTGGGGCCCAATAGGGGAATTAGAGGTAAATATTCAAATTTCTTCAGAAAATAAACAATGAACCTGTATCCAGAATATTACTTGGCATTACAAACCAGGTGAGCGATACAGGCCCTCTGGGCCTCTTGTTTGTGCTTGAAAATGATATGAGGACGGTGTAAACACAAACCCTGAGTACCAGCTGTCACTACAGATTACTTCAGAGTTCGCTGTTCATGCAGCTTAATACAAATTTACGATTTATAATAATGATAATATGCTTGTTACAAATCGAGTTTGTACAACAACAGTGTATCAAATATAACATGAATTTAACCTTGACATCAATTTTGACGTCATGATAAATGTGTGTGTTTATACATGTTTAATATGACGTCAGGAAATGAAGATAGACAAAATACCAGCTGCTTTCTGACCTTTTCCAATGAACATATGGGTCTATATAATATAAAAGTATATAAATATGTCTTCATCATGACGTTTTTAGTAATCATTTCACATTTAGGAGGAAAATGTGATCAGGAGACTCCATTTGAAAATGTTGGACGATTCAAATTGAGATTCATGTAATTATATAAGATCCGATATAGAAATTTATATACATGTACAATTATATAAAATGTACCTGCTTGCATCTTATTTATCTAATCTTGTTCAGTTGTCATCCTGTTTACATGTAAAACATTATCTAAACATGTATCAGCTGTAATCATAGAATTTCACCTTTCAATGATTAATTAGATAACTCTAGTATACACTGAACATTTCCATTATTTTATCAACTGTTCTTAAATGTAGATAAACTCCTAATATTAAATTTGCATTGATAGAAAAAAACTATATAAAAGTTTATATCATGTTGCTGATGAGCAGACATGTTAACCCTACCGATTCAGGCGGAAGTCTACCGCTTTTGAAGCTTATATTCCGCCTACCGCTTTAATATCCAAATATTCCGATTTCTGACAAAACATCTTTTTTATTTTTTTTCTTCCGATTTCTGAAATTTTTATAGTCGGGTGGGGCTGCCATGGTGGCTTCAAAATGCATACCAGACAGTGTAGGGGGACTGGTTTGATAATTAAGTAAACAAAGGAGGTGTGAACACTCCCTGACCAACACCCACTGGTGCTAATTAACAGCCTGGGGCTAGTTCCACCTTGGCTTGGTGGTGTCGCTAATTTCACGTGTCTGAGTGTAACGATGTGTATTATGTAGGCCTACCGTAAGGAAACAATCATCTGGCCTTTCAATAAATTTTGTGCTAAAAAACTAGTTAGCTTCATTTCAAAAACAAACACTGCTTATAAGAGCGCAGCTCTCTGCGCGGCCGAAGGCCGCGTAGAGCGAAGCTCTACTATCCATAACACGTGTGTGAGCATAAAGATTCCAATACATTCCAGTACCCCTTGGACTTTGAAATCGTGTCCCGCGGGAAAAGTCTCGCGCCTCCATGTAGGCAGCCATGTTTTAATTCTCGTTATCAGCACGGCGAGATTAGAAATTTTCTGTACTAGACCAAACATGTCATCGGGATACGCTTTAAAATTACTTTAACTTCCATATATACAAGAACAACGCAACAAATGTATTGGCCAAATATAATAATAGGGTACTCTGTATGTTCTCAAGCGCACGGCACCGTCAGCAGTGATGTCACAAAACCTGACGCCAAAGATGACGGAACTGTTTCCCGCGTATTTTTGATAACATGTGTGGCATATTTCCAAGTTTTCTCCGCATCTGATGAAAAGTAAATTTGACTATTGCATTTGGATTATATCGAATTCTTTCCAACTATTGATATCCTGTGCATGTCAGTGAAATATATTTTATTGTTAATCTCGTAGAAAAATGTAAACAATATAAAGTTATGATGTTATATAATCCTGTATTTACATGACATGGAGCTGCGCTCTTCTGAGGCTTTGCCTTAAATTCATATTAATTGAAATGATTTACTCACGTTTTTAATGTAAAATAGGCGTATAGTGTCTGCTGAAAGTCATAAACTTTGCAATCGTAATGGCCGCCATTTTGGAATGAGGTGATTCTAATAAAGGAGCCGGATTTTGGTATAAAATTTCAGGAATTCACTAAAAAAAAAAAATTTTCGCAGGGGGATTATTTTTCTAGAATATTGGTGAACGTTTTAGAAACAAATATTTGTATTTTTTCTTACATAAATCAAAAGAAAATGAGTCAAGTATGTATTAAATAAAGTGAAAAAAATAGACAAAATGTATATTTAAAAAAGGTGATAAATACATTGAAATAAAAGTATACAATATATTTATTGGCATTTTGCATCTTCTAAATTTAATGTAAGCCTCAATTAACATTAAAAAATGCAAAATGAGCCACCAAGGCCTATGGTGATAATCAAAGTTAAAACATAATTTGTTAACAAAATATGTTTTTGTAATTATTTTGCATATTAGTGATATTTATATATCTCTGACGCGCCGCGAAAAATGCCGCATGCAATGCTACCGCTTTTGAGTAAAAAATCTACCTCTTTTTGGTCACCAAAGGTTAACATGTCTGGATGAGAAAATTGATGTATCTAATATTATAACAGGATTTCCTGTGAAAGGTTCAAATATATATATACAAGATTCTTCAAATCAAGCTCTGTCATATATTTACCCAGTAAATAGCTAGGTTGTGTTCCTGCGGTAATTATAAGTGTTTTTGGCTTGGGAGAGAAAGGAAAAAGTGACTCGCCAAAACTAAAACAGTTATTACCACTTTGGTCTTACCTATCATTCACCAAATATGTATAGCTTATTCATGTATTTTCAGACACTGACCATGTATAATCTATCCGCACACACATACATGGTATATTAATTAATGTACACTGACTCATTTATACCAATGATATTGTTTTGATACACCCCACAGGCTAGTGTATGTGTATGTCTCCTGTTTAAAGACATGTAGGTGATTGCAATTGAGCACTATTCCTACTGGACACAAACCAAGCTTCGATTGAGAGAGAGATTCTGGATTACCTATCTACAGACCCGCTATCCCAAAGGCATTAACGAATGTTAAATATACTTATCGACATCAATTGATCACTTGCTTTTCAATTAATTATCCCTACTTCCAGCATTTTCCCGTTTTGTTCTACAAGTTTTTCATCCTTTACATATGCTGCCCAGCAAAAGGCGACTAAATTTGGGATTTTGCTTCTTTGTCAACACACTGAGAAGATAGGTGACTAAATTTGCATCCTATACCAATGAGCACTATATATATATCAATTTCGCCACACATTTGACGTCACACGTGGCACGCTTTTCAGTCATCGCTCATATTTTAGCATTCTGTCGATCCGGCCTTCGGCTGCCACTGCCGAAGGGTAAATTGCGCTCCGTTGTGCTGTATAGTTTAATATTTACCTACTTTGTCCCGCTTTACTGTTCGTATCCTATTATGTTATGGTGTTTGTTTTGTTTGTCTTGATAAAGGGGCAGATCGCCTCGAAAATTTAACAATTTTGTTTTGTCCACACGGTTGGAATTACTTCCTTGTCCCATGTCTCCTGTTTAGATATACTTGTTGACATGCTGGGTGTGTTGTTGGTGTTGAAATTTGATAGGACCAAACTTAATGTACCAAGCCTCTCTCTTCAGAAACTCTCAAGATTGATCAAAATACAACTTACATTCCTATTGCAATGGGAAACTTCCGCTAGATTTGGAAATTAGCTCTGGACCATGTGTTAGCAAATTAGCTTATAATATGGGGATTCAAAGCAGTCTGTTTTCTTCTGATAAATCATATATCAATAAAAAAAAATTCTAACTTGCATGTAAAATATTTGTGGACTAAGTTATTTTTCACACATTGTAAACCAATTTTCTTTAATGACTTAGCTATAGGTGTATATCTCTTTCGACATTAATATATAAAGGTGGCTACTATAAAGATAAAAAAATTGTAGATGTCTCCTAGCAGGGGAAAAACAAAAACAATGTGATATTGTTTGCATTCCTTATGGTTATGAAAATAACATTATGTCCAGGAAACTTATTACGTGCGTAGGAGTTCAGTTTTCATAGGAATTCAAGATGGCTGTCTGTGCCTCGCCACTAGTTTAAAACAGGTTAACTGATTTAAAAAAAATACATTGATATATGATTCATAGCTTTATGTCTAAATTATAAACAAAACAAACAATGCACCCTGACCTGTTTACCAACAATAAAAAGGTCAACTTGGTTGGGTGGGGTTCAAAGTTTCTGACGGACTTGACTGATAATAAATGCACATTTCTTCTACAACCAATATCAATATAAGGACATATTGGTACAAGTGTGTAAATACTTATGTGTATGTGAAATGGAAGTGTGTGAGTAGGAAGATGGTCTAGGATTTATCCACTTAAAGGGGAAGAGAAGATACTTATCATTAAGTGACATGGTGATCAGCTTCAACACATCATCAAGGAAACCATCTATTAGTTTAATCTTGTTGACATTACGGTGTATAAATACATACATGTACAGTTATAGTGGCACAGAGTACATATTGCTATTTATAAACCTTCCTGCACTCGTAGGAAAGGTCCATGATCTTTGTGAGAAATATTTTTGGGTGGGGTAAAACTTGCGAATTTATCGCTGATATAGCATTGATAAGTGTGAGCTTGTTCATCATACATTTTTTCAACAAAATTAAAACTCATAAATATTTGAAAGCATAAATTTCATACAAACTTTAAACAGACAGTATACATTACATTTTTTTCAAGTCAAAAGCAGCTAGTGCACTTACTTACTTTTTGTCTTTAATTTTGTATTTAATCATTTAGAATTTATTGTATATATATATAAACTTGATAATGTAACTAATCAAGAGCCTGTGTTTCCTAGCAGCCTATATGGTTAGGCCTATAGTGGTGGTAGAAACAGATGATGTTGTCTTGGAAAGTATCTGGGCTCTAAAGTGAGATTCAAGTGGTGACAAGTAACAGGTAATACATTGACATTACAGTATTCTCTTCCCGATGTATGCCTACAGGCCCTTCACACACTCGGTCGTTGGCCTGTAGCTTTTGGTGCGGTGCTGGAGAAAAACACAGTAGAGATTTGATGTGCTCGCCAATACACACCACATGAAGGCCTGAGTGTTCTCTTGTTCTATTGATCCAGTATACGTAGCAGTGGATTTCCAAACTGTTTCACATATAAACATTTTCTTCATCATCAACGTTGTCTGAGTCAGACATTATTGAATTCAGTCACCCATTGTATCAGCAATCTGTATTCGTGACAAATCACTTTCGTGTCTCATCTGATATACATAGTACTTTACCATACTTACTGACACTTTATTCAACCCTGTGTGATATATGTGATATATCCAAACTCACTACAAAACAGTAAGATTATTTTAATATGTATTTAACTTACAGTTTTGAATACATTTTCATTTGATGATTGTTTAATCAAGATTTTACTCTTCATTTTATATAGATATATATACTTGTTGTTTGATCACAGTTTATATCACAAGTACTTAATTTTCACACAGCCCTTATAACTCTGATTGATTACCACTGCCTGTTTTGAATTAAATTTAAAGTGTCCATCATGTTATATTTACTAGACAAAGTAATATATAGGTCAAGACCAAATGATTTGTCAATACTTTTAATCTATTTGCTGTAACACATGGTACAGTGGAACCTCCCGAAACCGATCATGGTCGGTGCATATAATTTCGGCCGGTTTAGAGAGGGATCGGTTTGGAGAAGTGAACCGAATACCGATCATCACGATCCGGATTTAATCGATCGGAAGTTGTTTTTTACATTAGTGCACCGCATGTATGCCTAGTGTTCGTTAAAACCGACCGATATTGATTGTTAATGTGAATGTTATCACAAAAGAGAGATTCATACGTTTAAAAGGAATGAATTACAGCAAACTTGACTTTGTTACCGCTTATAAACGTAGTTTAGTTAGTTAGTTGCGTGAATGTTCTTGGGGATGTTCTCGTCTGCAACCTACATGTACATACGACCGATCGCTTCCGGTTACTTCAAGAATCAAATTGTATGGTCTAATTACACGATGATCAGTCGATGCCGGTCATTATATGACATATAGTCATTTTCTAAAACAATACAAGGCTTCGGCCTCTTCATACAGATAATTTACGTTATCCGACAACTACATATGTAAATAAAAAAACCCGTGTGATTTGAATACGAAACTTTCTTTTTGTTACTAGCTCTGCTTGTTTTCCTACAGTAAACAAACCGTGTGCACATGGTAGACCTTCGTTAGATATCTAAACAATAGGCATCATTAAATAATCACACCACGATCTCGGGTATAATTACCGTGTACCTAAAGCCTTCAAATCTGTATACACGCCCCAGGACATGGCATGCAACAACTATGGTACAGGTACGTGTGTATTTCACGGTCGGTTGATCAGACCTCAATGCAATCTATCGGTGTCGCTCAGGTAAGACCGGTTTTCAGAAGTGTATTTTAGTTATATTTGACTATTCCGATCTCAAAATCGGTCCGGTATTCGGAATTGGGAGGGATCGGTTTTGGGAAGTTTTATATACTATTAATAAAGAGGAATTCATTCCGTACATGACATCCATGTTCGGTTTCTAGAGGTGATCGGTTTTGAGAAGGTTCGGTTTTGGGAGGTTCCACTGTATTGACAAATTAGTTTCTTAGTGCATATATTATATAATAATGACATCAGTTGTGAGAAATCCCCAATTCTACTACACGTGTTCACAATTGTAACTGGCGGCTTTATTTGTTTTGGCAATGAGGAACAATTGTCTCAGATATCGATGTTCTTTGTATTTAAGTTGTAAACCAGCTGCTTAGATCTGTACATATATGTACCACCCATCAATGTTCAGAAATGAATTTGTAAGACAGAAAAGATGGAAAAATCAATGGTGAGCCCTTCAGTATGAGCCATTTCCGATGTGCTACAGTGAGTTTGAGTACCTGATACAATATCTGTTCTATATACCAATAGCTACAGTGTACATCGTCACAGCCTGTACATATCTGTTCTGTATACCAATAGGACTACAGTGTACATCGTCACGGCCTGTACATATCTGTTCTATATACCAATAGCTACAGTGTACATCGTCACAGCCTGTACATATCTGTTCTGTATACCAATAGCTACAGTGTACATCGTCACGGCCTATACATATCTGTTCTGTATATACCAATAGCTACAGTGTACATCGTCACAGCCTGTACATATCTGTTCTATATACCAATAGCTACAGTGTACATCGTCACAGCCTGTACATATCTGTTCTATATACCAATAGCTACAGTGTACATCGTCACGGCCTGTACATATCTGTTCTGTATACCAATAGCTACAGTGTACATCGTCACGGCCTGTACATATCTGTTCTGTATACCAATAGCTACAGTGTACATCGTCACGGCCTGTACATATCTGTTCTGTATACCAATAGCTACAGTGTACATCGTCACAGCCTGTACATATCTGTTCTGTATACCAATAGCTACAGTGTACATCGTCACAGCCTGTACATATCTGTTCTATATACCAATAGCTACAGTGTACATCGTCACGGCCTGTACATATCTGTTCTGTATACCAATAGCTACAGTGTACATCGTCACGGCCTGTACATATCTGTTCTGTATACCAATAGCTACAGTGTACATCGTCACGGCCTGTACATATCTGTTCTGTATACCAATAGCTACAGTGTACATCGTCACGCCTGTACATATCTGTTCTGTATACCAATAGCTACAGTGTACGTACATACGTCACTACAGTGTACATCGTCACGGCCTATACATATCTGTTCTGTATACCAATAGCTACAGTGTACATCGTCACGGCCTGTACATATCTGTTCTGTATACCAATAGCTACAGTGTACATCGTCACAGCCTGTACATATCTGTTCTGTATACCAATAGCTACAGTGTACATCGTCACGGCCTGTACATATCTGTTCTGTATACCAATAGCTACAGTGTACATCGTCACAGCCTGTACATATCTGTTCTGTATACCAATAGCTACAGTGTACATCGTCACGGCCTGTACATATATCTGTTCTGTATACCAATAGCTACAGTGTACATCGTCACGGCCTGTACATATCTGTTCTATATACCAATAGCTACAGTGTACATCGTCACAGCCTATACATATCTGTTCTGTATACCAATAGCTACAGTGTACATCGTCACGGCCTATACATATCTGTTCTGTATACCAATAGCTACAGTGTACATCGTCACGGCCTGTACATATCTGTTCTATATACCAATAGCTACAGTGTACATCGTCACGGCCTGTACATATCTGTTCTATATACCAATAGCTACAGTGTACATCGTCACAGCCTATACATATCTGTTCTATATACCAATAGCTACAGTGTACATCGTCACGGCCTGTACATATCTGTTCTGTATACCAATAGCTACAGTGTACATCGTCACGGCCTGTACATATCTGTTCTGTATACCAATAGCTACAGTGTACATCGTCACGGCCTGTACATATCTGTTCTGTATACCAATAGCTACAGTGTACATCGTCACGGCCTGTACATATCTGTTCTGTATACCAATAGCTACAGTGTACATCGTCACAGCCTGTACATATCTGTTCTGTATACCAATAGCTACAGTGTACATCGTCACGGCCTGTACATATATCTGTTCTGTATACCAATAGCTACAGTGTACATCGTCACAGCCTGTACATATCTGTTCTGTATACCAATAGCTACAGTGTACATCGTCACGCCTGTACATATCTGTTCTATATACCAATAGCTACAGTGTACATCGTCACGCCTGTACATATCTGTTCTGTATACCAATAGCTACAGTGTACATCGTCACGGCCTGTACATATCTGTTCTATATACCAATAGCTACAGTGTACATCGTCACAGCCTGTACATATCTGTTCTGTATACCAATAGCTACAGTGTACATCGTCACGGCCTGTACATATCTGTTCTATATACCAATAGCTACAGTGTACATCGTCACGGCCTGTACATATCTGTTCTGTATACCAATAGCTACAGTGTACATCGTCACGGCCTGTACATATCTGTTCTGTATACCAATAGCTACAGTGTACATCGTCACGGCCTGTACATATCTGTTCTGTATACCAATAGCTACAGTGTACATCGTCACGGCCTGTACATATCTGTTCTGTATACCAATAGCTACAGTGTACATCGTCACGGCCTGTACATATCTGTTCTATATACCAATAGCTACAGTGTACATCGTCACAGCCTGTACATATCTGTTCTATATACCAATAGCTACAGTGTACATCGTCACAGCCTGTACATATCTGTTCTATATACCAATAGCTACAGTGTACATCGTCACGGCCTGTACATATCTGTTCTATATACCAATAGCTACAGTGTACATCGTCACGGCCTGTACATATCTGTTCTGTATACCAATAGCTACAGTGTACATCGTCACATATCTGTTCTACATATCTGTTCTGTATACCAATAGCTACAGTGTACATCGTCACGGCCTGTACATATCTGTTCTGTATACCAATAGCTACAGTGTACATCGTCACGGCCTGTACATATCTGTTCTGTATACCAATAGCTACAGTGTACATCGTCACGGCCTGTACATATCTGTTCTGTATACCAATAGCTACAGTGTACATCGTCACGGCCTGTACATATCTGTTCTGTATACCAATAGCTACAGTGTACATCGTCACGGCCTGTACATATCTGTTCTATATACCAATAGCTACAGTGTACATCGTCACGGCCTGTACATATCTGTTCTGTATACCAATAGCTACAGTGTACATCGTCACGGCCTGTACATATCTGTTCTGTATACCAATAGCTACAGTGTACATCGTCACGGCCTGTACATATCTGTTCTGTATACCAATAGCTACAGTGTACATCGTCACGGCCTGTACATATCTGTTCTGTATACCAATAGCTACAGTGTACATCGTCACGGCCTGTACATATCTGTTCTGTATACCAATAGCTACAGTGTACATCGTCACGGCCTGTACATATCTGTTCTATATACCAATAGCTACAGTGTACATCGTCACGGCCTGTACATATCTGTTCTGTATACCAATAGCTACAGTGTACATCGTCACGGCCTGTACATATCTGTTCTGTATACCAATAGCTACAGTGTACATCGTCACGGCCTGTACATATCTGTTCTGTATACCAATAGCTACAGTGTACATCGTCACAGCCTGTACATATCTGTTCTATATACCAATAGCTACAGTGTACATCGTCACGGCCTGTACATATCTGTTCTATATACCAATAGCTACAGTGTACATCGTCACAGCCTGTACATATCTGTTCTGTATACCAATAGCTACAGTGTACATCGTCACAGCCTGTACATATCTGTTCTGTATACCAATAGCTACAGTGTACATCGTCACAGCCTGTACATATCTGTTCTGTATACCAATAGCTACAGTGTACATCGTCACAGCCTGTACATATCTGTTCTGTATACCAATAGCTACAGTGTACATCGTCACAGCCTGTACATATCTGTTCTATATACCAATAGCTACAGTGTACATCGTCACAGCCTGTACATATCTGTTCTATATACCAATAGCTACAGTGTACATCGTCACGGCCTGTACATATCTGTTCTATATACCAATAGCTACAGTGTACATCGTCACAGCCTGCCTGTACATATATCTGTTCTGTATACCAATAGCTACAGTGTACATCGTCACGGCCTGTACATATCTGTTCTATATACCAATAGCTACAGTGTACATCGTCACGGCCTGTACATATCTGTTCTGTATACCAATAGCTACAGTGTACATCGTCACGGCCTGTACATATCTGTTCTATGTATACCAATAGCTACAGTGTACATCGTCACAGCCTGTACATATCTGTTCTATATACCAATAGCTACAGTGTACTACAGTGTACATCGTCACGGCCTGTACATATCTGTTCTGTATACCAATAGCTACAGTGTACATCGTCACAGCCTGTACATATCTGTTCTGTATACCAATAGCTACAGTGTACATCGTCACGGCCTGTACATATCTGTTCTATATACCAATAGCTACAGTGTACATCGTCACGGCCTGTACATATCTGTTCTGTATACCAATAGCTACAGTGTACATCGTCACGGCCTGTACATATCTGTTCTATATACCAATAGCTACAGTGTACATCGTCACGGCCTGTACATATCTGTTCTATATACCAATAGCTACAGTGTACATCGTCACGGCCTGTACATATCTGTTCTGTATACCAATAGCTACAGTGTACATCGTCACAGCCGTACTACATATCTGTTCTATATACCAATAGCTACAGTGTACATCGTCACGGCCTGTACATATCTGTTCTGTATATACCAATAGCTACAGTGTACATCGTCACAGCCTGTACATATCTGTTCTGTATACCAATAGCTACAGTGTACATCGTCACGGCCTGTACATATCTGTTCTATATACCAATAGCTACAGTGTACATCGTCACAGCCTGTACATATCTGTTCTATATACCAATAGCTACAGTGTACATTGTCACAGCCTGTACATATCTGTTCTGTATACCAATAGCTACAGTGTACATTGTCACAGCCTGTACATATCTGTTCTATATACCAATAGCTACAGTGTACATCGTCACAGCCTGTACATATCTGTTCTGTATACCAATAGCTACAGTGTACATCGTCACGGCCTGTACATATCTGTTCTGTATACCAATAGCTACAGTGTACATCGTCACGGCCTGTACATATCTGTTCTATATACCAATAGCTACAGTGTACATCGTCACGGCCTGTACATATCTGTTCTGTATACCAATAGCTACAGTGTACATCGTCACGGCCTGTACATATCTGTTCTGTATACCAATAGCTACAGTGTACATCGTCACGGCCTGTACATATCTGTTCTATATACCAATAGCTACAGTGTACATCGTCACAGCCTGTACATATCTGTTCTATATACCAATAGCTACAGTGTACATCGTCACGGCCTGTACATATCTGTTCTATATACCAATAGCTACAGTGTACATCGTCACAGCCTGTACATATCTGTTCTGTATACCAATAGCTACAGTGTGTACATCGTCACGGCCTGTACATATCTGTTCTATATACCAATAGCTACAGTGTACATCGTCACGGCCTGTACATATCTGTTCTATATACCAATAGCTACAGTGTACATCGTCACGGCCTGTACATATCTGTTCTGTATACCAATAGCTACAGTGTACATCGTCACAGCCTGTACATATATCTGTTCTGTATACCAATAGCTACAGTGTACATCGTCACAGCCTGTACATATCTGTTCTATATACCAATAGCTACAGTGTACATCGTCACGGCCTGTACATATCTGTTCTATATACCAATAGCTACAGTGTACATCGTCACAGCCTGTACATATCTGTTCTGTATACCAATAGCTACAGTGTACATCGTCACGGCCTGTACATATCTGTTCTATATACCAATAGCTACAGTGTACATCGTCACAGCCTGTACATATATCTGTTCTATATACCAATAGCTACAGTGTACATCGTCACGGCCTGTACATATCTGTTCTATATACCAATAGCTACAGTGTACATCGTCACGGCCTGTACATATCTGTTCTATATACCAATAGCTACAGTGTACATCGTCACAGCCTGTACATATCTGTTCTGTATACCAATAGCTACAGTGTACATCGTCACGGCCTGTACATATATCTGTTCTGTATACCAATAGCTACAGTGTACATCGTCACGGCCTGTACATATCTGTTCTATATACCAATAGCTACAGTGTACATCGTCACGGCCTGTACATATCTGTTCTGTATACCAATAGCTACAGTGTACATCGTCACAGCCTGTACATATCTGTTCTATATACCAATAGCTACAGTGTACATCGTCACAGCCTGTACATATCTGTTCTGTATACCAATAGCTACAGTGTACATCGTCACAGCCTGTACATATATCTGTTCTATATACCAATAGCTACAGTGTACATCGTCACGGCCTGTACATATCTGTTCTATATACCAATAGCTACAGTGTACATCGTCACAGCCTGTACATATCTGTTCTGTATACCAATAGCTACAGTGTACATCGTCACGGCCTGTACATATATCTGTTCTATATACCAATAGCTACAGTGTACATCGTCACAGCCTGTACATATCTGTTCTATATACCAATAGCTACAGTGTACATCGTCACGGCCTGTACATATCTGTTCTGTATACCAATAGCTACAGTGTACATCGTCACAGCCTGTACATATCTGTTCTATATACCAATAGCTACAGTGTACATCGTCACGGCCTGTACATATCTGTTCTATATACCAATAGCTACAGTGTACATCGTCACAGCCTGTACATATCTGTTCTGTATACCAATAGCTACAGTGTACATCGTCACAGCCTGTACATATCTGTTCTATATACCAATAGCTACAGTGTACAGTCACGTGTACATATCTGTTCTATTACCAATAGCCAGTGTACATGTCACGCTACATATCTGTTCTATATACCAATAGCTACAGTGTACATCGTCACGGCCTGTACATATCTGTTCTGTATACCAATAGCTACAGTGTACATCGTCACGGCCTGTACATATATCTGTTCTATATACCAATAGCTACAGTGTACATCGTCACGGCCTGTACATATCTGTTCTATATACCAATAGCTACAGTGTACATCGTCACGGCCTGTACATATCTGTTCTGTATACCAATAGCTACAGTGTACATCGTCACAGCCTGTACATATCTGTTCTATATACCAATAGCTACAGTGTACATCGTCACGGCCTGTACATATCTGTTCTATATACCAATAGCTACAGTGTACATCGTCACAGCCTGTACATATCTGTTCTATATACCAATAGCTACAGTGTACATCGTCACAGCCTGTACATATCTGTTCTGTATACCAATAGCTACAGTGTACATCGTCACAGCCTGTACATATCTGTTCTATATACCAATAGCTACAGTGTACATCGTCACGGCCTGTACATATCTGTTCTGTATACCAATAGCTACAGTGTACATCGTCACAGCCTGTACATATCTGTTCTGTATACCAATAGCTACAGTGTACATCGTCACAGCCTGTACATATCTGTTCTGTATACCAATAGCTACAGTGTACATCGTCACGGCCTGTACATATCTGTTCTGTATACCAATAGCTACAGTGTACATCGTCACGGCCTGTACATATCTGTTCTATATACCAATAGCTACAGTGTACATCGTCACGGCCTGTACATATCTGTTCTGTATACCACAGTGTACATCGTCACAGCCTATACATATCTGTTCTGTATACCAATAGCTACAGTGTACATCGTCACCTGTCGTCACGGCATACATATCTGTTCTGTATACCAATAGCTACAGTGTACATCGTCACGGCCTGTACATATCTGTTCTATATACCAATAGCTACAGTGTACATATGTCACAGCCTTAGTTTGTGACAGAAGTATGTGTAAAAAGTTGTCAGTCTGTTAATAAAATGATGGTAAGTAAATACTCTAATCATAGTTGTCTACTCTCATAGTGCTGTCTACCGTAAATACTCTCATAGTGCTGTCTATGGTGTTGTCTGGTGTACCGTAAATACTCTCATAGTGCTGTTTATGGTGTTGTCTGGTGTACCGTACCGTAATACTCTCATAGTGCTGTGTGTGATAATGGTCTGGTACAGTAAATACTCTCATAGTGCTGTCTATGGTGTTGTCTGGTGTACGGTAAATACTCTCATAGTGCTGTCTATGGTGTTGTCTGGTGTACCGTAAATACTCTCATAGTGCTGTCTATGGTGTTGTCTGGTGTACCGTAAATACTCTCATAGTGCTGTCTATGGTGTTGTCTGGTGTACCGTAAATACTCTCATAGTGCTGTCTATGGTGTTGTCTGGTGTACCGTAAATACTCTCATAGTGCTGTCTATGGTGTTGTCTGGTGTACCGTAAATACTCTCATAGTGCTGTCTATGGTGTTGTCTGGTGTACCGTAATTACTCTCATAGTGCTGTCTATGGTGTTGTCTGGTGTACCGTAAATACTCTCATAGTGCTGTCTATGGTGTTGTCTGGTGTACCGTAATTACTCTCATAGTGCTGTCTATGGTGTTGTCTGGTGTACCGTAATTACTCTCATAGTGCTGTCTATGGTGTTGTCTGGTGTACCGTAAATACTCTCATAGTGCTGTCTATGGTGTTGTCTGGTGTACCGTAAATACTCTCATAGTGCTGCTATGCAAGATTTCAACTGAGCAAAACAGTTTCCGGTGTCATGTTCAACTTGTGTAGCCACCAGCTACAACACAAGACCAAAATATATATAATTCACAGTATGAAATGAAACAGCAGATAATAAAATCTGTTACCTGTAAGTGATCGAGATCGGGTTATCTCAGTCGAGGGCTAAGATTTTGTAACATAATCCCAACCGAGGCGTTAGCCGAGGTTGGGATGTTACAAAATCTTTGCCCGAGACTGAGATAACCCGATCTTGATCACTTAAAGGTAATAGATTTTTTTCTCGCGCCTCTAAGATATAATAAAACCATCCATAAACGCATTCAGAGTAAAATTATCCCGTCTTGGGCCTCCTGGTTCAAAGCCGATTGACCATTTCATCTGCGTTTCGAATTTAATCATTCCACGTAAAACTATAGTTCGGTTATATCAAAGAAAAAAGCTGATCAATCGGTACATACTATTTTAATCATTAAAAACAACAACCAAAAAATGCATGGTAAATGCTGAATGTCTGAAGCGTGTGACATCATCGATTCTAGAGTATGACGTCACATGTGCGGACTGTTACATGAATGGTGTAAAATTCCGCCAAAAATCGCGTAAAGGTACCAGACAGATCGGACGAGAAAGAAAAATCTAGCACTGGGTATCATGTGAGATTTCCCTGTCCGAGGTGCGAGAAAAAAAGATCTATGCCAATTATAGAGGGGGGTGATCACACTACATTTTCAGCATAATTCCATTTTGGCTTTACTGTATATGTGTTGCACATTTTCCTGATATCGTCACAATTATAATTATCTTCAGCTTGTTTTACTGCTGTATCGTCATCACTCATTGCTTTATTGCTTTTCCTTTTCATCTTTTTTCATCACATTTCATCAGGACAATGAATGAAATTTAGATATGAGATTGTGTTTCAGATTGGAAAAAAATCTTGGTTCATTGGTTATATTTATTGATGCAAGATTCTCAAAACAACATCGAAAAATTCAAATTTTAGAATGATAATAACTCATAAGTTAAATAATTCTTTAAAGATGCTCCACCGCCGACAGAGCATAAATGATATTCATCATTTGAACAATAATTGGTGTTTAATCGTGTATGTATATGCCTAATTAATACAAAAACTAACATAAAATAATTTGTTTTGCCTTTGGTGCATGCGCAATCATTACTTCATTCTATATAAGATATAGTGCCACAGAATTTTTTCGGGATGCAATTAATTATTTTTCATATTTTTAACTTGAAGTAAAATTAGAAACTCAAACTTTTCAATGGTGGTAATGGTGTAAAGTAAGTAACTTTTTTAACTGAAGAAAAATACAAAATCGTCTGCTCCTGTTTTTCATAGTGTAAAAATAACATTTGTCAGCGGTGGAGCATCTCTTAGTGTAAATGTCCCTTTTGTAAGGAAATATTCAGAATGTTTACCATTTATAATACCTAAAAGAATTATTTCTAGAGCAAATTTAACAGTTAATTTCATATAAACAAGAACAATAATGGTTTGACAATTAAATTGTTTAATTTGGATACAGGGTTGTATAATGCTGTATAAATCTTGTCAGAAGTTTATAATTTATATACCGATACATGTACTTGATGATACACAGCTGTGTAAACATAAACACTTTGATAAAATTAAACTTATGATATATATAATTTGTTTGTATCAGTTGACAAAAATAGATATTTGTATATTGCCTGTTCATATCAATCTATTTTTGTTTCGTTATATATTTACCGGTACACCTATATAGCAAAGTTACAATTTAGAAACCTTATTAGTACTGAATTGGAGTTGAGATTCTGTCAGTAAAGCCAAGCAACCAATATCTGCCCAGAATTCTTTATTTTTATTTGAAAGAAAAAAAAAAGCTCATATTTTCACTCATCAAAATTTTTAGTTACGTTTTTTTTCCTTTTTTGTTTATTCATAAAGGTATGTCGCCTCGTACGACTACCACCACTACCACCATCACCACCACCACAGCTAGCACCACAACTTCTGCCTCTACCTCAACCACTACTACAGAGGCAAGCACCACCGTCGAACTGACCCCTATCCCAACTACAGAACAGCCCCCATCCAGTACGGAGCCTGACTTAGTTGTTGCTTTTGTCCCCAATCACGATAAGCCAAAGATATTGGAAAGCCAAAAAATGAGGTCGGAGAATGTCCAAGGTCAGTGGTGTCAGCATACCACCCTATACTTCACAATGAAACCAAAATGGAAACGCATACAATCTCAAACTATGAATTAAAAATGTAATAATTTCAAAAAAAAAAATTTATTTTCATGATCATACATTGCAATTTTCTTTGATTTTTTCATCATTTTAGACATACTATTTTGCATTATTAACCTTGTGATCAAATTTCAAGTGTATTATTTTTGAAAAATTTACTTGAATTTACTTCTATTGAGAACTCAATGTATGTCATCATCATCTGTATTTCTGGTCAGTGTTAAGATTGTTTGTTGTGGAAACTTAGGATTCATTGTGTAACAGGGTCAATATGTCATTCAGCAGTTATTTCTTAGTTCTGATTTAATTATCAATCACAAACTTTGATTCAATTAATGAACTTTTTATTTATTATATGATTTATTTTCTATTTAATATAGAAAATTTAAAACATTTACATCTTTGCTTAATTTGCTAACAATTGGATTACCTGGTAAAACACTTAAATGAAATTTGTCACTCCTTACCAGGTACTATTCAAAATAAACATTCGATGCGACGTATTTCATTCAGAAATTACGCCTGTTAAATGAAAAAAGGAGTTCATTGAAAAGTCCTTTATTAGGAAGAATGAATTGTGACATTTTTGTGGTGGTAAATAATATACACCTACGGTGTATTACGACTTTTGTACCGGTCTTATTCATCACTGTACTCCAACAAGTGTTATACAGGACAGAGGAAACGCTACTTGAGATCATTGTCATGATTTGACATTTACGTGTCATTGAAAAAATTATTTCTTTAAAACAAAATTGCAACACCTTTAGTTTCCACCAACTAAAATATCAGTTTCTAGCTAAAACACATTTGATTAGTTCTGGTTACTGAGATGTTTCAATTGATAGCAGGAAGATATTCTGGAAATTGTGAGGGTCTACAGGGGAGAGATAACACAAGATGGGTTCTATGTCTTCCAAAGAAGTTCAAAATTTAAAGAAACAAAAACAAAACTGTCTTAATATTATTTAAATATTTAAAAAATTCAAAAAGCACAATGTGGTAACAAATGCCATTTGTTCTGATGAAAGTAGAATAGCAGGAAGTTCAAGGGAGAGATTTTTGAAGATTGAACAAGAAGTTCTTCAGGAAATTTTGAGGGTCTAGACTATATAGGGAGAGATCTATAAAGACAGAATTAGCTGCCTGTGTTTTTCAGAATGAAACTAAATGTTAAATACCATAAAGTTCTACTTTTACTTCATGTTGTAATTTTGCAGCCAATATTTTAGATAGGGTTTACTTGTTTTGGTAAATTAAATGGATTATTTAGAAAATTTTCAGGGTCTACAGGGGAGAGACACATTCACTCTGAATCTTTACGTGTCAATTGAGAGTAGGGGATTTATAAAAAATATTCGGCTCAGAAGAATATATATATTTTTTTTAATGTAATCCATTCCTCTTTGCTTGTGACACTACAGTATAAATTTAGTATTGTTGCACCAACACTGCATGACAATGAGGTATTGTGACATCTATCAGGCATGTTGATTCTATGATTATACTTATAGTTGTCTATATATATGCTGCTACATTATACACAATAGCTTTGCTATCACAAACTCATTCAAGGTTATCTGGAAATCGCAGTAACAAAGCTTTCTGTACTGTTACCATTATAGCCCCATTGACTTAGACATAGACTACTTATAAACTCTCAACGTCCAGATTTCAGTGCTTGGTTTTCGTGCTCTTTGTTATTAAGTCTCTCTCATCCTGACCCTCCCTAATAGAAAGAATTACTGCATTTCGTGACACAGCAATTTAAGGCCTGCCAGTGAGGAGACAAGTGAAGGCTTTGAGGCAGGTTCTAGCACATCAAATTCTCACACAGGCACTAGATCTGCCACTAGATGAGCATTTGAATAATTCAGCCAGGAACTGTTCTTATTTAATTATCTCTCTAGTTTTGTAAACCAATACCCATTTCCTTGATGTGGTATAATTAAATTGTAAACAGCTTCCATTAACAAAACCTGGGCCAGATTTGTTGTGGAAGCTGTATGCATGTACAGGATATTTAAATTTAGGTGTTACTTACAGTTTCCTTATAATAAGTAACCATCCCAATGTTTTGTACAGTATTTTGTACATCAGTAATATTATCTGAGATTCAATGCTAGTATGGATCAGTAAAGGCAGCCACCAACTACTACAATAAGCCCTGCCTTACAAAATCTACCATTCTCTCCACACTTAAATAACCCTAACACCGACTACTCTCCATATATCCTTACATCATTGTGAATTCTTGTTTTTGATTAGCTGTATTGTCGCATGCATGTTATCAATGTAAAAGGTTGATGCTGAATTTGTGTGTGTTATTGTCTTTATCGTTTGTACTTTTGTAAAAAATCATATATAAAATAAAAAATAAAATATTGATGACCCACAATTTGCAAGCTGTAGACTCCATTTATATATATTATGGTAATAATAAGGTATGGGGACCCCCATATAGAGATATTTATGATGTACGTGTGGGTATACCCCAGAATAATGTGTGTGTACCCCCCACTTGAAATTTCAGTGAACAGATCTAGACCCCAATGATAATATATGTGCAGCTGTGAACTGCTCCTGTATAAACTGGCCACATCTGTAGGCAGCTGATACCAGATCTCTTAGGTCTACAAGAAAATCTGATAATGGTGTGAGTGTTTCCTTTGCACACTCACATCTGTGGACAGGGTTGGACTTTGGATCATAACACCAGTGTCACTCGCATGATGAAAAACAGCCTATCTCAGGCCAGGGTGGTGTGATGTTCATAACTTCAAATTTCAACAATATAGTGTGATGATAATCACCAGAGGTCAGCTCAAGTGTTTAAAGATTTATCATTCTGGTTAACCCCAATTATACCACATCATCTACTGTTAGCTTCTGATCTTAATATTAACAGAATTAGTATTACATTTATGGTACCTGTTGTGATGTGATTCCCTGAAATGATAGGTGAGAAAGACATATATCATGTTACTGTGTAATTACCTACCAGGTATATGTCTCATTCCTTTACAACTTGTTATCACAAACTTCTGGGCACCAACAAATTCACTTCATTATAAGCATATAGTTCTATACATCACATAAGAACCTATACTGTTATGTGTAGAGTTCATCATGTTATAATATACTCCGATCCCATGTCCACTTTATGTTATATAACACTTTCTAATCTATCTGTCTCCTCCCTTACCACTTATCTTAGAACATATTTTACTTTGTTATAACAGAACATGTATGGATGTTTATAATAAAGGATTGTTTTTTGTGTGTCAGTTTTCAGAATTCTGACTCGTGTACATATGACTTGGAACACAACAGTATGTGACAGATATGTAGCAGGTGTATGGTGGTACAACTATATATCTGCTGTCATCTAACTCAGGAGAAAAATTCAGCATTTAATACACTCAGGAGCTTCTTTTTAGCTCACCTGACCCGAAGGGCTGGTGAGCTTATGTCATGGTGCAGCGTCCGTCGTCTCGTCCGTCGTCCGTCCGTCCGTCTGTCCGTCAACATTTCCTTTAAATCGCTACTAGTCATAGAGTTCTGCATGGATTGTAACCAAAATTGGCCACAAAAATCCTTGGGGGGAAGGGGAACAGAACTTGTATAATTTTGGCTCTGACCCCTGGGGGCAGGAGGTGCGAGGCCCAATAGGGGAATTAGAGGTAAATCCCATATATCGCTACTTGTCCTAGAGTTCTGCATGGATTTTAACCAAATTTGGCCACAAACATCCTTGGGGGAAGGGGAACAGAACTTGTATAAATTTTGGCTCTGACCCCCTGGGGGCAGGAGGTGCGAGGCCCAATAGGGGAATTAGAGGTAAATCCCATAAATCGCTACTTGTCCTGGAGTTCTGCATGGATTCTAACCAAATTTGGCCACAAACATCCTTGAGAGAAGGGGAACAGAACTTGAATAAATTTTAGCTCTGACCCCCTGTGACAGGAGGGGCGGGGCCCATAATCCCATAAATCGCTACTTGTCCTAGAGTTCTGCATGGATTTTAACCAAATTTGGCCACAAACATTACTTTGCATTACAAACCAGGTGAGCGATGCAGGCCCTTTGGGCCTCTTGTTTTTTAAACCGTTAAGAAACTATTCATCATATGATTGGCCAGCCTTTCCAATACTCATAGGATTGGTAACTTCTATTCAAGGAAAATATATAACCATGTATGTTTCTCTTTGTCCATCAGGGTCAAGATTTGTGAATATAATTTATTTGTGAGGGATAAGATTGATAAACCTTTCTTTGTGAGGGTCAAGGTTCAGAACCTCTGTTTATGATGGTTAAAGCTGGAATAAAATGTCGTTGATAAGGGTCAAGGTTAACTATAAGGGTCAAGGTTGGTGAATTAGGACATCAGGCTATTATTACTAGTCCTACACTCCACTAATTGGTTGAGCTTAGAGTTCTTTCTAAGCCAAGAAGTATATCATAGCAGGGTTACATATGTTTTGTGGAGCTTATTGTATCATGATCTGTCTTGTCCGCACAAATTTTGTGATTTTGTGAAAATAAAGTGATGTTTCCTTGAATTCAATGGGATTCCAAATACCAGTGGGAATATTGACACTCTAAATGAGATCTGGTATTTTGTCGCAGGCTATTAATAGAATACTGGAAAATCCTACATGATCCTGGTTCATATTTTGGGATGTGTTTACAGGTATACATGGAATCAAATTTTCACATCACTGCTAATAATAGTGCCAGTAAAATATCAACATAATAATTAAACTAGACATTTATTAATTCTGAATGAAAGGTTAGCATGAATTAACATATAATCACCTTCCTATAGGAGATTTCAGAAAAGATGGCGATGACGTCACGCAAAGGTACATCCGGGCGCTCAAAGATACAACTCCGTATATCTGTACACATTAACATGGTGGAAACACAGCCGCTTCGATGTTTGTTTACATTTTACTGTAATAAATAGTATGGCAATCCGACAATTGTTGCTTTATCTTATTTTCAAAAGGTGTAAATAAAAATATGTAATAATAATATATAGATATAAACATATGGTATTCATATATTTTACAATGTTTATACTCCATTTTCGACCGCCACGAGAAAAAACACGGTCGCCATTATGTATAAACATTGACAGAATATTGCAAATATCAGCTTGAAATTACAAATTAAATTCCAAGTTACGCAAACATCGTACTGTAATTTTAATAAGCGATTACTGTTTTTTTAGTGTTACTTTGTAAAACACCTTAAGATTTGTGATTATCACCAAATTAAAGTTTGCTTTTGTAGATCACCCAAAGCGCACGGCAGCCATTACGTACAGTACTGCCGAGATCTCGAATTTCGTCCTTTTTCAAAGTCACAAAATTACATATTCTGGATAAAAAAATTTCGTCAGAAATTTTGGATTTTAGTTTATGGCATACAAATGAGTCAGTTATTAGTTACTTTTTATCATATTTTAAACAAAACTTTTAGTATTTTAGGATTTTCGAAGCCATGCGCAATGTGTCCTGGTCGGCATTTACAGTATTACGATCTGTATTCATAAATCTAAATGTAGTCTATCTGTATTCAAATTATTTTAAAGTAATATCACTTCAATTTGAGACTTCACTCAGAAGCTCATGGAATAAAAGCGCATGAAATTAAAAAATGAACTCTACAGCAAATTGAACGATTTCACCATTTTATTTTTCGAAATATCAACAGCCTTACGATCTGCATACATTGTATAAGTGTAACACAGTGGTTTATAACATTCCTTTAAAGCAAGTTATAAATGGAAAAGAACGAAATATATATCTTTTACAAGTACTTATTGAGATATGTGTTGGTAATTACGTATTTATATTATTAAATTCCCAACTATAAGATGTGGCATGAGGTGATCTACCAGCGAAGCTATGCATGAGCGGCCGTGGTCTGGCAAGATGGTTTATACATTTCGTTATATTTGATAGTGTTGTGAACAGCTTTTTCATGTATAACAGAAAGTTACTCAATAAAATCAATTATCTATTCAACTTTTTCACAACATGGATTTCTACCTGTGAAGAAAAAAACGGGTACTGTGAGGGCCCGACACCGCTTGGCAAGCTGGCTTCAACACTAAATCTACACAAATATATTTAGCAATAAACAATTGTAAATGCAAAAATATAAATGTCTGTAACCTCTGAAACAATAAGAAACAATTTTAAAATCGGAATTTGCAAGTATGAATGTGTATACTTTTGTCAAAGTATCGGTTGTGTAGCAGGGATGTACGTATCTGTTATTGTTTTTATTAGTCGCCATACTGTGTTTGTACCTTTGAGGACCCGGATGTAAACTTTCTGTGATGTCACGCCATCTTTTCTGAAATCTCCTATTATGAAATGATTAGAGAACATAATTGTAATATTTATATTGTACCCATTGACCTCATGTTATTGTGTGTGTGTGTGTGATCCGGTACTTGCGTCTATGTACTGTATAGATCTCAATCAGCTTATAGTTACGTGTGTGGGAGTTGATGAAGTGTTACCACATGCATGTACACTGCATGGGAAAGTAATTAATATTGGGGGGGGGGGGAGAGAAAAAAAAAAGAAAAAATCATAAACTATTAACTGCTGAGATTTTCATATTTCTTGTGTAGGCTGCTCGTAATTGATATGGACATTTTTCATTTTGGCACAATCATAAGAATTGCTTGATTGACAAGACAGCCATCTTGAATTTCAACTTTTTTTCCCCGTAGTCCCTGGTTATTGCCATTTTGTAAGGCTGATAAGCTACTGACTCTAGGCATTTATCACAAGTTCCATAGGATCCATGACCATAGCTTCATTTAGAAGTCATAAAAATTCTCTGAAGTTGGATCCCCCTCCTCGCTTTAATACACAGGTTTTTCAGCATATTGCTGAAATGAAATTTTATTTCTGAATAAAACAATAAATATTGTGACACCATATTTTCACACCCTTTTTCGTTTTGTGTCATTACAGCATATGAGAATGCCCATATTGAACCTGACCAGGCGTCAGCGACAGGGGATCGGCAGCTAGAACCAGATCACAACACAGACAAAGACAGTATGTACTGAAGTTCTAGGTCCAAACATGTAAATCATTACATTCTGACATATGTCACATCATATTATTTTAAAATTTTACAATGATGATACTAATGATGATAATTTTTATCACTAATGATAATGATGATTTTACAATGATAATGATTTGATCATTGATGATGATAATGATGATGATTTTACAATAATAATAATGATGCTGATGATTTTACAATAATAATAATGATGCTGATGATGATGATTTTTCAATAATAATAATGATGATTATTTGATCAATTATGATGATTTAATCATTGATGATGATGGATGATATGACGATGAATGACTTTATTATGGATGATGATAATGATGACGATGATGATGATAGATGATGATTATTGATGATTGATGATGATGATTATGATGATGATGATGATCTGTTCCAGGTTTGCTGATTGGGTTTATATCAGGGGCTGTAGTTGTACTACTGTTGGTCGTGTTTGCTTTCATCTTTTGTAGAAAGAGGTAAGATGATTATGTTGTCATTGTTGTATTAAACTCTGTCTACAGTTATTGAATTTTCTCAAAAATATAACACCGTTGGTCGTTCTCATAGATCTAGTCAAACAATTGAATATTTACATGGCTTGTGAAGCTGAATAGTTCTTGTTAATCATATCTTAACATCATATCTCATATCAATAAGAAAATTGATTATTTTCATGTCTAGTACTAAAGTCAATCATTCAAGTATCTATATTTGATAATTTTCATGTCTAGTCATACAGTTAAATTTTTCTCATTATATTTTAGATTCCATCGTAAGAAGCCTGTGGATGAAATGTCGGTGCGGTTTGAAAATCTCAACTATGCTCGTGTGGATCAGCGTGATCAGGGACATCAGCGCGCTCAGAGTAACATCTACATGGACACAAGTGACATGAACCGACTGTACGATGTCGTCACAAAGCAAGTTGACCATGGTGTCAATCGCTATGACACACAGTGCACATCCACTCTGCAAGCCAAGGGGGCTGCAGAAGGGGGCAAGGATATGTGTTGTAGTGAAGATCCTGAATACGAGACCCCTCTTAAAAAGTGTCCGCCATCAAGAGATGACAACACGTCTCCCCCGCCTCTTCCATGTCTGAACAACCGACGCCCATTGCCAGCCCGTGAGTGTGAGTATGTGGATATGTCTGCAGGAAGCAGACAAGGAAAGTCTACCAACCTTATCACTGAAGCCAATCGAGTTGTGGATCCGTGCAAGCCAAGTAATCTGGAGCAGCGTGAAGAGGCTACAGACCAGCCCCTGTATGCCAATGACAATGCTATGAATGAGGCTCGGGAGGAACATGGTAGCGAGGATGAGATTGCCCAGCCTTTCCTGGGAAACAATCGTGGTCTGACAGCATGTGGGACAACTGCGGAACAAATCTATGAGACATTGCAGTAATGACTTTGGGGGACTATCTCTAACACCTGCTGTGTTCAGTTCTGTGGGTGTTGCTAGCACCAAAATAATAGCTGATCACTACATTCAATTTTACATCAATGTTGTATTCCAAGAAAACTTGGATATTTCAACACATAACTACAACCAAATATGTAAGACTATGATTCTGTTTAGTTCAACCTTAAGTCAATCAGCCTGTGTTTATTAGTACTGTACGTCAGTAACCTTGGGTTACAGTTCATGTGTCTGAAAGTATTCAGCTGTGTTTTCATATGTTTAGTGTTCATTTATGCTAAAAGAGACCCGACTTATGCAATACACTAGTTTTCACGCATGTACATATACAATGTATCGTGAAACACCTCCGGGTACTGCCATTAGATAAGTGATCTGGTCTAAATTATTAGATGTATACACATGTAGCTCTGTTCTAACTTAAGCTTGTATAAAGCAAACTACAAGTTTCTTGTAGAACTTGCACAAAATGATCCTGAAATGATCTGACTAAGTGTTATGACTTTCATGTCAGTTCAGTACCTAAAATAACTGTCACCTGATCCACCTTTCTGTTCCATTGTTTCTATTGAGCTTAGTGTTGATAGGAATATCAAGAAATACAATACATTTATATTTTGTCTTGGAAAAAGCTATCATTTGGCAGGCATTATGGACATTTTGCAACATAACAACCAAATAATACATTGTCATTATTACATGTGGACATTAATTAATTAGCTCAAACTTGCCAAGTCAGTCGAAAAAACTATATTAATTTTGTCTTTAATAACATTTGGAAATTCTTCAACATTTAGATAGGGTTCAGTGAAATGACCCCTTATTAATTGGATGGAAGTGTTGTAACATGTTACTTTATATTTATGCTATATACACCAGTATAGTGAGCGTCAACTCTCAGATTGGTCATTAGGCCACGATAAGATGGGCTCATCATCTTTGTGCTGATAAAATGCCTTACATACATAGCGAGGATTATAAAGGATGATAAAGTCAGAATATTTACACATGTATTCTTTACCAATGTTCAACATCAGTGGCGTAGTATTTTGGATTTGAGACAAAAAGTGGAAGTTTGAAATTATGCTATCTGGTTATTTAGGACACAATATACAGTGGTCATTGATATGAAAGTGAAAATGACACATGTTTATTGATCAATATTATAATGATTTGTTGTTGATAAGCTATATGAATTGATGTATTACAAATCTGATAGTGTTACTGTAGGCTGTAAAACTTACTTGAGTACATAGCTGGCACTGGCTCTCCTCCCTTTGGTTATTGTTACTGTAAGGCTGCTGTTAATGTTCAGTATAAGTAAGTGATACACATCCATAAAATGGTACCTATGTAGATCTTAGGGATTCTCATTGGGCTACCAATGTTATATCAGGCAATAGATTGTCGAAACATAAACAATATGTGCTATTATACTCTTTTACCTAACATTACTATAACTGCAATACATTTTATATGTATATCCGAATCAAAAATTCCATTCACCTTATCTTTTTATTATCATCAATTTTTCATATTATTCAATTGTTAGTTTTTTCTTCATGAATTTTCCTGTATGAAGTGGTAATTAACAATATTTACAATGTTGTATCTTACAAGATATGCACTAATTGTATACACATTACATTTAGTATTGTACAGTGTTTAAAGGATTTCCCGCTATATTTGTAAATAGTACATTGCACTGCCTCTTACATGTATACATACTAGATTTTCTTTCATCTCTAGATCTGTAATCACTAGAGTATAGTGACCTTATCATCCCCCTCCCCCACACCCTCCCCCGCCCCCTCCCCCGGTCAGATATATTACAATGGCTGTGCATTTGCTAGTTATAATGATGCTACTTGCCATTTTACACCAAATGTATATCCAGTATTATTATCTTAATAGTTTATGGTTTTGACTGCTAATATCTTATTGAGGACCAAATAGTGTATGTACATTGTAGTGAGTAATACCAAATAGTGTATGTACATTGTAGTGAGTAATACCAAAGAGTGTATGTACATTGTACTGAGTACTGTATACCAAATAGTGTATGTACATTGTACTAAGTTCTGTATACCAAATAGTGTATGTACATTGTACTAAGTACTGTATACCAAATAGCGTATGTACATTGTACAAAGTGCTGTAAACACTTTGTTGTCACGAGATACAAAGATTAGCATACTTTTGGGATAGAGCTCATATTCATATTCAAATGATTCATCTGAATGCCTAATTGTCAGTAAGATTCATTGATTGTGAATATGTATTCATGGATATGTTGAAAACATTGAAGACGCAAAATGTTGTATACATTGAACTAAGTACTGCATTGTATACATTGTACATGAAAATGAAGTTGTTCACAGTATAATAGTAAATAGATTACACTGTATATATGTACATAGTGTAGTGTAGATTATATCTAGTCCCGATGTATTATAACGCCACCTAGTCATACTGAACTTGATTGGTTATCAAAATCTGCTACATAACCCAAAATGGTTCCTTTTATAACTCCTACAGATGAATTAAATTGATACTTTATATTAATGTTCTTTGACCTAGTGACAATGTGCAGTTTTTAAATTTAGGTCAATGAAACATTTCATTTTGTCCATCACAACTGCTAATTATCAGTTGTAAGTGACATTACGTTTGGACATTGATTTTTACTATTTGATGATTTTACATTCATATTACCAAAATTTACCATGTGCATGTTCAAGAGTTCTGAAGCTAAATAATTTAGTTATAAGGTTGTATAAATGATGTTGATTATTGTTACTTAGATGTTTGAGTCATTCATTGTGACTTATATTGGATTCAAGTAATACTATTTAGATAATTTCTATTGTAATTTTAAATTATTAATTAGAAATACATTACAAAATTAATCAAACCAATGTATTTATCTTTAAAAAAAATCAGGCATTAGTATTATGTTGGTGATTAATATATAAAATTGAATATAATCCAACAAGTGAAGCATGCTCAGAGAATATATTTGTTTATTGATTCTACCAATTATTTATACACTTTAATCCAATAAACTGTATTATTGTTCTACTGGAAGAAGGCATTACTTTGTATTTCAGGTTCAATTGTACATATATATATACATTCAAAGTGTTGCAGCATGTTAAATATAAGATGTTATACCCTAATTCTTATTTGTCAAAGACTGATTTTAATTAAAATCAATCTGCAGTGCTTAACAAACTTTCTCAACCTTTTGTAGTTGGATGTGTACACAAACCGACATATGGCCAGAATTGTTTTTTTTGTAGAATGGTGATTCAATGCATAAACATTAAATGATAGGCCTATATTGATAAATAAGACCCTCCCTTTAAATCCCAACCTTTGTAGGGTAGGGGGGGCTTACACTCAGTAGAATAAAGTTAAGTAAAGTTGATGGAAAATTTCATTTATGTTTTTTGCTACGGATGGAATAAAACATATTGCTAATTACATTGTAAAAGAAGTTTCATGTTTTGAAAATCAAAGGCATAATGATTTCAATGTTACTGTAACTGAATTGTAAATACTTACACAAATATTGCTGATTATGATTACTTCATTTCTCTTTCAATTTGTTAAAAAAAAATATTTTTAGAGAGAATGTTAATTTGTTTATACTTCAAAGAAAAGGTTGATTCATATTTTTATATGTTCATTTTGTTATGAATGCTTACGTACATTTACAATGTATGTCTTATTTCAAATTAAACCACCATGATTGTTATGTAAATAGTATCTATAAGATTTTTCACATTTTTATTTTGGTCACATTATATTCATTTAAATGTCTCCATAAAATTCCTTGTTATTTTTTCTATCCTCCATTACACCCATGTTACATGAGGCTGTTAATCCAGTGTTGTACAATGTGTAACACACCTGTTTTTGTACCTGTATTATGTACAATGTGTACCAATACACACGTGTTTTTGTACCAGTATTATGTAATCCCTGGTATTGTATCCATGTATGACAGATTCTACTTTACAATAAACTAGTCCAGTATGGAAGCTAAGTATTTGTCTGATTTATCTTTATTGTTGTATAGAAAATTTTAAAAAAAATGAAATGATGCACTTGATAAGACAAAATTCTTACAAACCTATACAGATTTGTTCTTTATTTATGCCTGGGCAATTGAAATTGTGGCCTCGAAAGGGGTAGGGTGCTTACAGGGACATGTGCGCTTATTGGATCGAATATAATAATGGGAAAATGCAGTTTCAGCTATACAACTTACTATGAGGAAAAATCATTCTTGTCCAAATTTTATGTCCAAAGTTTTGTCTCGATCAATTTAAAAAGAATACTGGGTTATATTTTAGCTAAACATTGCTTTGACCTTGAGGTCTGCTGCTCCCGAAATAAGAATAGGAAATTTTAAGGTAGTGTTTGTATTTTGATCTTGACAATGTCCAAAAATTAGCCAGAAATTATCTTGAAATAAGGATAAGAAATGATTTTCCATTAACAGTTACTATGGCAATGAATTCAACGAATGCTAATTCTAACTTTGACAAAGTCTGTTTTAAAATTACCCTCTTTGACAGAGTTATGGCCCCTTGATATTTGTGAAAAATAATTTGTTTCCTGTTTGATATTTATCTTATTGATCTTTTGAAGTTAAGAGGATATGAATTCCATGTCTGTATTTGTATGTTATACACAGATGATCACCTGCCCTTTGGTTGAGATTGTACTATTTATCTATGGGTTCAAATCTGGTTCTCATCGACCTCAGAGTTTACTTTTCATGCTGTAAATAAATAGAGATTCCCCAACAAGTGACTATTGTTTATCAAACTCGAGTTAGTTAATTTTCAAATTTTGAAAAGACACGAGCTTTAGCTTTCACCTACAGCGCCTCTCTTAACTAACGAGAGGTGCTGTAGGTGTTTACACACTGGACTGGAGTGTGTAAACATAAATGATAACCAACTGCTATGGAATTTATCACATGGTTTTTCCATTGTGAAACATGCATAGTTATGGGATAAATGCAGATATGCACCTGTTAGGTTTTTCATAATGGGATACAAGAATGAATCTTCAAACAATTGTTCAATATAAAACATAATTATTTTATAGGCTTATAGATTCTAAATACAGAGTGAAGTCTTTACTATTAAGCTTTAAAACTACCCTACCAATGCCACAGTAGCGATTTTGTACTGTCGAGTACAGATCCTGTACTATTGACATCTAGAGGTTGAATAGAATGATGGATACCTTTTAAAATCCTTCAGTCCTCAGGATCCAGAGAGTCAGACAACTAATTATCGTAGTCCTAAAGACCCAAAGTTGGTGGGCTTAGTAGTAGAATGTAAGATACCTCAGTCCTTTGACCCTAAAGACCCAGAGCTGGAGGGATTAGTAGTAGAATGTGGGACACCTCAATCCCTTAGCCAGGTAAGTACCCTGAGCTGGAGGGATTAGTAGTAGAATGTGGGACAACTCAATCCCTTAGCCAGGTAAGTACCCTGAGCTGGAGGGATTAGTAGTAGAATGTGGGACACCTCAATCCCTTAGCCAGGTAAGTACCCTGAGCTGGAGGGATTAGTAGTAGAATGTGGGACAACTCAATCCCTTAGCCAGGTAAGTACCCTGAGCTGGAGGGATTAGTAGTAGAATGTGGGACAACTCAATCCCTTAGCCAGGTAAGTACCCTGAGCTGGAGGGATTAGTAGTAGAATGTGGGACAACTCAATCCCTTAGCCAGGTAAGTACCCAGAGCTGGAGGGATTAGTAGTAGAATGTGGGACACCTCAATCCCTTAGCCAGGTAAGTACCCTGAGCTGGAGGGATTAGTAGTAGAATGTGGGACATCCTCAATCCCTTAGCCAGGTAAGTACCCGGCTGAGCTGGAGGGATTAGTAGTAGAATGTGGGACAACTCAATCCCTTAGCCAGGTAAGTACCCTGAGCTGGAGGGATTAGTAGTAGAATGTGGGACACCTCAATCCCTTAGCCAGGTAAGTACCCTGAGCTGGAGGGATTAGTAGTAGAATGTGGACACCTCAATCCCTTAGCCAGGTAAGTACCCTGAGCTGGAGGGATTAGTAGTAGAATGTGGGACACCTCAATCCCTTAGCCAGGTAAGTACCCTGAGCTGGAGGGATTAGTAGTAGAATGTGGGACAACTCAATCCCTTAGCCAGGTAAGTACCCTGAGCTGGAGGGATTAGTAGTAGAATGTGGGACACCTCAATCCCTTAGCCAGGTAAGTACCCTGAGCTGGAGGGATTAGTAGTAGAATGTGGGACACCTCAATCCCTTAGCCAGGTAAGTACCCTGAGCTGGAGGGATTAGTAGTAGAATGTGGGACACCTCAATCCCTTAGCCAGGTAAGTACCCTGAGCTGGAGGGATTAGTAGTAGAATGTGGGACACCTCAATCCCTTAGCCAGGTAAGTACCCTGAGCTGGAGGGATTAGTAGTAGAATGTGGGACACCTCAATCCCTTAGCCAGGTAAGTACCCAGAGCTGGAGGGATTAGTAGTAGAATGTGGGACACCTCAATCCCTTAGCCAGGTAAGTACCCTGAGCTGGAGGGATTAGTAGTAGAATGTGGGACAACTCAATCCCTTAGCCAGGTAAGTACCCTGAGCTGGAGGGATTAGTAGTAGAATGTGGGACAACTCAATCCCTTAGCCAGGTAAGTACCCTGAGCTGGAGGGATTAGTAGTAGAATGTGGGACACCTCAATCCCTTAGCCAGGTAAGTACCCTGAGCTGGAGGGATTAGTAGTAGAATGTGGGACACCTCAATCCCTTAGCCAGGTAAGTACCCTGAGCTGGAGGGATTAGTAGTAGAATGTGGGACAACTCAATCCCTTAGCCAGGTAAGTACCCTGAGCTGGAGGGATTAGTAGTAGAATGTGGGGACACCTCAATCCCTTAGCCAGGTAAGTACCCTGAGCTGGAGGGATTAGTAGTAGAATGTGGGACACCTCAATCCCTTAGCCAGGTAAGTACCCTGAGCTGGAGGGATTAGTAGTAGAATGTGGGACACCTCAATCCCTTAGCCAGGTAAGTACCCTGAGCTGGAGGGATTAGTAGTAGAATGTGGAACACCTCAATCCCTTAGCCAGGTAAGTACCCAGAGCTGGAGGGATTAGTAGTAGAATGTGGGACACCTCAATCCCTTAGCCAGGTAAGTACCCTGAGCTGGAGGGATTAGTAGTAGAATGTGGGACACCTCAATCCCTTAGCCAGGTAAGTACCCTGAGCTGGAGGGATTAGTAGTAGAATGTGGGACACCTCAATCCCTTAGCCAGGTAAGTACCCTGAGCTGGAGGGATTAGTAGTAGAATGTGGGACACCTCAATCCCTTAGCCAGGTAAGTACCCTGAGCTGGAGGGATTAGTAGTAGAATGTGGGACACCTCAATCCCTTAGCCAGGTAAGTACCCTGAGCTGGAGGGATTAGTAGTAGAATGTGGGACACCTCAATCCCTTAGCCAGGTAAGTACCCTGAGCTGGAGGGATTAGTAGTAGAATGTGGGACACCTCAATCCCTTAGCCAGGTAAGTACCCTGAGCTGGAGGGATTAGTAGTAGAATGTGGGACACCTCAATCCCTTAGCCAGGTAAGTACCCTGAGCTGGAGGGATTAGTAGTAGAATGTGGGACACCTCAATCCCTTAGCCAGGTAAGTACCCTGAGCTGGAGGGATTAGTAGTAGAATGTGGGACACCTCAATCCCTTAGCCAGGTAAGTACCCTGAGCTGGAGGGATTAGTAGTAGAATGTGGGACAACCTCAATCCCTTAGCCAGGTAAGTACCCTGAGCTGGAGGGATTAGTAGTAGAATGTGGGACACCTCAATCCCTTAGCCAGGTAAGTACCCTGAGCTGGAGGGATTAGTAGTAGAATGTGGGACACCTCAATCCCTTAGCCAGGTAAGTACCCTGAGCTGGAGGGATTAGTAGTAGAATGTGGGACACCTCAATCCCTTAGCCAGGTAAGTACCCTGAGCTGGAGGGATTAGTAGTAGAATGTGGGACACCTCAATCCCTTAGCCAGGTAAGTACCCTGAGCTGGAGGGATTAGTAGTAGAATGTGGGACAACTCAATCCCTTAGCCAGGTAAGTACCCTGAGCTGGAGGGATTAGTAGTAGAATGTGGAACACCTCAATCCCTTAGCCAGGTAAGTACCCTGAGCTGGAGGGATTAGTAGTAGAATGTGGGACACCTCAATCCCTTAGCCAGGTAAGTACCCTGAGCTGGAGGGATTAGTAGTAGAATGTGGGACACCTCAATCCCTTAGCCAGGTAAGTACCCTGAGCTGGAGGGATTAGTAGTAGAATGTGGGACACCTCAATCCTTAGCCAGGTAAGTACCCTGAGCTGGAGGGATTAGTAGTCGAATGTAGGACACCTCAATTCCTTAGCCCTAAGTACCCTGAGCTGGAGGGATTAGTAGTAGAATGTGGAACACCTCAATCCCTTAGCCAGGTAAGTACCCTGAGCTGGAGGGATTAGTAGTAGAATGTGGGACACCTCAATCCCTTAGCCAGGTAAGTACCCTGAGCTGGAGGGATTAGTAGTAGAATGTGGGACACCTCAATCCCTTAGCCAGGTAAGTACCCTGAGCTGGAGGGATTAGTAGTAGAATGTGGGACACCTCAATCCCTTAGCCAGGTAAGTACCCTGAGCTGGAGGGATTAGTAGTAGAATGTGGGACACCTCAATCCCTTAGCCAGGTAAGTACCCTGAGCTGGAGGGATTAGTAGTAGAATGTGGGACACCTCAATCCCTTAGCCAGGTAAGTACCCTGAGCTGGAGGGATTAGTAGTAGAATGTGGGACACCTCAATCCCTTAGCCAGGTAAGTACCCTGAGCTGGAGGGATTAGTAGTAGAATGTGGGACAACCTCAATCCCTTAGCCAGGTAAGTACCCTGAGCTGGAGGGATTAGTAGTAGAATGTGGGACACCTCAATCCCTTAGCCAGGTAAGTACCCTGAGCTGGAGGGATTAGTAGTAGAATGTGGGACACCTCAATCCCTTAGCCAGGTAAGTACCCTGAGCTGGAGGGATTAGTAGTAGAATGTGGGACAACTCAATCCCTTAGCCAGGTAAGTACCCTGAGCTGGAGGGATTAGTAGTAGAATGTGGGACAACTCAATCCCTTAGCCAGGTAAGTACCCTGAGCTGGAGGGATTAGTAGTAGAATGTGGGACACCTCAATCCCTTAGCCCTAAGTACCCTGAGCTGGAGGGATTAGTAGTAGAATGTGGACACCTCAATCCCTTAGCCACTAAGTACCCTGAGCTGGAGGGATTAGTAGTAGAATGTGGGACACCTCAATCCCTTAGCCAGGTAAGTACCCTGAGCTGGAGGGATTAGTAGTAGAATGTGGGACACCTCAATCCCTTAGCCAGGTAAGTACCCTGAGCTGGAGGGATTAGTAGTAGAATGTGGGACACCTCAATCCCTTAGCCAGGTAAGTACCCTGAGCTGGAGGGATTAGTAGTAGAATGTGGGACACCTCAATCCCTTAGCCAGGTAAGTACCCTGAGCTGGAGGGATTAGTAGTAGAATGTAGGGACAACCTCAATCCCTTAGCCAGGTAAGTACCCTGAGCTGGAGGGATTAGTAGTAGAATGTGGGACACCTCAATCCCTTAGCCAGGTAAGTACCCTGAGCTGGAGGGATTAGTAGTAGAATGTGGGACAACTCAATCCCTTAGCCAGGTAAGTACCCTGAGCTGGAGGGATTAGTAGTAGAATGTGGGACACCTCAATCCCTTAGCCAGGTAAGTACCCTGAGCTGGAGGGATTAGTAGTAGAATGTGGGACAACTCAATCCCTTAGCCAGGTAAGTACCCTGAGCTGGAGGGATTAGTAGTAGAATGTGGGACACCTCAATCCCTTAGCCAGGTAAGTACCCTGAGCTGGAGGGATTAGTAGTAGAATGTGGGACAACCTCAATCCCTTAGCAGGTAGCCAGGGATAAGTACCCTGAGCAGCAGAGCTGGAGGGATTAGTAGTAGAATGTGGGACACCTCAATCCCTTAGCCAGGTAAGTACCCTGAGCTGGAGGGATTAGTAGTAGAATGTGGGACACCTCAATCCCTTAGCCAGGTAAGTACCCTGAGCTGGAGGGATTAGTAGTAGAATGTGGAACACCTCAATCCCGTAGCCCTAAGTACCCTGAGCTGGAGGGATTAGTAGTAGAATGTGGGACACCTCAATCCCTTAGCCAGGTAAGTACCCTGAGCTGGAGGGATTAGTAGTAGAATGTGGGACACCTCAATCCCTTAGCCAGGTAAGTACCCTGAGCTGGAGGGATTAGTAGTAGAATGTGGAACACCTCAATCCCTTAGCCAGGTAAGTACCCTGAGCTGGAGGGATTAGTAGTAGAATGTAGGACACCTCAATCCCTTAGCCAGGTAAGTACCCTGAGCTGGAGGGATTAGTAGTAGAATGTGGGACACCTCAATCCCTTAGCCAGGTAAGTACCCTGAGCTGGAGGGATTAGTAGTAGAATGTGGGACACCTCAATCCCTTAGCCAGGTAAGTACCCTGAGCTGGAGGGATTAGTAGTAGAATGTGGGACACCTCAATCCCTTAGCCCTAAGTACCCTGAGCTGGAGGGATTAGTAGTAGAATGTGGGACACCTCAATCCCTTAGCCAGGTAAGTACCCTGAGCTGGAGGGATTAGTAGTAGAATGTGGGACACCTCAATCCCTTAGCCCTAAGTACCCTGAGCTGGAGGGATTAGTAGTAGAATGTGGGACACCTCAATCCCTTAGCCAGGTAAGTACCCTGAGCCTGGAGGGATTAGTAGTAGAATGTGGAACACCTGACCTCAATCCCTTAGCCAGGTAAGTACCCTGAGCTGGAGGGATTAGTAGTAGAATGTGGGACACCTCAATCCCTTAGCCAGGTAAGTACCCTGAGCTGGAGGGATTAGTAGTAGAATGTGGGACACCTCAATCCCTTAGCCAGGTAAGTACCCTGAGCTGGAGGGATTAGTAGTAGAATGTGGAACACCTCAATCCCTTAGCCCTAAGAACCCGGAGCTGGAGGGATGTCTAACAACTTTTCCACTAAGCCAATGTGATTGAGGATGAAGAAAAATAACATAATTTCTGTATTGCTTGCCATGTAAAACCCAGCGTTGAGGGCAGCTTGGTATATGTTGAGGATAAATTTCACAAACATTCCTGAATTTTAAGGAACTTCTTAACTTCAGATTACCCATAGGAAAGCATTACAGAAATTAGGAAGGCTCCTTAACTTAGATAATTAGGTCACCTGAGACGACGTCTCAAGTGACCGATTCTAAACGCCTTTTGTCTGTCGTCGTCAGTTGTCCGTCCTGTGTCATCCGTCGTATGTCCATAAACAATTTACATTTTCGACTTCTCCTCCAAAACTGCTACGGCAATTTCAATAAAATTTTGCACAAACTATCTAAGGCATAAGGCCAATCAAAATTGTGAATTATATGGTCCCCACCCCCTGTGGGAGGGGCCAAAAGGGGTAAAATTGACTAAAAATTTCAAAAATCTTTTTCTCCACTCACAGATGTGGTGGAATCAAATACTCTACATACATAGAAAGGAATTAAGGTCTTCCAAAATTGTGAATTATATTACCCTGGGGTCTCTTATTTCCCCCTGTGGAGGAGGTCAAGTTTACTATAGTTTATACAGGGAAAACACTTTTTTTAGCTTCATTTGGTCATCTGTAATAGGAAATGACACAAACTTGGTCAGAATTATCAGTATAAGATGGCCATTGAATCCTTTTAAAAAATTTTCCATGACTGACCCCCAGGGGCCTTAGGGGTGGGGTCAAAAGGGTCAAATAGGGCTTGGTCCTATACAAAAATTGTGAATTATATGACCCTGGGGTCTTACGTTTCCTCATGGGGAGGGGGTCAATTTTACTTTAGTTTATATAGGGAAAACACATTTTTGAACATTATTTGGTCATTTGTAATAGGAAATGTTTGTTTTTCGTTTAGCTAATTGACATTACTGGCATTGTCTCTTGTTGCTTATGTCCTAATCGTTTTGTTGTGTGTGTGTGTGCGTGGTATTGTTATTTTTGTTTTTCAAGTATTGTCTGTTTGTCATACTAGGTATACACAGAAATACTGTGCTTGTTTGATTGCCATTGATACACTATCTTACATAGATGCATGTATATAACACATTCTTATCCACATTAATTGACTCATCATATAGTTTCCCATTATGGTGTTCTAATATTCCGTTCCCATCAGATTGCCTCTTTATAAGAGTTTATAGAATAATAATAATCAACCATTCAAATTAAAATTACATAATTTCACATCAGAGAGTCTGACAACAGACATTATATCTATTTTTATATGACCTTGGGGTCTCATGTTTCCCCCTGGGGAGGAGGTCAAGTTTACTTTAGTTTAAATATGAAAAACACATTATTGAACATTATTTGCTTAATTTTCATAGGAAATGAGTCAAACTTTATTAGAATTATTAGCCTGAGATATATAATTTTAGCATCCATATCAGTCCTCGCTGACTCGTTAGAGGACCAGAGGGGCGGGGCCAAACAGGGTCAAAATGACGTAAAATTAAAAAAAAAAAAATCTTTTGAGTTCACAGGTTTGATGGAAGCAAATACTCTTCATAGATTTAAAAGTCAAATTTATAAAATCACTGAATGACTTCAAGGGCCAGTATATTAGTGTTTACATGTCTTTGTTTCATTCTTAATGAACTCAGGTGACCGTTAAGGCCCATGGACCTATTGTGTCCTTAGATTCTGTATAGTGCTTCCCTATAGCGAATTCTTAAGGATTGTTTATGAAAAATTGTCCCAGATACCTTAAGAACTGCTAAGCTAGTGCAAAACAGGAATGAGGATTCAGAAGAACAACCAATAACTTATGACTTGTTCACTCTGCTGAGAGCTGAAGGACGTAGTAAAATGTCATATGCCTAATATCCCTCCCAGGTTTGGTGGAGCATCACTCTGACACTGACACATGGCTGGTGTCTGAGATTCTGTAGGATACTGTGGCTGTAGGTTAACCTGTTACTGATATAGCATCGGTGTCATCCTTCACACTGGTTACATCAGAATACAAGGTGGAATATAAGATGCCTGAAGATGAATTTTAAGAGTTCAAAATGTCGCTTTCTTGTGTATAAAGTATATGAGATCCCCAGAATCTTGTATATATTTGTAAGTGTATAATCTAGCTAATTTATCTGTATTTGTTACAGGGGAGGTTGACTTAGATCCCAATAAACTGTGTTCCCTAAACTCTTCCAGGTAAGATTGTACATCACCTCTTACACTTGTGGTGAAGTCTTTGTAAACCACAATTTAAACAAAAGGCCAAAGAGGCCTTGACGGTCACCTGAGTGCTGATACAGAAAGAGCATTGCAAAGTTGGTTCAAATTTGTAAAAAGTATTTAAGAACTAGAATAAACTTTAAAGTTGAACCTTCATATTAGAATTTTAATTTTTTGTTTTTCATTTTGATAGTTAATGTATTATGCTACCAAACCTTATGCTTAAAATTCAAAGTCAGTCTGTGTCAGTGATTTCATAAATTTAACTCTTTAATTTATGAAGATTATTTGGTTCCATCAAACCTGAAATTTCAGAAGAAGATTTTTGAAATTTTAGCCATTTTGACCCATTTTGGCCCTGCCCCTCTGGTCCCTGGGAGTCAGCCAGGACCAATATGGATATGGTGTTAAAATGCTATTTCAGGCATATAATTCTATTAAAACTAAGCAAATAATGTTCATAAATGTGTTTTTCCTATATAAACTATAGTAAACTCGACTCCCTAGCTCCCAATGGGGAAAATCTGAGATCCGAGGGCTATGAAATTTACACATTTTGTAAAGGGCCTTAAGACCTTTCAATCTATGAAGAGAATTTGGTTCCACCAAATCTATGAATTCAGATGCCAGATTTTTGAAAAGTTAGCCATTTTAATTTGACCTCTTTTGGCCCCACCCCTCTGGCCCTTGGGGGTTGGCCAGGACCAATATGGATATGATGTTAAAATGTTTTCTCAGGCTATAATTCTAACCCAGTTTGACTAATTTCCTATGAAAACAAAGCAAATAATGTTCATAAATTTGTTTTCCTATATAAACTATTGTAAATTTGACCCCCTCCCAAGGGGAAAATATGAGATATCAGCTATTTGACCCCTTTTGGCCGCGCCCCTAAGCCCCAAGAGGTTGGCCAGGACCAATTTTGATATGACGATAAAATGCTATCTCAGGCTCAAAATTCTAACCCAGTTTGTCTAATTTCCTATGAAAAATAAGCAAATAACGTTCATAACTGTGTTTTTCCTATATAAACTATAGTAAACTTGAACCCCTCCCAAGGGGGAAACATGAGACCCTAGGGTCATATAATTCACATTTTTTGTAAAGGACCTTAAGACCTTTCTATCCATGAAGAGTATTTGATTTTACCAGTTACAGAATTTCAGAAGAAGATTTTTGAAGTTTTAGCCTATTTGACCCCTTTTGGCCCCACCACCAAAGCCCCTGGGGGTCAGTCATGGATAATTTGTTAATAGGATTCAATGACCCTGGGCGGAACCTGAGACCCCAGGGTCATATAATTCACAATTTTTGTAGAGAGTCTTAAGACCTTTCTATCAATGAAGAGTATTTGATTCTATCACATCTGTGAGTGGAGAAGAAGATTTTTGAAATTTTAGTCAATTTTACCCCTTTTGGCCCCTCCCACAGTCCCCTGGGGGGGGGGGGGTCATATAATTCACATTTTTGATTGGCCTAATGCCTTAGAAGGTTTGTGCAAAATTTCATTGAAATTGCTTCAGCGGTTTTTCAGAAGAAGTTGAAAATGTAAAATGTTTACGAACACACGATGGACGACAGACGATGATGGACAAAAGGCGATTAGAATAGGTCACTTGAGACTTCGTCTCAGGTGACCTAAAAATAACAGTAATTTGTTTCAATTTTTTATTTCTACTCATGAAATAATTTGGAAGCTAATATAGCCAAACCATGACAGAAAGTACTCATTGACATTTGACAGCACTTGACAAAGGGCAATATGTGTAAGCCTCTGGTCCAAAGCTTATTCATTAAAGCAAACCACAACTGTTATTGTTATTGAAAATAGCTAGTGTAAAGTGCACTGAACTAGCTGTGAAGCACATTTTCTACAATATTTAGAACATATGTTTCTCAGAAAATTACATGGCTAATTGTGATAGTTGGCCAACCTACGTCACTGGTAGAGTTATGTCCCCTAGTCTCTCCCATATGAAGCCTTGACAAGTTGGGTTATGGTTGCATTATGAACCCTAGTCTCTCCCATCAATAGCCTCGACAAGCTACATCACTGGTAGAGTTATGTCCCCGAGTCTCTCCTATCTATTCCCTAGACAAGCTACATCACTGGTAGAGTTGTGTCCCCTTATCTCTCCCATCTATAGCCTGGACAAGCTACGTTACTGGTAGAGTTATGTCCCATAATCTCACCCATCTATACCCTTAGCACAGCTACATCACTGGTTGGGTTATGTTCCCTAGTCTCTTCCATCTATAGCCTGGACAAGTTACGTCACTGGTAGAGTTATGTCCCCCTAATCTCTCCAATCTATAGCTAGCTTGGACAAGCTTCATCAGTGCTAGAGTTATTTCCCTTAGTCTCTCCCATCTATTGCCTGGACAAACTGCATCACTGGTAGAGTTATGTCCCCTAGACTCTCCCATCTTTAGCCTGGACAAACTGCATCACTGGTAGAGTTATGTCCCCTAATCTCTCCCATCAATAGCCTGGACAAGTTACGTCACTGGTAAAGGTATGTCCCCTAGTTTCTCCCATCTATAGCCTGGACAAGCTACATAACTGCTAGAGTTATTTCCCTTAGTCTCTCCCATCTATAGACAGCTTGGACAAACTGCATCACTGGTAGAGTTATGTCCCCTAGACTCTCCCATCTTTATCCTGGACAAACTGCATCACTGGTAGAGTTATGTCCCCTAATCTCTCCCAACAATAGCCTGGACAAGTTACGTCACTGGTAAAGGCATGTCCCCTAGTCTCTCCCATCTAAAGCCTGGACAAACTGCATCATTAGTGGAGTTATGTCACCTTATCTCTCCCATCTATACCCTGGACAAGATACATCACTGGTAGAGTTATGTCCCCCCCCCCCCCCCCCCCCCCCCCCCGAGTCTCTCCTATCTATTCCCTAGACAAGCTACATCACTGGTAGAGTTGTGTCCCCTTATCTCTCCTATCTATTCCCTAGACAAGCTACATCACTGGTAGAGTTATGTCCCCTTATCTCTCCCATCTATACCCTGGACAAGATACATCACTGGTAGAGTTATATTTTTTATCTCTCCCCTCTATAGCCTCGACAAGCTACATCACTGGTAGAGTTATGTTCTGTTATCTCTCCCGTCTATAGCCTCGACAAGTTACATCACTGGTAGAGTTATATTTTTTATCTCTCCCCTCTATAGCCTTGACAAGCTACATCACTGGTAGAATTATGTCCCCGAGTCTCTCCTATTTATTCCCTGGACAAGTTACATCACTGGTAGAGTTATGTCCCCTTATCTCTCCCATCTATTCCCTGGACAAGCTACATCACTGGTAGAGTTATGTCCCCTTATCTCTCCCATCTATTCCCTGGACAAGCTACATCACTGGTAGAGTTATGTCCCCTTATCTCTCCTATCTATTCCCTGGACAAGCTACATCACTGGTAGAGTTATGTCCCCTTATCTCTCCCATCTATTCCCTGGACAAGCTACATCACTGGTAGAGTTATGTCCCCTTATCTCTCCCATCTATTCCCTGGACAAGCTACATCACTGGTAGAGTCTGTCCTTATCTCTCCTATCTATTCCCTGGACAAGCTACATCACTGGTAGAGTTATGTCCCATAGTCTCTCCTATCTATAGCTGGACAAGCTACATCACTGGTTGATTTCCCTCCCTAATTTACAAATCTTCTAGCTCTTTTCGAAATACCAAGCATATCATATAAATAACCACAAAAGAAATATTTAGAAAAGAATCTTTATTCAACAAGTGCTACTTAATACCAAACGAGATAGAGGTGTTAAAAGCTTAAAATATAAATATTTCTATACAAAAGATGAAAGAGACCTATTAAAGCATCACACATTATAGATTGCAATTTTCTATACTTGACAAGACCTCAGTTTGATGTTCTACCTATTATGCACACATGCTATTTCATTAGCCTTTTTATTGAATTAACACCATATAACATCATGATCAGTCTTGCCCTGGTTATTTCACAATTTTAACTAAAACCAAGAAAATTAAATTTCATTTGTTTAATTTTGTTATGATTTTGGCAATGTAGCGTTATCTAATTGAGAACAAATATTGATAGTACAGGACCTGTGCATCACTTTGGTGCCAAACAGTTTAAATACATACATTAAAGTTATATTGCATGCTTATTTCACTGTAACGTTATGTCATTTAAACATTTGATAATGTGGCTTCAATTGGCTAATATGACTTAATCATGCTGGTATATGTCCACAGAATGAGAATTTGAAACATCCAATTCACACATTACCGTAAAATATTGCGTGTGTCAAATATTGTAATGTGCAAGCATTATTATCTTTGTAGATCCAGTCTGCTGAGGTCGACCACATCTTTTGTTTATTAAAAAATTGTTGACATTTTGGTTTCACAACTCTTGTGTTACTTTGTTATAAAGAATTTTTACATTTATGATTAAAAATACTTCCAATCCTAGAACTTTATAAAAAGTGGAAAAATTATAAAGTTTAAAACTCAGACAGATGGAGAAAATATATGTAACTCTTCAGATTTTTTCACTATGACAAAAAGAGTAAAAGTTGTAGACCATACAACTTTAATCCAAGACAAAAGTGAAGAATGATGCTTTAATTATTAATGATACACATACTTTGACAATGTATAATTAATGAAAGTGTAAAATACTTGTAAATCTACCAAAACCACATTCTGGTATAGTCGATGAAGACTTAGGTGAAAAAGAGTTAGTTAGTCCATGCAAACTATAGCTATAAATACAATATCATTGAAGCATTGATGTCGCTATTAAGCTATGTGAATCCGCATACCGGGTTCTCGCAAAGGTGTGCAAACAAAATTTTTTTCATAACCCAATGAAATTAAAAGATAGTGACATCAATGCTTTCAATTAAATATTTCAGACTATACAATAAAATATGTTGAAACATACAATTACATTGATTTTCAAATGGATTATTTTTTCCAAATCAATACGCAACTTTGATGTCTCTATTGTGACGTCATGATAGTGTTGGGTTTTCGCTCCATTCTCAGATTTTTTCTTCAAAGTAGTATGAAGAAAAAGAATCTGCCAATCAGAAAGTCGGATTTAGTATAAAAATTAATGATATAGATATAAATGAGGTACTACCATATTCAACCCAATAAGTACCCAGGGCGTTTGGAAAATTCAAAAATGAAAAGGTGCTAATAAAACTTGACAAAATTATTGCAAATCTATACAGTTTTGTGTAGTTTTGGTCTTTATTTATGTGTGGACAATTGAAATCGAGGCCTTAAAAAGGGGGAGGGGCACTTATAGGGACATGGGCGCTTATTGGGTCGAATACAGTAATTGTATTTCTTGAAAGTCAATGAAGACTATAGATATAAATGAGGTTTTATTGTATAAAAATGGCCGAAACTCAGAAAAATTCAACTGTGTAGAAAATAACTCATTTTTATGTCCTATTAGTTGATTGCTTTTTTCTGTATTTTTACCTGAAATCAAATATCAATCTGCAGGATTTCTCAAACACTAATTTAAATTTGCAGTACTATTGATAAAAACTGTAAATCTAAGTGAACACAAAACCATTTCAAGCACTCCATCATGTTTTTGAAAAGTTTTCTCAAACCTGTTTTTTTAAATAATTTTTGAATAGATCAATTAAATTATACATTATCTATTATATACATAGCACAGAATTCTTCATGACAACATTATAATTCTTTTAAGACAATTTTTAAAGGTTCACATTCATTACTTTTTCTAAACAATTGTCAAAACAATAATGACACACTTCCTAGGAAATGGCAATTAAGAGTCATTTATTTTCATAAGGATCCATAAAGGTGTTGTGAGGTATACAGATTTAGGTAAGTTATTCTAAAGGGAAATGTCTATGCTATACAACACTAGTAGAGTTATGTCCCCTAGTTCCTCCCAACTATAGCCTGGAGGAGTTTCTTGTAATCTCCATTGCAGTCATCTTTTAGTAGAGTTATGTCCCCTAGTTCCTCCCAACTATAGCCTGGAGGAGTTTCTTGTAATCTCCACTGCAGTCATCTTTTAGTAGAGTTATGTCCCCTAGTCCCTCCCCACTATAGCCTGGAGGAGTTTCTTGTAATCTCCACTGCAGTCATCTTTTAGTAGAGTTATGTCCCCTAGTTCCTCCCCACTATAGCCTGGAGGAGTTTCTTGTAATCTCCACTGCAGTCATCTTTTAGTAGAGTTATGTCCCCTAGTCCCTCCCCACTATAGCCTGGAGGAGTTTCTTGTAATCTCCACTGCAGTCATCTTTTAGTAGAGTTATGTCCCCTAGTTCCTCCCAACTATAGCCTGGAGGAGTTTCTTGTAATCTCCACTGCAGTCATCTTTTAGTAGAGTTATGTCCCCTAGTCCCTCCCCACTATAGCCTGGAGGAGTTTCTTGTAATCTCCACTGCAGTCATCTTTTAGTAGAGTTATGTCCCCTAGTCCCTCCCAACTATAGCCTGGAGGAGTTTCTTGTAATCTCCACTGCAGTCATCTTTTAGTAGAGTTATGTCCCCTAGTCCCTCCCCACTATAGCCTGGAGGAGTTTCTTGTAATCTCCACTGCAGTCATCTTTTAGTAGAGTTATGTCCCCTAGTCCCTCCCCACTATAGCCTGGAGGAGTTTCTTGTAATCTCCACTGCAGTCATCTTTTAGTAGAGTTATGTCCCCTAGTCCCTCCCAACTATAGCCTGGAGGAGTTTCTTGTAATCTCCACTGCAGTCATCCTTTAACCACCTCCATAAAGTTTGTTTGGTCTTCTCAAGGAAACACTGCTTTATCTGTACCATGTCAATCTGAAATGTACACAGGATACATTTACATTGAGGTCATTTTCAATGAAATCAAGAACGTCCAGTTAATACAATCACAGACAATTGCATAAGAAGTTTACAATTTCTTTCTAACTTCATCCTATAATGTAGTTTGACAAAAGTAAGAATCTGAAAAAATCAATTATAAGATGGTGTTGAAGTTATAAATACAATTGCAGTTATGGAAACCATGCACCCTTAAACATTTTTAGATTGAAAAATAGATCTGAAATTTTCCAAACAGTTTTACTATCCACTAAATAAATTGATTATACCTCAGATCTGGAGACAATGATACGGATGAGATCATCATCGTTAGTTCCCAGGCCCTTCATACAGTCAACAAGTCGCTCAGCGAATAACATGGGACGACAGCGAATACTGGCCACTATATATAGAAGAGAAACGGAGAAAAAATGCAATAAACATTTGACAGACATGAAAATTATATACACACTTGCGTGTAAAGGCTAGCATATAACTTAGGACTACAGTCAGAGTTACTAACAAACTGACACATTGATTCTGTCCCCTAACTATATAACTTAGGACTACAGTCAGAGTTACTAACAAACTGACACATTGATTCTGTCCCCTAACTGTATAACTAAGGACTACAGTCAGAGTTACTAACAAACTGACACATTGATTCTGTCCCATACTGTATAACTTAGGACTACAGTCAGAGTTACTAACAAACTGACACATTGATTCTGTCCCCTAACTGTATAACAGAGGACTACACACAGAGTTACTAACAAACTGACACATTGATTCTGTCCCCTAACTGTATAACTTAGGACTACAGTCAGAGTTACTAACAAACTGACACATTGATTCTGTCCCCTAACTGTATAACTAAGGACTACAGTCAGAGTTACTAACAAACTGACACATTGATTCTGTCCCCTAACTGTATAACTTAGGACTACACACAGAGTTACTAACAAACTGACACATTGATTCTGTCCCATACTGTATAACAGAGGACTACACACAGAGTTACTAACAAACTGACACATTGATTCTGTCCCATACTGTATAACTTAGGACTACAGTCAGAGTTACTAACAAACTGACACATTGATTCTGTCCCCTAACTGTATAACAGAGGACTACAGTCAGAGTTACTAACAAACTGACACATTGATTCTGTCCCATACTGTATAACTTAGGACTACAGTCAGAGTTACTAACAAACTGACACATTGATTCTGTCCCATACTGTATAACAGAGGACTACACACAGAGTTACTAACAAACTGACACATTGATTCTGTCCCCTAACTGTATAACAGAGGACTACAGTCAGAGTTACTAACAAACTGACACATTGATTCTGTCCCCTAACTGTATAACTAAGGACTACACACAGAGTTACTAACAAACTGACACATTGATTCTGTCCCATACTGTATAACAGAGGACTACACACAGAGTTACTAACAAACTGACACATTGATTCTGTCCCATACTGTATAACAGAGGACTACAGTCAGAGTTACTAACAAACTGACACATTGATTCTGTCCCCTAACTGTATAACAGAGGACTACAGTCAGAGTTACTAACAAACTGACACATTGATTCTGTCCCCTAACTGTATAACTAAGGACTAGTCAGAGTTACTAACAAACTGACACATTGATTCTGTCCCCTAACTGTATAACTAAGGACTACAGTCAGAGTTACTAACAAACTGACACATTGATTCTGTCCCATACTGTATAACTTAGGATTACACACAGAGTTACTAACAAACTGACACATTGATTCTGTCCCATACTGTATAACTTAGGACTACACACAGAGTTACTAACAAACTGACACATTGATTCTGTCCCCTAACTGTATAACTTAGGACTACACACAGAGTTACTAACAAACTGACACATTGATTCTGTCCCCTAACTGTATAACTAAGGACTACACACAGAGTTACTAACAAACTGACACATTGATTCTGTCCCATACTGTATAACTTAGGACTACAGTCAGAGTTACTAACAAACTGACACATTGATTCTGTCCCCTAACTGTATAACAGAGGACTACAGTCAGAGTTACTAACAAACTGACACATTGATTCTGTCCCATACTGTATAACTTAGGACTACAGTCAGAGTTACTAACAAACTGACACATTGATTCTGTCCCCTAACTGTATAACTTAGGACTACACACAGAGTTACTAACAAACTGACACATTGATTCTGTCCCCTAACTGTATAACTTAGGACTACACACAGAGTTACTAACAAACTGACACATTGATTCTGTCCCATACTGTATAACTAAGGACTACAGTCAGGGTTACTAACAAACTGACACATTGATTCTGTCCCCTAACTGTATAACTTAGGACTACACACAGAGTTACTAACAAACTGACACATTGATTCTGTCCCCTAACTGTATAACTTAGGACTACACACAGAGTTACTAACAAACTGACACATTGATTCTGTCCCCTAACTGTATAACAGAGGACTACAGTCAGAGTTACTAACAAACTGACACATTGATTCTGTCCCCTAACTGTATAACAGAGGACTACAGTCAGAGTTACTAACAAACTGACACATTGATTCTGTCCCCTAACTGTATAACTTAGGACTACAGTCAGAGTTACTAACAAACTGACACATTGATTCTGTCCCCTAACTGTATAACTAAGGACTACAGTCAGAGTTACTAACAAACTGACACATTGATTCTGTCCCCTAACTGTATAACTAAGGACTACAGTCAGAGTTACTAACAAACTGACACATTGATTCTGTCCCCTAACTGTATAACTTAGGACTACACACAGAGTTACTAACAAACTGACACATTGATTCTGTCCCATACTGTATAACAGGACTACAGTCAGAGTTACTAACAAACTGACACATTGATTCTGTCCCCTAACTGTATAACAGAGGACTACACACAGAGTTACTAACAAACTGACACATTGATTCTGTCCCATACTGTATAACTTAGGACTACACACAGAGTTACTAACAAACTGACACATTGATTCTGTCCCATACTGTATAACTTAGGACTACACACAGAGTTACTAACAAACTGACACATTGATTCTGTCCCATACTGTATAACTTAGGACTACAGTCAGAGTTACTAACAAACTGACACATTGATTTTGTCCCCTAACTGTATAACAGAGGACTACAGTCAGAGTTACTAACAAACTGACACATTGATTCTGTCCCCTAACCCTATAACTAAGGACTACACACAGAGTTACTAACAAACTGACACATTGATTCTGTCCCATACTGTATAACAGAGGACTACACACAGAGTTACTAACAAACTGACACATTGATTCTGTCCCATGCTGTATAACTTAGGACTACAGTCAGAGTTACTAACAAATTGACACATTGATTCTGTCCCCTAACTGTATAACAGAGGACTACTGTTACTACAGTCAGAGTTACTAACAAACTGACACATTGATTCTGTCCCATACTGTATAAATTAGGACTACAGTCAGAGTTACTAACAAACTGACACATTGATTCTGTCCCCTAACTGTATAACTTAGGACTAGTCAGAGTTACTAACAAACTGACACATTGATTCTGTCCCCTAACTGTATAACTAAGGACTACAGTCAGAGTTACTAACAAACTGACACATTGATTCTGTCCCCTAACTGTATAACTAAGGACTACAGTCAGAGTTACTAACAAACTGACACATTGATTCTGTCCCATACTGTATAACTTAGGACTACACACAGAGTTACTAACAAACTGACACATTGATTCTGTCCCATACTGTATAACTTAGGACTACACACAGAGTTACTAACAATCTGACACACTTATTCTGTCCCCTAACTGTATAACTTAGGACTACACACAGAGTTACTAACAAACTGACACATTGATTCTGTCCCCTAACTGTATAACTAAGGACTACACACAGAGTTACTAACAAACTGACACATTGATTCTGTCCCATACTGTATAACAGAGGACTACACACAGAGTTACTAACAAACTGACACATTGATTCTGTCCCCTAACTGTATAACTAAGGACTACAGTCAGAGTTACTAACAAACTGACACATTGATTCTGTCCCCTAACTGTATAACTTAGGACTACAGTCAGAGTTACTAACAAACTGACACATTGATTCTGTCCCCTAACTGTATAACTTAGGACTACAGTCAGAGTTACTAACAAACTGACACATTGATTCTGCCCCCTAACTGTATAACAGAGGATTACAGTCAGAGTTACTAACAAACTGACACAGTGATTCTGTCCCATACTGTATAACAGAAGACTACAGTCAGAGTTACTAACAAACTGACACATTGATTCTGTCCCATACTGTATAACTTAGGACTACACACAGAGTTACTAACAAACTGACACATTGATTCTGTCCCCTAACTGTATAACTTAGGACTACACACAGAGTTACTAACAAACTGACACATTGATTCTGTCCCCTAACTGTATAAATTAGGACTACACACAGAGTTACTAATAAAAACTGACACATTGATTCTGTCCCATACTGTATAACTAAGGACTACAGTCAGAGTTACTAACAAACTGACACATTGATTCTGTCCCCTAACTGTATAACTAAGGACTACAGTCAGAGTTACTAACAAACTGACACATTGATTCTGTCCCCTAACTGTATAACTTAGGACTACACACAGAGTTACTAACAAACTGACACATTGATTCTGTCCCATACTGTATAACTTAGGACTACAGTCAGAGTTACTAACAAACTGACACATTGATTCTGTCCCCTAACTGTATAACTTAGGACTACACACAGAGTTACTAACAAACTGACACATTGATTCTGTCCCCTAACTGTATAACAGAGGACTACAGTCAGAGTTACTAACAAACTGACACATTGATTCTGTCCCCTAACTGTATAACTAGAGGACTACAGTCAGAGTTACTAACAAACTGACACATTGATTCTGTCCCATACTGTATAACTTAGGACTACACACAGAGTTACTAACAAACTGACACATTGATTCTGTCCCCTAACTGTATAACTTAGGACTACACACAGAGTTACTAACAAACTGACACATTGATTCTGTCCCATACTGTATAACTTAGGACTACACACAGAGTTACTAACAAACTGACACATTGATTCTGTCCCCTAACTGTATAACTAAGGACTACACACAGAGTTACTAACAAACTGACACATTGATTCTGTCCCATACTGTATAACAGAGGACTACAGTCAGAGTTACTAACAAACTGACACATTGATTCTGTCCCCTAACTGTATAACTAAGGACTACAGTCAGAGTTACTAACAAACTGACACATTGATTCTGTCCCATACTGTATAACTTAGGACTACACACAGAGTTACTAACAAACTGACACATTGATTCTGTCCCATACTGTATAACTTAGGACTACACACAGAGTTACTAACAAACTGACACATTGATTCTGTCCCATACTGTATAACAGAGGACTAGTCAGAGTTACTAACAGACTGACACATTGATTCTGTCCCATACAGTGTCAGCAAAGTCAGGCTTAAAATATATACTTCATATTCATCATAAATATTATCTTGTACAATTATGAAAAGATTTTAATACATATACATATATATATTTAAAGTTTGCCTGAAGACGGCTGTGAAGGCAGTAAGGCCTAGCAACAAAGTCTAGTGTTTCTTCTTTTTTTAATATTGTCATCAAAATAATTTATGTATCTACTGTGTACATATGTATGAATTGTCCTTACCGATGGTGTGCAGCCCTTTCTTAAAGTTGCCAGAGGTTTCTCTATCAATGGAGTTTAAGATGTCTCGTTGAGTCAGCTGTCAATAGCACATTTACAGGTATTAGTTTGAGCTTTAACATACCAGATGGTAAAATCTTTTTAATAAAACTTATATGAAGCATGGTACTATAGAATGCCTTGATAAAAAGTAAAACAATCAATGAAGTAATGTGAATCTTTTCCTTAAAAGATTTACTCATTCTAATCTGCTCCAAAGTTAACTGGATTCCATCACCATTCCACTCCTAAGCTGCTTTCCACGTCATTGTTTCCTGTTTTGACTCATTGTTTTATGGTTCAATCTACCTTAGTTGGGACCACAGTGGCTAAGTAGTCAAGGTGTGACTTTAAGGCCTTTACCTCCCTTTATGTGGTTCTAACAGTTGTTTAGGTTTTTGAGTTGATACGATCAACACTGAAATTTGACTATCGGTAGGATTGATCAGACTGTTAGTGAAATTATTGGATGTAATATATAGAAAACTTCTAAGAAAACGATTATATTTTTTTTTAAATTGATATTTTTGCAATATACTGAATACTGTATGAGAATACTAAAAAATGATATATAGATGAAATGTAAAAATAAAGATGAATATAATATATAAGGTGTAAAAATGATAAAAGTCGTGTGTGCGTGCGTGCCTGCGTGTGTAAGGGTGTAAGGGTGTATGTATGTAAGGGTGTATGTATATGAGTGAATGTATTTGTTTTTTGTATGTATGTTTGTTTTTGAATGAAGGGAAATATTGAGAAAACAACAGTAAGTTAAAAAAGATAATTGAGAATGATATGCAACTTGCTCAAAAAAGTAAGAGTGAAAAAAAAGGTTTTAAACCCAGTCCTTAAATGACCCTGGCTATGTGAACATATAAAATAAATCCCATCCCTGAATTGGTTTTGACTTGATCTTTGACAATGAGAAACTTACTTTGACATACTCGTCCCAGGTAGCACGCAGCTGGTATGTGTTGCGAGTTGCAAAAATCCTGATGAATGTTTCCTCATCTGTACCCCATTTGTCCTCTCCTGCTTTAAACAGCTTTTTGGCGTCTTGTTTGGCCTGATCCATGTTGGCGAGTTTTTTAAAGTCAATCTGGAAAAGTCCAGTGCCTTCTCCATCTCTCTCAATCTCTACTATAGCTTCTTCAAGCTTCTCCTCCTTTATCTCATTTCTTCCTCCCTGGTAAACAAATATTCAATAAAATCATTTCAGCCCTTTTCTTTAGATATATGACACTTTTACAGAATATAACACATAACTTCCTGCAGTTGTGATAGCAGTAAAAGTTCATTATTATACATAAATAGGCCAAGTAATATAGAGGAAAGCATAATAATCCTGCTGACCAGTGGTCAGGTTTCAATATATACCTGGGATGCTGAGATGAGAAGACGTTTGAAGTCCCCAGATGTATCACCCTCAATGTCCTCCTCAATCACAGAGTCTTGTTTCTTACGGTTTGGACTGACAACTGTTAAGAAACCAGAATTATTATTTAGGTCATTTAATTTCAAAACTAACTTAGTAGACCCTCAGAATGGAGTAGGGATAGGCCAAATATATATATACAGTATAACCCCTCTAACTCAAACCCACATTCCTGGAATACCCCTATCCGTCCAACTAATTGAATGGTCCCGAATGTGTCCCTGTATGTTTCATGTAACTAAACCTTGAATAGCTTGAATAGCTATTCGTTGAATACCCCTTATATCTCGTACGAAATGTATCCCTGTTTCGTCAAACCATGTATTCAACGAAGAGGTGTTCGGCCCTTGAGAAATTTTCAAAAGCTCATTTTTATGGAATACATATGTTTTCAATTTGATATTCCAATCATAAACCACTTTCATAACAACAGATCCCAGAGGGATCTTGCCACCCACCAAAGAATGATCTACGTCTGACAAATGAAAGAGGGATTTTTTTTTCTGCTTTTAAAAACTTTCAATACATATTACTACATATGAAATTTTAGAAAGATCCTTTGAGTACTTTCTGAGAAATGCAATATGCACAACTAGACCCCTATGGGAACCTGTATATGAAATTTGAGACAATTTGTATCCTTTTTGTACTTTCTGAGAAATAGCGGTAACAACGGAAAACTTCAATTGTCAAAATCCAAGATGACGTCCTGCTGGCCATCTTGTTTACCGATAGGTCCCAAAATGCAAGATGCATAACAAGGGCCTTAGTGGAACCTACATATAAATTTGAGAAAGATCCCTTCTGTACTTTCTGAGAAATAGTGGTAACAAGCTTCCCTTCATTACTTTCTGAGAAATATATATACCAGGAACAAACTTCAATTGTCAAAATCCAAGATGGCAGCCTGTTGGCCATCTTGTTGACAGATCGTTCCAAAAATGCAATATGCATAACGAGGGCCTTAAGGGAACCTACATATAAATTTGAGAAAGATCCCTTCTGTACTCTCTGAGAAATAGCGGTAACAAACTTCAATTGTCAAAATCCAAGATGGTGGCCTGTTGGACATCTTGTTGACCGATAGGTCCTAAAATGCAATATGCACAATAAGGGACCAAGGGGAACCTACATGTGAAATTTGAGATGAATCCCTTCAGTACTTTCTGAGAAATAGCAGAAACAAACTTTAACTATCAAAATCCAAGATAGCTGCCTGGTGGCCATCTTGTTCATGGATTGGTCCCAAAATGCATTATGCACAACTAGTGCCCAAGGGGAACCTACATGTGGAATTTGAGAGAGATCACTTCTGTACTTTCTGAGAAATAGCGGTAACAATCTTTAAGTATCAGGGACCATCTTGTTGACCGATCCGTCTCAAAATGCAATATGCTCAACTAGGGCCTTAGGGAAACCTACATATAAAATTTGAGAAAGATCCCTTCATCCCTTTCTGAGAAATAGAGGTAATAAGAAATATTAACGAATGCAAGGACGGAAGGACGGATGGTAGATGACGGACCACAGACGAAAAGCCCACCATCTGATTATGGTGGACTAAAAATTAAAAATGCTGTTATTCGAATGTCATTGACATGCATTTATTGTCATTTCCATCTATGAAGAGTATTTGATTCTACCAGTTCCAGAATTTCAGAAGAAGAATTCTAAAGTTTTAGCCTATTTGACCTCTTTTTGCCCCGCCCATAAGGCCCCTGGGGGTCAGTCATGTAAAAATTGTTCACAGGATTCAATGGCCATTTCATAGGGATCATTCTGACAATGTTTGACTAGTTTCCTATTACAAATGACCAAATAATGCTAAAAATGTGTTTTCCCTATATAAACTATAGTAAACTTAACCCCCTTACCCCAGGGGAAAACCCAAGACCCAGGGTTATATAATTCACAATTTTTGTAGAGGGCCTTGAGACCTTTCTATCCATGAAGAGTATTCGATTCTACCACATCTATGAGTGGAGAAGAAGGTTTTTGAAATTTTAGTCAATTTTACCCCTTTTGGCCCCTCCCACAGCCCCTGGGGAGTGGGGGTCTTATAATTCAGAAATTTGATTGGCCTAATGCCTTAGAAGGTTTGTGCAAAATTTTATTGAAATTGCTTCAACAGTTTTTGAGAAGAAGTCGAAAATGTAATTGTCTCAGATGACCTAAAAACTGACAATTGTGGCTTGCATAGTGATTACTAACCATCTGGATACATTGCTCTCATCTCCTGGATCTGGGCATTTGTCCTCGTCATTAGAACTTCGATCAAGCTGCACTCATCGGTGCCTAAACCCTGTGGGTATCAACACACTAATAAAGAAGCTTACACACATTACATAAACATCAAAATTAAAGACTTTTGAGACCATTCTTAGATTACCATAATTTCCAGTGTCTTGCCCACTGGATGTATGATTTTTTGTACTTCAGAAAATGCCTAATTAGTCTATCTGTGAAAAATGCTAACAAATTTTGAAAATATCTTGGTTTTATGTTTTAACCTTTTTCAAAAGAGTATGGTATTTATTTTCATTACCAAAAACAAGTTATTAATTGAAGCTCAGAGATATTTATGTTAAATAATCATGACATTTTCGTTGCATTGTCTGAAATGACAAATTGCCAGCTGTCAATCAAACACATAAATGTACCTTTGCATTTTGTATTGTGTAAGCTACAATGTCTGAACATTGGATGGGTACACTTGTATGTGGGAGCACAAGGCGTGGCTACACATCATCTGGCGATCATTCAATTATATCAACATTAGTATGGTATGTTTCCTTGACTACTGCACATTTTACAACTACTCGATCAAATTTATTAACTCCCATTTCATACATGACCCCATCACATATGTACTTATATAGACAATCAATGTAACCTTTGTTCGAATATCTGATTGCTTAACAAAATACAAATACTACTACCCTCTAAAGTACAATTGACCACATTGGTATCCTTTTATATGTTGAAATATTTTTTTGGACACCAAGTGCTAGTAGATTTGAAAACTGTGTTTGATTTGTAGAATTTGAAGAATTTGTAGTGAGTGATATGGTACCCAAGTAAATGGCAGATAAATGTTTAAAATGTGGTCCTGCATAGTTTGTAACATGTTATACAGATTTTTAAATACCATGACCTATGTTAGATTACATATATTTCAAAAACATTGCATGTTTTAAACAACAAGTGCTTGTGGGTTGGGTAGCAGGTAAGATACTTACATAGATTGCCTCCTTTATCGACCAAGCATCATATCTAGCCGGGGGTACAAACAACGCCATAACAGCTCCTCGGAATTTCCACTCAACTCACTATGAAGATCTTCAATCAAGTCCTAAAATGATGTCACGTTAAAACATTTATCATAACAATGTAAATTAAATTGATCCAACTAACTATATAGTGTTTAAGTTTTAAATCAACTATAATTATCATTAATTATCATACCCTACTGTACAATGTTTTATATAGTAGTAAACAGACTCACCTCATGATCATACAATGTTTTATACAGTAGTAACCAGACTCACCCTGACATACAATGTTTTATACAGTAGTAACCAGACTCACCCTGACATACAATGTTTTATATCAGTAGTAACCAGACTCACCCTGACATACAATGTTTTATACAGTAGTAACCAGACTCACCCTGACATACAATGTTTTTATACAGTAGTAACCAGACTCACCCTGACATACAATGTTTTATACAGTAGTAACCAGACTCACCCTGACATACAATGTTTTATACAGTAGTAACCAGACTCACCCTGACATACAATGTTTTATACAGTAGTAACCAGACTCACCCTGCATACAATGTTTTATACAGTAGTAACCAGACTCACCCTGACATACAATGTTTTATACAGTAGTAACCAGACTCACCCTGACATACAATGTTTTATATAGTAGTAACCAGACTCACCCTGCCATACAATGTTTTATACAGTAGTAACCAGACTCACCCTGACATACAATGTTTTATACAGTAGTAACCAGACTCACCCTGCCATACAATGTTTTATACAGTAGTAACCAGACTCACCCTGACATACAATGTTTTATACAGTAGTAACCAGACTCACCCTGACATACAATGTTTTATACAGTAGTAACCAGACTCACCCTGACATACAATGTTTTATACAGTAGTAACCAGACTCACCCTGACATACAATGTTTTATACAGTAGTAACCAGACTCACCCTGACATACAATGTTTTATATAGTAGTAACCAGACTCACCCTGACATTCATTGTTTTATACAGTAGTAACCAGACTCACCCTGACATACAATGTTTTATACAGTAGTAACCAGACTCACCCTGACATACAATGTTTTATACAGTAGTAACCAGACTCACCCTGACATACAATGTTTTATACAGTAGTAACCAGACTCACCCTGACATACAATGTTTTATACAGTAGTAACCAGACTCACCCTGACATACAATGTTTTATATACAGTAGTAACCAGACTCACCCTGACATACAATGTTTTATATACAGTAGTAACCAGACTCACCCTGCCATACAATGTTTTATACAGTAGTAACCAGACTCACCCTGCCATACAATGTTTTATACAGTAGTAACCAGACTCACCCTGCCATACAATGTTTTATACAGTAGTAACCAGACTCACCCTGACATACAATGTTTTATACAGTAGTAACCAGACTCACCCTGACATACAATGTTTTATACAGTAGTAACCAGACTCACCCTGACATACAATGTTTTATACAGTAGTAACCAGACTCACCCTGACATACAATGTTTTATACAGTAGTAACCAGACTCAACTCACCCTGACATACAATGTTTTATACAGTAGTAACCAGACTCACCCTGACATACAATGTTTTATACAGTAGTAACCAGACTCACCCTGCCATACAATGTTTTATACAGTAGTAACCAGACTCACCCTGACATACAATGTTTTATACAGTAGTAACCAGACTCACCCTGACATACAATGTTTTATACAGTAGTAACCAGACTCACCCTGACATACAATGTTTTATACAGTAGTAACCAGACTCACCCTGCCATACAATGTTTTATACAGTAGTAACCAGACTCACCCTGACATACAATGTTTTATACAGTAGTAACCAGACTCACCCTGACATACAATGTTTTATACAGTAGTAACCAGACTCACCCTGACATACAATGTTTTATACAGTAGTAACCAGACTCACCCTGACATACAATGTTTTATACAGTAGTAACCAGACTCACCCTGACATACAATGTTTTATACAGTAGTAACCAGACTCACCCTGACATACAATGTTTTATACAGTAGTAACCAGACTCATCCTGACATACAATGTTTTATACAGTAGTAACCAGACTCACCCTGACATACAATGTTTTATACAGTAGTAACCAGACTCACCCTGACATACAATGTTTTATACAGTAGTAACCAGACTCACCCTGACATACAATGTTTTATACAGTAGTAACCAGACTCACCCTGACATACAATGTTTTATACAGTAGTAACCAGACTCACCCTGACATACAATGTTTTATACAGTAGTAACCAGACTCACCCTGACATACAATGTTTTATACAGTAGTAACCAGACTCACCCTGACATACAATGTTTTATACAGTAGTAACCAGACTCACCCTGACATACAATGTTTTATACAGTAGTAACCAGACTCACCCTGACATACAATGTTTTATACAGTAGTAACCAGACTCACCCTGACATACAATGTTTTATACAGTAGTAACCAGACTCACCCTGACATACAATGTTTTATACAGTAGTAACCAGACTCACCCTGACATACAATGTTTTATACAGTAGTAACCAGACTCACCTGCATACAATGTTTTATACAGTAGTAACCAGACTCACCCTGACATACAATGTTTTATACAGTAGTAACCAGACTCACCCTGACATACAATGTTTTATACAGTAGTAACCAGACTCACCCTGACATACAATGTTTTATACAGTAGTAACCAGACTCACCCTGACATACAATGTTTTATACAGTAGTAACCAGACTCACCCTGACATACAATGTTTTATACAGTAGTAACCAGACTCACCCTGACATACAATGTTTTATACAGTAGTAACCAGACTCACCCTGACATACAATGTTTTATACAGTAGTAACCAGACTCACCCTGACATACAATGTTTTATACAGTAGTAACCAGACTCACCCTGCCATACAATGTTTTATACAGTAGTAACCAGACTCACCCTGACATACAATGTTTTATACAGTAGTAACCAGACTCACCCTGACATACAATGTTTTATACAGTAGTAACCAGACTCACCCTGACATACAATATTTTATACAGTAGTAACCAGACTCACCCTGACATACAATGTTTTATACAGTAGTAACCAGACTCACCCTGACATACAATGTTTTATACAGTAGTAACCAGACTCACCTGACATACAATGTTTTATATACAGTAGTAACCAGACTCACCCTGACATACAATGTTTTATACAGTAGTAACCAGACTCACCCTGACATACAATGTTTTATACAGTAGTAACCAGACTCACCCTGACATACAATGTTTTATACAGTAGTAACCAGACTCATCCTGACATACAATGTTTTATACAGTAGTAACCAGACTCATCCTGACATACAATGTTTTATACAGTAGTAACCAGACTCACCCTGCCATACAATGTTTTATACAGTAGTAACCAGACTCACCTGACATACAATGTTTTATACAGTAGTAACCAGACTCACCCTGACATACAATGTTTTATACAGTAGTAACCAGACTCACCCTGACATACAATATTTTATACAGTAGTAAACAGACTCACCCTGCCATACAATGTTTTATACAGTAGTAACCAGACTCACCCTGACATACAATGTTTTATACAGTAGTAACCAGACTCACCCTGACCTGATACAATGTTTTATACAGTAGTAACCAGACTCACCCTGACATACAATGTTTTATACAGTAGTAACCAGACTCACCCTGACATACAATGTTTTATACAGTAGTAAACCAGACTCACCCTGACATACAATGTTTTATACAGTAGTAACCAGACTCACCCTGACATACAATGTTTTATACAGTAGTAACCAGACTCACCCTGACATACAATGTTTTATACAGTAGTAACCAGACTCACCCTGACATACAATGTTTTATACAGTAGTAACCAGACTCACCCTGACATACCCAGTATACCAGATCACCTGACATACAATGTTTTTATACAGTAGTAACCAGACTCACCCTGACATACAATGTTTTATACAGTAGTAACCAGACTCACCCTGACATACAATGTTTTATACAGTAGTAACCAGACTCACCCTGACATACAATGTTTTATACAGTAGTAACCAGACTCACCCTGACATACAATGTTTTATACAGTAGTAACCAGACTCACCCTGACATACAATGTTTTATACAGTAGTAACCAGACTCACCCTGACATACAATGTTTTATACAGTAGTAACCAGACTCACCCTGCATACAATGTTTTTTAATACAGTAGTAACCAGACTCACCCTGACATACAATGTTTTATACAGTAGTAACCAGACTCACCCTGACATACAATGTTTTATACAGTAGTAACCAGACTCACCCTGACATACAATGTTTTATACAGTAGTAACCAGACTCACCCTGACATACAATGTTTTATACAGTAGTAACCAGACTCACCCTGACATACAATGTTTTATACAGTAGTAACCAGACTCACCCTGACATACAATGTTTTATACAGTAGTAACCAGACTCACCCTGACATACAATGTTTTATACAGTAGTAACCAGACTCACCCTGACATACAATGTTTTATACAGTAGTAACCAGACTCACCCTGACATACAATGTTTTATACAGTAGTAACCAGACTCACCCTGACATACAATGTTTTATACACAGTAGTAACCAGACTCACCCTGACATACAATGTTTTATACAGTAGTAACCAGACTCACCCTGACATACAATGTTTTATACAGTAGTAACCAGACTCACCCTGACATACAATGTTTTATACAGTAGTAACCAGACTCACCCTGACATACAATGTTTTATACAGTAGTAACCAGACTCACCCTGACATACAATGTTTTATACAGTAGTAACCAGACTCACCCTGACATACAATGTTTTATACAGTAGTAACCAGACTCACCCTGACATACAATGTTTTATACAGTAGTAACCAGACTCACCCTGACATACAATGTTTTATACAGTAGTAACCAGACTCACCCTGACATACAATGTTTTATACAGTAGTAACCAGACTCACCCTGACATACAATGTTTTATACAGTAGTAACCAGACTCACCCTGCCATACAATGTTTTATACAGTAGTAACCAGACTCACCCTGACATACAATGTTTTATACAGTAGTAACCAGACTCACCCTGACATACAATGTTTTATACAGTAGTAACCAGACTCACCCTGACATACAATGTTTTATACAGTAGTAACCAGACTCACCCTGCCATACAATGTTTTATACAGTAGTAACCAGACTCACCCTGACATACAATGTTTTATACAGTAGTAACCAGACTCACCCTGACATACAATGTTTTATACAGTAGTAACCAGACTCACCCTGCATACAATGTTTTATACAGTAGTAACCAGACTCACCCTGACATACAATGTTTTATACAGTAGTAACCAGACTCACCCTGACATACAATGTTTTATACAGTAGTAACCAGACTCACCCTGACATACAATGTTTTATACAGTAGTAACCAGACTCACCCTGACATACAATGTTTTATACAGTAGTAACCAGACTCACCCTGCCATACAATGTTTTATACAGTAGTAACCAGACTCACCCTGCCATACAATGTTTTATACAGTAGTAACCAGACTCACCCTGCCATACAATGTTTTATACAGTAGTAACCAATGTTTTATACAGTAGTAACCAGACTCACCCTGACATACATTGTTTTATACAGTAGTAACCAAACTCACCCTGCCATACAATGTTTTATACAGTAGTAACCAAACTCACCCTGCCATACAACGTTTTGAATGTTTTCTTCATTTCTTGCCTCTGTGAGTTGCACCTTGACGTGACCACATGGATGATTGCATCCTCGTTAGTTCCTGTAAATTATCACAAAAACTATACATAATACCAATATGTTTAGCATTGACTCAAATAGTGTCTGCACAGCTAACAACTCTAGAAAACTGACTACTGTTAGTAAAGTCAGGTGTCAGTAAAGCCAGGTGTCAGTAAAGTCAGGTGTCAGTAAAGCTAGGTGTCAGTAAAGCCAGGTGTGAGTTAAGTCATATCTCTGATAAGTCAGGTGTTTGTAGTGCCAGATGTCCGTTGAGTCAGGTGTCAGTTATGGCAGGTGTCAGTAAAGACAGGCATCATTAAAGCCAGGTGTCAGTAAAGACAAGTGTCATTAAAGCCAGGTGTCAGCAAAGACAGATGTCAGTAAAGACAGGTGTCAGTAAAGTCATATCTCAGGTGTGAGTAAAGACAGGTGTCAGTAAAGCCAGGTATGAGTTAAGTCATATCTCTGTTAAGTCAGGTGTTTATATTGCCAGATGTCAGTTCAGTCAGGTGTCAGATCAGTCAGATGTCAGTAAAGTCAGGTGTCACAAAAGTCATATCTCTGTTAGATCAGGTGTGAGTAAAGACAGGTGTCAGTAAAGCCAGGTATGAGTTAAGTCATATCTCTGTTAAGTGAGGTATCTGTAGTGCCAGATGTCAGTTAAGTCAGGTGTCAGTAAAGACCGTTGTCATTAAAGGCAGGTGTCAGTAAAGCCAGGTATCAGTAACGATTGGAAAGAAAGAAAATCTACTGACAAATAGTACTTATTTTCAAACTGACGATTACATAATACTATAGACCCTACCATAAAACTCGCACAACATTACATACAAATCAGATTACAAACCTGCACCCTTCATAGCCCATCTGAGGTACTGACAATCTAATTCAGGGTCCCATTTCTGGCCACTGATATCCACACCAGCTGCATTGGAGTCTTCTGATTTGTGATAGACAACCACTGGATCATCGCCTTCCTCTGGGTAGTTATTAAGGGGTGTGACAGTCCCCGAGGTCATATCAAAGGTTCCCGACAGTGTCAGACGCTTTAAACATTCTACTTTGTACGCATTCTTCAGGTGAGCTTTAAGTTCATCACTCAGTCCCTGTTTTAAAATGTAAGCAAAACCATTATACAGCGTGGTGTGAGCAAAAACAAAGAACAGACGAAATATAAAACATTTGTCCCTTGTGTATAAAAGTCACTAATGCCCCTCCACTTGTAGGTTCAAGCATAATAAAATATTTAAAGACAATGATAAATAAACTCCTGGTGAGCTTTTTCATAAAGTAGGTCACGGGTAAACAAAAAAAGGGTGTCACTGTCACCAAAATTGATGTATCATCATACTCAGATGGATCTCAGATCCAAATATGAGCATAAGCTAGAGTGCATAGTTAATGCATACTGCATTAAAAAATAAAAAGATGAAAATCATGTCAAATGTGAGGGATTTCCAGGAGAGCAACAGTTTTTCAAAATAAACATTTTACATACGGGTATATGCTAACCGTGGATGAAAGTGTCATTTAAGGACATTTACTATAATGGTATGAAACTATCATTACAACGTAAAATATATAACACCAATAAATATGTCTAAGCATAAATAGAAGTGTCGTCCAGCTTATAACCCTCTCCAACCCCATCCATCAACCCTCACTCCCCTTTCCTCAAGGATATTTCTGGCCAAATTTGGTTAGAATCGATGCAGAACTCGATGACTAGTTGCGATTTAAAGGCTTTACCTCTATTTCCCCTATTGAGCCCCGCCCCTCCTGCCCCCGGGGGGTCAGAGCCAAAATTTATACAAACTTTGTTTCCCTTCCCCCAAGGATGTTACTGGCCAAATTTGGTTACAATCCATTCAGATGTCTATGACTTAAGTAGCGATTTCAAGGATTTACCTCTATATCTCCTTTTGGACCCTGCCCCTCCTACCTTCGGGGGGGTCAGAGCCAAAATTTATAAAAACTCTGTTCCCCTTAACCAGATGATGTTTCTGACCAAATCTGGTTACAATCCATGCAGAATTCTATGACTAATAGCGATTTAAAAGATTTACCTCTATTTCCGCTATTTGGCCCCGCCCCTCCTTCCCCCCGGGGGGTCAGAGCCAAAAAATTTATACAAACTCTGTTCCCCTCCCCCTAAGGAAGTCTATGACTAGTAGTGATTTAAAGGAAATGTTGACGGACGATGGACGGACAATCGACGGATGGACGGACAGACGACCGACGCAGTGTCATGAAATAAGCTAACCTTGCCATCGGGCCAGGTGAGCTAAAAATACAAGTTGACTGATGCCATTTGGCATTGCTTCCTGCAAAGAATGAAAGTTCATGAATGAAAAAAAAAAAAACTAAATTTTATTTTAAACAATTTTTTTGAAATACAATTGTACAATGTACAAAAGATAACTGAAATTCTGAATGGTGTATGTATGATATATTTCTTCCACTTATTTCATTGGTTAATACGTGCATTTTAATGTGGATCGAGTTTAAGTTGATATTAAGCATATCAACTCAATGTTTCCATTAATAAAAACAAAGAGATAACATTACTTTTGTGACCTCACAGCTTGGTAAATATTACAGCTGTTAATGTTCTCAAGAGTGGTACATGTTCACCATTCACAAGGCTAACATTCTTCTTGTAAATATCAAGTGTATCAAATAATAGTTTTGACATTTCATAAATAGAAAAACTCCATATCAAATATAAAATTTAAGGGCTTTTGATTTGGTAAATAAATATGGTGTTATACTGCCGTGGAATAATCTAAAACATCATTCTACTAGGGCAGTATAACACCATATTAACCTCAACAGAGGTCCATAATTGTTAAACATATACAGATTTTCCTTAAGGCACCTACACTTTATGTGCTTATTCAGTATCAGATGATCATACATTTTCTTGAAGTTCATGAAGTTTTAGACACAAAATGCAATCCAAAGCTGATTTTTTAACGACTACAAATGATCATGTGTAACTTAACAATGAAATTACTTGTTAAAATTCGAAAATTTCTATATAATCATAATTTAACATGGACCACAGTGTACACCATGGATTCAACATGTCCAAAGTTAATTTAAGGAATATTCAAGATTAGGCCTATGTTATGCACTCCAACTGTATTACGTCTATCTAAGAACAACAATGTTAACTTACCACAGATGAAGATGACTGCAAATAAAATTTTAGGAGTGAAAAGCAAAGTGTTATGAACTCTAAAACACACAAAAAGGAGGTGATCGAGGGATGTGTAAAGTACAAACCTTTATCAATACTTTATAGAGATATATGTACAGTGTACATTACAGATGATACTGAAACTAGAAAATGCTTTATTTAGAACATCAGAGGTGTGATAGGGATTGATTGTGATATGACAAAGACAAGACTGAATGTATCTATTGACAATCTATTATAGTCTATTATAGTTTAAACATGTAAGGACAAGGATGACTGTGTAAAATAAAATCATCTACCTCCTCCTCTTCCTCTTCCTCCTCCTCCTCCTCCTCCTCCTCCTCTTCATCTTCATCTTCTTCTTGCCTCTTCTTCTTCCTCCTCTGCCAAAAAATGATCGCATTGGGAACAATAATTACATGATAATATGTCTTACCAGTACTCAATTATATGTGTAAATACAGTAGCTGTTGCACATCGGTTTTGATAAGATTTTAGCCAAGAGCCAATTTTGAGAATTTTGACTTTTATTTCATATCCCTTGCATGCAGGTCCAAATTATGTGTTGATAGTAATAAAAACTTACATTTTTCCTCTTCATTTTCTTCTGGGCCCTGGCCTGCTGCTGGTACTACAAGTTAGAGAAGAAAACAAATAGAGACTTGCTTATGTTTTGATCTGTGTAAAATCACTCAATAGGGGTAAACAGTGACAAATCCTTTAAATTGCTATTGTGGCAAGTTATAAATGATGATACATATAAATTAAGCTTTAATACACTCAGATGTCAAGGTCCCACCTGAACTTTATTTTTGTTTCTGTATTGGCACCTACGTGTTACTAATTCTGACTGTTAAAATAAAACAAGAGGCCTAAGCTGGCCACCAGACCCTAAGTTGTTGATACTTAGACTTTTTCAGCAGAGTTCTTTACTAGATTATCTCCCCCTAGTTTGTAACTTAGGCTAGAATCAGACATGTAGTAGAGACAAAAATAATCAAGCAAAATCTTAATGATTTTTTTCTTCAATATTCTGGAGACTCAGGTGGCCAGTCTACTAGAGGGCCTGTGTCACTCACCTGTTTTTTTTAGTACAAGTAATAATCACAAAGACTCTTACAATTAGAAAAATTAGCAAAATTGACCCCATAATTTGTTTTATTTTGAATCCCAACGACTAAGAGTGCTATTCAATACATAGTTTCAGAGAGGAAGTAATTTATATGAAAACATTAGCCTTATTGACCCTTTTGGTCCCACGCCTCAGGCCAGGAGGGGTCAATCATTTGTACAAGTTTGAATCCCCACCGTATAAGGATGCTAACATTGCATTATGAATGCTATTCCATGCTTAGTTTCAGAAAAGAAGTCATTTATAAGGATATAGCCGAATTGATCCCTTTTGACCCTGCCCCTCATCAGGCCCCTGTGGGGTCAGCCCAATCACTTAAATTGCTTTAAATCCATGCTTCCATTGCATTATGAGAGCTGTCCCATGCTTAGTTTCAGAGAAGTTGTTTCTATGGAAATAGCCAAATTGACCCCTTTTGGTCCCACTCCTCAGGCCCCCAGGGGGTCAGCCCAAGCATTTGTACAATTTTCAGTCAGTACCTCATATGGATGATACCTGTCAAATTTTGTTAAATTCCGACCAGCGGTTATGGAGAAGAAGTCAATTGTTGGCAGACGGATGGACGCCGGAAGCAGTGCGCGTTATCGCAAAAAATCAGTGTATTAAAGTGGCATTCTTTTGTTTGAAATGGTTCTAAAGGTGTCAAAATAAAACTTGAGGCAAAATGCAGTGTGTACTTTTACCTGAGCATATGTATAATTTATAAATAATTGCTACACCAAAGTTAACCAAAAGCCCTTCAATACTTATAATTCATCACAATTTATGAATTTGAATTAATGTTTTACAATTTACTACCCTCTTTCCCCTTGAAATAATATTACGTATGAAATATTCATGGGTTGTGTAACAATACAATTACATAAACCATTCTTTTCTACCTAAAGAATATGTTTTGTTTACTCTATGTCCATTTCCTGTACCATGCAGTAATAATTTAGGGTAATACTATGAGACTCTTTCATATGTGGATATGAAGGATAGGGATATTCTACCCAAGAGTCACAAAATGTAGTAAAACCCGAGGTTTGTCAAGGGTTTTGCAACAGTTTGTGATCCCGATCCTCGATGTTTTATTGGAATTTTACAACTAATATATCCCGCCATTTTGAAATAAAAGAAATCCACGAGTGGAAATCAATTTTCCATACATGAAAAATTATGTAATATTTTCAACACAAATTTCATTGTGTGCATCTTTTATAGTAAAACCAGTCATATTTGTGAAAAAAATGTTTAAATTGACGTCACGAGGCTTTATTGTATGGGTAGACATGCAATACAGCCTCAGGCAACATGAGTGTATTGCCCTGGACCAGCCAGTATTACACCTGTAGGTATGAAAGAAAGTAATGTATTGATCACCAACCTACCATTTGTTGCATTTGTATCTGTCGTTGGTACATATTATTGTTGAAGGATTCATAAACATTACTTTGGGGCATCTGTTGTTGCTGTAACAGAATGGATACCAATATATAATATCTCTCCATAAACAGGCAGGTAGCTACTACAGACTACAATATGAAATATATAAGTATCTTAAATGTTCACATTCAAAATAATTCTTAGCAGAACAAACAAAAACAACAATTTTTTATTTCTGTATCTTTTTTTTCTCTTTTTTTTTTAATAAGATATGGCTGAAAATGACAGACAATAAAAGGCATTGTGTTGAATGTCTGCTAACCTTTGCAAACCTTCTTTAAATTCAGTTTAAGTTATATTGACTGCCCTTCAAATTCAGTTCAGATACAACACCACTATGTACATGTATAACATTGATGTTATTTGGAGTTAAATATATTGAATTTGATTGGTTTCAAGAGTAGGTTAGGTTTTTTTTGCAATCTTAATTTTACTATTAACAGAAATACATATAATTTATTTAAACCTGAGGCATGACTCCCTGGTAAGAACAATGCTGGACAGCGCTAGCAGGAACAGTGAAACCGGCCACCGCACCACTCTGATAGCCTGCAAAATATTATGCAGATCTCTATTATAGACAATATACAGATCTATACTGTAGACAATAAACAAATCTCTACTGTAGGCAATATACAAATCTCTACTGTAGACAATATACAGATATATACTGTAGACAATATACAAATCTCTACTGTAGATAATATACAGATCTATACTGTAGACAATAAACAAATCTCTACTGTAGACAATATACAAATCTCTACTGTAGACAATATACAGATCTATACTGTAGATAATATACAAATCTCTACTGTAGACAATATACAGATCTATACTGTAGATAATATACAAATCTCTACTGTAGACAATATACAGATCTATATTGTAGATAATATACAAATCTCTACTGTAGATAATATACAAATCTCTACTGTAGACAATATACAAATCTCTATTGCAGACAATATACTGATCGACTACAAAAATACCATACAAATCTCTAATGCAGACAATATACTGATTGACTACAAAAATATTATACAAATCTCTATTGCAGACAATATACTGATCGACTACAAAAATATTATACAAATCTCTTTTGTAGACAATATACTGATCGACTACAAAAATATTATACAAATCTCTTTTGTAGACAATATACTGATAGCCTGCAAAAATATTATACAGACCTTATTTGTAGACAATACACAGATCTCTACTCTATATAATATCTACTAATATTAAAACTATTTTAATATATAAAATCATTACAATATATATATTGAAATAAAGACAACATGCATCATTAACATTGATGAAATACTTACCCCCAGTATATCCATGCTGTCCCCCTGGGGGTGCGGCAGAGCCAACAGAAAATCCTCCACCATACGATCCATAGGAATTCACATTGTAGGCACTGTAACCTCCATAGCCCCCTGGGGGTGGGGGAGGGCCACTACTGGGGGGAGGGTACGCCCCACCCCCATAACCTGCACCATATCCTCCACCACCGTAGTTACTCTGAAACAAAAAACACATTTCTCTACAAACTAATTTCTACGTGTTTAAATCGGAAACATTGCTTGTCTCCCTTTCTCCTTTTCTAAAATTCCTTGTGTATTCAAATGCATGTAAGATGAATTGAAGTTGTACAAAAATTGTTTGTAGATGAGAGCTTTACACAATTATAAAAACAGACAGAGTAGCAAGATGATCCAATTGTATAAATACTTCTCCAAACTGGTTGTAGGGGTTAGTAAAAACATAAACTTATAAATTAAAAACTTGAATGAAGGTTAAAAAATATTTTAAGTACTCACCCCATAGTATGACATGCTTTAGTTTCCTATAAAACAAAAATGTATTATTTGACACATTATGTGTTGAGGTATTAACCCCTCGTGATATTGTGTATGCCTATATATATAAATTCTTGATAGGTAGATGAACATCACTAATTTGATAAAAAGTCTTTAAATCACATTGAGTCCTTTGTCCATTGTCGTGCAAATGCCAGATAATTGTAGGCAATATATTACGCAAATATAGGCATACAAAATATCACTAGTTTAAATACCTTGACTTGGTTGTAGTACATATCAACAAGATTCCCATGAGCCTAAATGGTCATCTGGCTATTTAAAGTCACAAAACTTTGCTAAGATCTACATTAACATCCCTTATGAAACGTACTTCATTTAATTTCTTTCTAATGAGGATAATTATGTTAACAATCAATAAGTAAAGAATTCTTAAAAGAGAACACGTTGATTCCCATAAATAATAATACCTTGTGTACATGTATATCTTCAGGAACACTATACACACACATGTTTGATTTCTTTGTAAGAACAAATAGAAATGCTTACCAGAGATTGAATAACTTTTTTTTTTAAATTGATCACTAAAACGTTGTAGTTAAAGCATTGCATTGTCGAAGCTCTCCAGTAGTTGTAAGTTTCTGCTATATTTGACAGCTGATCTTAAATGAAGGTCAAGGTTATTTGTTTTAACTTGGTAGCCCTTCATTCCAGCCTGTCACAGACTTACAATAATATCAGGTTTCTTAGGCCTTTTAGTTATTCACAAGAAGTTGTTTAAAGACTTTAACCTTTTTAACTCCTGTGACCTTGAATGAGGGTCAAGGTCATTTTTTTAACAAACTTCGTAGTCCTTTATCTCAGCATGTGTAAGAGGAGCATTAAAATGCCTGGCCAGACCACGGTTCTAATGTCGCTAATGATTGATCAGATTTTCAATAGTTTAACTCTGGCATCCCTTTAGTCTTTTCCACAAAATTTCAAGGTTTTGGTATTGCCTTGTCAAGTATCCACCTCACTTGAAACAAAGTTTGGTCGCAGGTACCACATATACATGAAAGAGTAAAAGGAGAAGGCACAGCCAGACAGTCATATTCAAACCAGAGATTGACTCAATCCAGAATGCTCACCACCTGTATTTAACAGATCTATGATCACATTTTGATTTTTTTGTGATATACATAGCTGTCTGCTCCTGTTCACAGGTACAATTTTAACACCATTTATCTGTTATGTTATAGGCCTATGGTCTGTGTATAATGCACTCATCTGTTACATCAGAAGCAAGTTTTTGGCTAACTGTGGCTGAGAAGTTCCAATGTTAGTGTTCTGGAATGGGTCAATCACCAGCAAATACATTGAATGTATTTTTTTGTAATAAAAAAAAAATCGAAATGGCCGTCAACATGAGCCGAATAGGCTTGGTCATTAGTTCGTCAGATCAATCTCGAAAAAAAAAGAATCAATACATTGAAGACAAAGAGACTGAGGAAGGACTGTAAAGAGTTTGAATTGTGTTGAATGCCGGCTGAGCAACGAGATTTCAATTATAAAGATATCTTATATACCATATAAGATATTTTAATTATATAGAAAATTGAATAAGATATCTTATTTACTATATGAGATATCTTATGTGGATATATAAGATATATATTTAATTATATGAGATTAAGATATCTTATATAAGTCGATTAAGTTAAATACAGATAGCCTTGCTCCTTCAATAAATGTGAAACAGGCTTGCCATATACATGTCTTAGAGGGCGAAGACTTTGAAAAAGGAGGGAGGAATGTAGTAGGATTGGTCCGATTCAAGATGATTCAAGATCGATCATCGGCGGCTAGTGTTCAGAGGTCCCAGGTTTCACTAAGAATCCCTGTCTGGCTCCTATTCTGTTACAATATTCTAACAAATTAGTACGGAATAAACATAAAAAAAACACCTTTATTTGAAGTCCATATGTACATCAATGCCCGATATCTCCTGCTGACATTTGACACGTTTCTGGACTCCTGCTTTTTAAGACCAAGAAGCAACAAGAACTAGGCTATAGTGTAGGCCGTTAGATCTATTATCGGTACTAATAATTAACATGAGACATTTGTTTACATTGGTACACAAATACTTTCTAAAATTTTGATATATTTCAATTAATTAAGTGTTGTTCCTTTGTGTATCACAAATCAAGAATTTGCCTGTGTGCATAGTAATCAAGCAATTTACCTGATTTACCTGATCTTCGGTCTATATAGGCAATGACTTACCTGTGTGCATGGTAATCAAGCAATGACTTACCTGTGCTTACGAATACACTGATGTCCTTAGTGATTGGTAAACAATTTTGCTAGCTCTCGATCTGGGTGGAAGAAACGCTTTACACACCCAATCGTCTGCTTACGCTTTCAAAAATGGCGGTGAATACGTATACGATATTAACTAGACTACGTAGTTCATGCGTAAAAAAATGTCCTACGTAAAAAGAAATGTCCCATAGGCCTATATCGAAATGTATACTTCTCCTGAATTCGAAAATACTCTCATGGAGTGTCGAAAATATCCAAGAACTATATCTATGCACGGGCGTCAGCATCTGGTTTTGGAAAAATAATAAATCCTATTATTATTATATTTTTATCAAACCAGAAGCAGACGCCTGTGATCTATGTCCATAAATATTGAGTAAGCTCAGACGTCCAAACAAATAAATATACAGTACCGAAAACATGAAAATGCTAGACCTACAGTAAAATTCTGATTGATCACATGAATTTTGAGCCTACAGTAGGCCTTACACTAACGTTATTGTTCGGTAGGACCATCGTGATTAGATTTTGCTGTTATGAAGCTACATGTAGTCCTGTAGCTAGGCTAATTATTTACAGTTCTAGTACATGTAGGTCAGAGATTTAAATAGTATTTAAATCTCTGATGTAGGCCTAGCATAATACTGTAATATATTACTGAAACAATATAGAGATACGCAATCTACTAAAAAAACAATAATTATACACTGTATCAAAGAATTACTTCAAAATACATAACGTAACCACTAATTTGATCATGAAACACCTACAGATATTCCATATACTATATGAGATATCTTATATAAATACGCTATATATAATATCTCATATGTATATAAGATATCTTATATACTTCGATTAAATACGGAATAGACCTTGCTCCTTCATTAAATGTTAAATTAGCTTGTCATAATTGCCTTGTAGATATATTACATCCAAATGTTCCGTGCGTCATCTTTTCTAATTTTTACGCCATGTGTTAAAATGTGTTTTTGACAAAGTGTGACATTAAAAAGTTACTATGTACCATAAATTATTTCAAAATGAAATAGTTTACTATAAATTACTATACAGTAGCGTTTCCAGATTCATTTGAGACCAAATATATCACGACAGTCTGTTGAAAACCAAGCGAGCTATACCACAGTGTATGAACGGAAGTGTATAGTGTAATCATTAGTTGCTTTCTGTATCGTCACTTGTGAGTATCGAAGCGGGATGAATGAAAACAGGCATGGTGTACAGGTCGGTAAATCATCAAATATCGGCATTATTCGTAACTACAAATATGTCTAACATTATAGACGCCTTCATCACATGTATTTAAACAAATTCATTAACATGATTTTGAAAATAATACATCGAATATACAAGTGTCCTCGCAAGCAACTATACATCGCCAGTTCAAAACAATGCAAGTGACTATACAATTTTAACTGATCATCCTACAACTTCAAAATACGATTAAGTAAAGGATATTGTGTCCATAAAGATGTATTTATGTGTTTTATATTGTTGGATTCATTTATAAACCTTTGATGGTGCTAGAAATAATGAAAGACAGACAGAATACCTTAAAATAGTGCAAAATATTAGGCGGGTGTCTCAATTCTTCGATGATGAACAGCAGATCAACTCACAACAAGTGTCTCAAATGTTAATGCTGGTTAACCCTCAACATTTCATTAGTCACTGGTTGTTCAAATTTCTATCCATAACGCCGTTTATAACCGAAAATTACAACAAAAACGTATAGAATGAATAAAATTTGCAAAAAATATCCATGATCGATTGTTTCATTTGTCTTAGCAAGTGACCGAGTACCGCTATACAGAGTCGCAACAACGAAAATTTAAAAAATACTATGCACTTCCGTTCATACACTGTGTATACGCCACGTACAAGGGATGACTTGAAATGGACAAATGTGTACGCTCTGGCAGTCAGCCGACAATGTACATACATGTAATTGTGCACTCTAGTAGCAAGAGAGTTAACAAGACATATATTGTGAAAACATGTAATGGGAAAAAGTTAGATATGTCTATTCCCTACAATTAGATATCTTCAGATTGGAAATAACTTTAATACTTTTTGAGTTATAGCTGTTTTTGTGTTGTTGTTTTTTTTTACATGTTTTACGGCATGACAGCCATACTGGATTTGTTGACCTTCTTAATTTTGTTCATGGAACACCTTCAGATACATGGTTTTCACATACTGATATATTTTTTGTCCTAAGTCTATTAATCAAATAATCAATTACTAATGATAAAAATACTGTTCAAGGTATCTTCATAATTCCAACAAAAATATCAAACAATTTTTTTAGTGTTCCAGCAAAATTAGTATATTGTAGCTTAGTCATACTATTCAGAACACAATTTCACTTGTTTAGACTCTTAAAACATCTAACGTCTGAACACTCTGGTGGGTCCACATTGATATAAACTGTAGCTAATTCTCAGATCCCTGTGATCTGAATCTGATACGGTCCAATTAAAAATTGTTGTCTGTTTAATGTAAGTTATGTACAGGCATCTCAAATGATTGCTATCAAAAGTGTCTTGAGAGTGTGTGTTGTGTGACGTGTTTTGATATTTAGTACCTCTGAGCTTTCGTTGTCGACAGAAACTGGTCCATGTTCCGTTTTTCATAACCTTATTGCTATGTCTATTTACAAAGAAAACATGGACACCTCTCGATTTGAATGACAAACTCCATAAACTCGTGTAAGCAACCATTGTTTGGATTTGAAATTGAAAGAAATAAAAAAACACACTTTTTTATGTAATCATTTCAATGAAAAGACAATTTCAAAAGATTTCAGCCACAGATTTTCTGACGGTAATCACGAGCTTTCTTGTTACTGGTATATGTTTTGACTACCGATATATTGCACTTTTCAGAGAACAGAATGTCGCAACGTAGGCATATGTACGTAGGTTACGCAATCTTACTATGTTATTTCGAAATATGTTACTCATTTATATCCATTTTGAAGTAGATCTATTTTTCTTTGTATGCTACATTTATTTATGTTTATTTATAGGCCTGTACACATGTATGCTACATGTAGACTATACGAAATAAGTTGAAAACTAAATGTTTAGTTTTGAAAGAAAAGGTATTTAATTATAATCAATTGTAAACTGGTAAACTCATTATCTATCATAATTGGCAATGATAACGAGGTTAATGCGAATATGATAATTTTACATTTTGTGTATAAATAAATATTCAATCTAACCGTTACATCAGTAGGTACAATGTATATAAAGGAACTGTTGATATATATGGATTGACCACAGCTTTAATTAAGGTTTATTCTATGTCATAAAAGTTTCTTATACGCATTATTAACATAACGTCTTTGTAAGCACCGTGTACTTATTTAGCCTGTCGTCTTAGCGCAGCTCCTTAGCGACATATAAACAACGGACGAGCACATGCTGGTCATCTGGATGTTTGCATCGAACGTTGGTTTGACTTATCAAGCGTATTGAAGATAAGAACCCGGTGGTCCACGGAAGGTAGGAATGTTTAATGAGTTAGGCCTATCACTAATTAGCACACATTGATACACTTCTATGTCATATCGAGGACAAACTTAAATTGATATCAATTCATGTTTCTATTCATTTCAAAATGACAGATGTAGAGTCTAGTATGCATTATTGTCAGTGCATGTTGCTATGGACGCTAGACGCTGCATGCTGTATTTTTTTTTAATCTTTAAATTGTTTTCCCTTTTTATCTTGATTTTTCCTACTTTTAAGTATTAGGCTTACTGAGAATGTTTTGATTCGAATGATATGGGAACAGTCAACATATTTTAGGTAGATCTATTATTGATTTAATCACGAAGAGGAAAAATTATAATTGATGTTGTACATATTAATAACTGAAAACATACAAACCTCTAAGAAAAGTACCGTGACAACATGATCTTATAAAAATATGTCCATTTTCTGTTTCAATGGTATACTTTTTACCTACACACTGACCTTTATCAGCTGAACTTTTCATACCTGAAGGATTACTCAGTTATACATTTGTACATGTATACACATTGTACATGTGCTAGCTTTGCTAGGCCACTCTAATCTTCTTAGCATTGGATCCAATTCGCTTCAAAAACTAATACCAGTGTCTATAAATGGTTCCTAAGTCCTAAGATGGATTTTTATGCAAATGAGAGTTTTTTCCCTTTTGATTAGCAGTCCAGGTTAGGGGTCACAGGTGGGATGAGGTGGGGTAGGAGGGGTGGAGCAGTGCAGGTTAGGGAGTGGGGGTAAAGTGGAATAGGAGAATGTAGCAGTCCAGGTTAGGGCTGAGGACGAGTTCAGGTGGAAGGAATGTACAAATGTAGCAGTCCATGTTAGGGTGTGGAGGTGAGGTGGAAGGGGTGTAGTAGTCCAGGTTAGGGGTTGGGGGTGAGGTTGGGTGGGAGGGATGTAGTAGTCCAGGTTAGGGTGTGGGGGTGAGGTGAGGTGGGAGGGGTGTAGTAGTCCATGTTAGGGTGTGGGGGTGAGGTTGGGTGGGAGGGGTGTAGTAGTCCAGGTTAGGATGTAGGAGTGAGGTGGGGTGGGAGGGGTGTAGCAGTCCATGTTAGGGAGTGGGGGTGAAGTGGGGTAGGAGGGATGTAGCAGTGCAGGTTAGGGAGTGGGGGTAAAGTGGAATGGGAGAATGTAGCAGTCCAGGTTAGGGCTGAGGAAGAGTTCAGGTGGAAGGAATGTACAAATGTAGCAGTCCATGTTAGGGTGTGGAGGTGAGGTGGAAGGGGTGTAGTAGTCCAGGTTAGGGGTTGGGGGTGAGGTTGGGTGGGAGGGATGTAGTGGTCCAGGTTAGGGTGTGGGGCTGAGGTGGGGTGGGAGGGATATAGTAGTCAAGGTAAGGGAGTGGGGGTGAAGTGGGATGGGAGGGATGTAGCAGTCCAGGTTAGGGGTTGGGGGTGAAGTAAGGTAGGAGGGATGTAGAAGTCCAGGTTAGGGTGTGGGGGTGAGGTGGGGTGGGAGGGATGTTGTAGTCCAGGTTAGGGTGTGGGGGTGAGGTTGGATGGGAGGGGTGTAGCTGTCCGTGTTAGGGTGTGGGGGGTGAGGTGGGGTGGGAAGGAAGGATGTGGTAGTCCAGGTTACGGTGTGGGGATGTGGTGGGGTGGGAGGGGTGAAGCTGTCTGTGTTAGGGTGTGGGGGTGAGGTGGGGTGGGAGGGATGTTGTCTGTCCAGGTTAGGGTGTCGGGATGAGGTTGGGTGGGAGGGGTGTAGTAGTCCAGGTTAGGATGTAGAAGTGAGGTGGGGTGGGAGGGTGTAGCAGTCCATGTTAGGGAGTGGGGGTGAAGTGGGGTAGGAGGGATGTAGCAGTGCAGGTTAGGGAGTGGGGGTAAAGTGGAATGGGAGATTGTAAGCAGTCCAGGTTAGGGCTGAGGAAGAGTTCAGGTGGAAGGAATGTACAAATGTAGCAGTCCATGTTAGGGTGTGGGGTGGGTGGAAGGGGTGTAGTAGTCCAGGTTAGGGGGGGGGTGGGGGGGGGGGGGATGTAGTAGGGGTTAGGGGGGGGGGGGGGGGGGGGGGGGGGGGGGTGTAGTAGGGTTAGGGGGGGGGGGGGTGGGGGGGGGGGGGGTAGTCCAGGTTAGGGGGTAGGGGTGAGGGGGGGGGGATGTAGGTCCAGGTTAGGGTGGGGGGGGGTGGGGGGGGGGGGGGGGGGGTAGGGTCCAGGGGGGGGGGGGGGGGGGGGGGGGGGGGGGGGGGGGGGGGGGGGGGGGGGGGGGGGGGGGGGGGGGGGGGGGGGGGGGGGGGGGGGGGGGGGGAGGGGGGGGGGGGGGGGGGGGGGGGGGGGGGGGGGGGGGGGGGGGGGGGGGGGGGGGGGGGGGGGGGGGGGGGGGGGGGGGGGGGGGGGGGGGGGGGGGGGGGGGGGGGGGGGGGGGGGGGGGGGGGGGGGGGGGGGGGGGGGGGGGGGGGGGGGGGGGGGGGGGGGGGGGGGGGGGGGGGGGGGGGGGGGGGGGGGGGGGGGGGGGGGGGGGGGGGGGGGGGGGGGGGGGGGGGGGGGGGGGGGGGGGGGGGGGGGGGGGGGGGGGGGGGGGGGGGGGGGGGGGGGGGGGGGGGGGGGGGGGGGGGGGGGGGGGGGGGGGGGGGGGGGGGGGGGGGGGGGGGGGGGGGGGGGGGGGGGGGGGGGGGGGGGGGGGGGGGGGGGGGGGGGGGGGGGGGGGGGGGGGGGGGGGGGGGGGGGGGGGGGGGGGGGGGGGGGGGGGGGGGGGGGGGGGGGGGGGGGGGGGGGGGGGGGGGGGGGGGGGGGGGGGGGGGGGGGGGGGGGGGGGGGGGGGGGGGGGGGGGGGGGGGGGGGGGGGGGGGGGGGGGGGGGGGGGGGGGGGGGGGGGGGGGGGGGGGGGGGGGGGGGGGGGGGGGGGGGGGGGGGGGGGGGGGGGGGGGGGGGGGGGGGGGGGGGGGGGGGGGGGGGGGGGGGGGGGGGGGGGGGGGGGGGGGGGGGGGGGGGGGGGGGGGGGGGGGGGGGGGGGGGGGGGGGGGGGGGGGGGGGGGGGGGGGGGGGGGGGGGGGGGGGGGGGGGGGGGGGGGGGGGGGGGGGGGGGGGGGGGGGGGGGGGGGGGGGGGGGGGGGGGGGGGGGGGGGGGGGGGGGGGGGGGGGGGGGGGGGGGGGGGGGGGGGGGGGGGGGGGGGGGGGGGGGGGGGGGGGGGGGGGGGGGGGGGGGGGGGGGGGGGGGGGGGGGGGGGGGGGGGGGGGGGGGGGGGGGGGGGGGGGGGGGGGGGGGGGGGGGGGGGGGGGGGGGGGGGGGGGGGGGGGGGGGGGGGGGGGGGGGGGGGGGGGGGGGGGGGGGGGGGGGGGGGGGGGGGGGGGGGGGGGGGGGGGGGGGGGGGGGGGGGGGGGGGGGGGGGGGGGGGGGGGGGGGGGGGGGGGGGGGGGGGGGGGGGGGGGGGGGGGGGGGGGGGGGGGGGGGGGGGGGGGGGGGGGGGGGGGGGGGGGGGGGGGTGGGGGGGGGTGTAGCTGTCCGTGTTAGGGTGGGGGGGTGGGGGGGTGGGAAGGATGTGGTAGTCCAGGTTATGGTGTGGGGATGAGGTGGGGGGGGGGGGGGTGAAGCTGTCTGTGTTAGGGTGGGGGGTGAGATGGGGTGGGAGGGATGTTGTAGTCCAGGTTAGGGTGTCGGGGATGAGGTTGGGGGGGGGGTGTAGGTCCGTGTTAGGGTGTGGGGGGGAGGTGGGATGGAAGGGGTGTAGTAGTCCAGGTTAGGGTGTGGGGGTGGGGTGGGGGGGGGAGGGGTGTAGTTAGTCCATGTAAGGGTGTGGAGGTGAGGTGGGGTGGGGGGGGGTTGTAGTAGGGGGTAAGGGTGTTGGGGTGAGATTGGGTGGGAGGGGTCGTGGTGTGGGGGGGGTTTGGGTGTGGGGGGGGTGGGGGGGGGGGGGGGGGTGGGGGGGGGGGGGGGGGAGGGGGGGGGGGGGGGGGGGGGGGGGGGGGGGGGGGGATGGGGGGGGGGTCCATGTTAGGGGGGGGGGGGGAGGGGGGGGGGGGGGGGGGGTGGGGGGGGGGGGGGGGGGGAGGGATGGTGGGGGGGGGGGGTGGGGGGGGGGTTAGGGTGGGGGGGGGGGGGGGGGGGGGGGGGAGGGGGGGGGGGGGGGGGGGGGGGGGTGGGGGGGGGGGGGGGGGGTTAGGGTGGGTTGGGGGGGGGGGTTGGGGGGGGGGGGGGGGGGGGGGGTGGGGGGGGGGGGGGGGGGGGGGTAGGGGTCCAGGTTAGGGGGGGGGGGGGGGGTGGGGTGGGAGGGGTGTCGGGGGGGGTGGGGGGGGGGGGGGGGGGGGGTGGGGGGGGGGGGGGGGGGGGGGGGGGGGGGGGGGGGGGGGGGGGGGGGGGGGGGGGGGGGGGGGGGGGGGGGGGGGGGGGGGGGGGGGGGGGGGGGGGGGGGGGGGGGGGGGGGGGGGGGTGGGGTGGGGGTGTGGGGGGGGGGGGGGTGGGGGGGGGGGGGGGGGTGGGGGGGGGGGGGGTGGGGGGTCCAGGTTAGGGTGTGGGGGTGAGGTGGGGTGGGAGGGGTGTAGTAGTCCATGTAAGGGTGTGGAGGTGAGGTGGGGTGGGAGGGGTGTAGTAGTCCATGTAAGGGTGTTGGGGTGAGATGGGGTGGGAGGGGTCGTGGTAGTCCAGGTTAGGGTGTTGGGGTGAGATGGGGTGGGAGGGGTCGTGGTAGTCCAGGTTAGGGTGTGGGGGTGAGGTTGGATGGGAGGGGTGAAGCTGTCTGTGTTAGGGTGTGGGGGTGAGGTGGGGTGGGAGGGATGTTGTAGTCCAGGTTAGGGTGTGGGGGTGAGGTGGGGTGTGAGGGGTGTAGCTGTCTGAGTTAGGGTGTGGGGATGAGGTTGAGTGGGAGGGGTGTAGCTGTCCGTGTTAGGGTGTGGGGGTGAGGTGGGATGGGAGGGATGTAGCAGTCCATGTTAGGGTGTGGAGGTGGGTGTGGAGGTATGAGTCAAGGTTAGGGTGTGGGGCTGAGGGAATTGTGTCAAGGTTAGGGTGTGGGGCTGAGGTGGGGTTGGAGGGATGTAGTAGTCCAGGTGAGGTGTGGGGTGAGTGGGGTTGGAGGGATGTAGTAGTCCAGGTTAGGGTGTGGGGCTGAGGTGGGGTTGGAGGGATGTAGTAGTCCAGGTTAGGGTGTGGGGCTGAGGTGGGGTTGGAGGGATGTAGTAGTCCAGGTTAGGGTGTGGGGCTGAGGTGGGGTTGGAGGGATGTAGTAGTCCAGGTTAGGGTTTGGGGGTGAAGTGAGGTGGGAGGGGTTTATATGCTTTTATGAATTTTATGCGTACCAAACAAACTCTATAGTCATAACAATTGCTCACTAAACATCATCGATTATGGCACAAAGGACATGTTTACGATAAATTTGAAGCAGTAGATAGTTTTTGTTCTTTTCTAATTTTTTATTCAACAACTTACCTTATTGAAATGCACCAGATATCTTCGGATATTTTCATATTTTCACACATTTTTCTGTTTTGTACAGAAATACGATCCAAGTTACATGTTTGAATACAAAAAAGGAGACTTTATTTTCATTTTCACATACAGTTGTTGCATATATTAAAATTATAAGTTTTCACTATTCTAATTTTCCATAGGTTTTGATTAACAAATGAATAATATCAAGTTTTTGAGCGATTTAGCACGCGCGCATACTACATACCCCTCTCATATTTTTGGGTAAAATTTTTCTGGAAGTAGATACCAGACAGCCGGGTCCAGATCCCGTTACCATACAGTGGATATGGTGCAAAATATTTGACTTGTCGTAATGTGTGGTCTTGACCTTGGCACATAATGTTTGACATTGACCTTGAACAATATATCTAAGTGACCATAACCATACATGCTTTGTATGTGTAGTAATATCTGTGTGACTTTAACCTTCAATTGACACAGGCCTTGTCAATTTATACCTGTGTACATTTCATTCATATGACATTGATTATCACACTGACCTAATAACTCTGTATCAACATGACCTAATATGTATTTTCATTGACCTTGGTAAGGTATTGTATATGTGACTTTGTATGTAATATTGATACATGTACATGTATAACATTGTAGTGTTTGAGTATCTGAATGTTCTACATTAGGGTTTGTACATGGTAATAAGTTTTTACTAGAATCAATCTACAAAGAAACAGAATACAATGAAGACAGATTTAATTTCTGTTAGACTATAGTATATGTTACTTATGTATATACATGTTTACTTATTATGACAGGTTGCTGTGAAGAGAGACTTCCATCCAACATGGCGTTTGTAAGTAAAACATATTTTCTGACTTTTTACTACCTCGGTATGTATAATGATTGAAGCAAATAATCTGTAAGAACATTGATTATATTGCAGTCTGACATTTTCTTTTTCTCCCATACTTCACAAGGATATCCTGTGGTTGCTAGGGTAAAGATAACTCTATCTTACACATATTGTATTTCAGTATGACATTTTATCACTTCATGTGTTACATTGTATTTCAGTAAGACATTTTATCATTTTAACTATTATATTGTATTTCAGTAAGACATTTTATCCTTTCACCTGTTATATTGTATTTCAGTATGACATTTTATCCTTTCACTTGTTACATTGAATTTCAGTATGACATTTTATCATTTCACATGTTGTATTGTATTTCAGTATGGCATTTTATCATTTCACCTGTTATATTGTATTTCAGTATGACATTTTATCATTTCACATGTTGTATTGTATTTCAGTATGGCATTTTATCATTTCACCTGTTATATTGTATTTCAGTATGACATTTTATCATTTCACCTGTTATATTGTATTTCAGTATGACATTTTATCATTTCACCTGTTACATTGTATTTTAGTATGACATTTTATCCTTTCACCTGTTACATTTTATTTCAGTAAGACATTTTATCCTTTCATCTGTTACATTGTATTTCAGTAAGACATTTTATCATTTCACCTGTTATGTTGTATTTCAGTATGACATTTTATCATTTCACCTGTTACATTGTATTTCAGTATGACATTTTAGCCTTTCACATGTTATATTGTATTTCAGTATGGCAATCCGTACCAGCAGAGTAACTATTATGGAGGGGGATATACCTACAATAACGCTGCCTATACAGTCAATGCTGGTATGTACACTGTATATAAGTAACTGGTAAAGTGAAGGTTAAATTTTTATATAATATCTTCAATCTGTAACACAAAAACATATACTTTTAATCCAATGCATTATTGTAAATTACCTTCAATCAGAAACTTCACCCCCATATATATATTTAAATTTAAGGTTTTAGTATAATGTAATCTAATTGTAGCATGCATCAATGAAGGATTTTGAATTTTTTTTTAAATGAATGACCTTAACCTTCATTCTAGGTTATGGAGACCACATAGGCTAAATTTTAAATCTTAAATAACAACTTCTCTGTAGAAAGTACTAGGGTTGCCTGGTAGTAGATTAGCTAATCAGGCCAAATTGACAAGGTAGAATCAATCTTTACTAATACCTGTTGTCCTTACATTGCAGGTCCAAATCCAGCACAGATGTATCATCAGATGATGATGAATCCATTCGCCGGGGTCAGTATATATCAGAAAGATGTCTTTGTTGACTGAACACTGCACTTGGCTTCTGCCATTCTGTAAACAATAAGGTTCACATTCATGATGTTTATGAATTTAAAGTATTTTCAGACATTGTGTTAAATTGCGACCTTCGATGACCTTGTCCGTTGTTACCCAGTATGTAGGTGTCATATGCATTTAAGGATCCTTGATGACCTCAAACTTCTGTTTTTACTTTCTCTATAGATGCTATGCCCTATGTGCTCTTTGTTTACATTTGACCTTTTGTTGTGACCTTTGCTTACCTTTGACCTTCTGTTGTGACCTTTGTTTACCTTTGACCTTCTATTGTGACCTTTGTTTACCTTTGACCTTCTGTTGTGACATTTTTTTACCTTTGACCTTCTGATTTCCTTTCGGTATAGATGCCATGTCCAATGCAGCAGATGCCACCCACAATACAAACCAACATCAACATCAACAATACATGGAGTACAGACAGTGCTTTTATGGATGTAGCTCAGGAGGTAGGTGTCATTCAGGATTCCAGTAACTACCCCCTCACCCATGCTAACTGCTAAAAACTATTGAGAATCAACACAAACATATTTACTAAGAGTTTAACTTCATTATTGGTTATTGATCCTCTAACACCACCAAAATAAAAGCCTTAGCGTGAGTGATTTACAGTGGGTACTGTTTTATAGGCTGGTCTTATGGATGACGAGGAAGAGGAGGAGGAGGATGAGCAGGAGTATGAAGAGGATGAGGAAGAGGAAGAAGAAGTTAAAAAGTCACGCAAGAAGATCCGCAAGAAGGCTAAAAAGAAGGCTGTAAGTAATACGCAGAAACTGAATCTAGTGTAGGTAACTGTAGTCACCTACCATTAAATAACAGAAATAGTATCTATATAATGGTAGGTAACTGCAATCACCTACCATTTATATAACAGAAGCAGTATCTATATAATGGTAGGTAACTATAGTCACCTCCCATCAAATAACAGAAGCAGTATCTATATAATGGTAGGTAACTATAGTCACCTCCCATTAAATAACAGAAACAGTGTCTATATAATGGTAGGTAACTGAAATCATCCACCATCAAATAACAGAAACAGTATCTATATACTGGTAGGTAACTGGAGTCGCCCACAATCTAATAACAGAAGCTGTTCTATATAATGGTAGGTAACTGCAGTCACCCACAATCAAATTACAGAAACAGTATCTATATAATGGTATGTAACTGCAATTCTCACCAACAAAAAACAGAAACAGAATCTATATAATGGTAGGTAACTGAAATCATCCACCATCAAATAACAAAAGCATTATCTATATAATGGTAGGTAACTGCAGCCACCCACAATCAAATTACAGAAACAGTATCTATATAATGGTAGGTAACTGTAATCACCCACCATCAAAAAACAGAAGCAGTATCTATATAATGGTAGGAAACTGCAATTGTCAACCATCAAAAAACAAAAGCAGTATCTATATAATGGTAGGTAACTGAAATCCTCCACCATCAAATAACAGAAGCAGTATCTATATAATGGTAGGTAACTGCAGTCACGTACCCCGCAAATAACAGAAACAGTATCTGTATAATGGTAGGTAACTGAAATCATCCACCATCAAATAACAGAAATAGGATCTATATAATGGTAAGTAACTGCAGTCACCCACCCCACAAATAACAGAAACAGTATCTATGGTAGGTGAGTGCAAGTTTTCACATGCCACAAATTGCAAGAACAACACGTAATTTTATATGTAGCTACTGAAGAAGTCCCATAAATTATTGGAACAAAATTAGTACTCTACAGCTTACAGTATTCACCTATATCCACGAATTAATTCTCTTTTAATGTTTACATGATTATATAATTCAACTGAATTAAGTCAATGGCTAACCCAAGCATTGGAGAAATGTTTTTGCATTGATTCTGTACTTAGCACTTCTTACAATGAAAATGAAAAAGTTTTGTAGTTCTGGAAAATGTTCCATGGGTTTTTTTCAAAAGATACAAAGTAAAAAAAATTCAATTTGAATTCTTATTAGCTTATATCAGTTTATTTTGATTATGGTTATTATAGAAAATAGCAGAGAAGATAGCTGGTTTGAGTGACGAACAGCGAGAGGAACTGAAGAAGAAGTATGTGGCTAGACTGAAGGATCACTTAGATAAATACAACAGTCTCGAGCCAACTACCGGTACAGTGAAGGCTTACCTCAAATATACAGAGGATGATCCCGTGGTACCTTTTATAGATGAGTTTGATGGTACAAAAGCCGCAGGAGAATCATGGGATTCAGAATATGACTGTATATACCTGAAAGAGGCCATGGATGGTTTAGGTATTTCTCCATTTTTGTATGCTTTGGTGTGTTTGTATTTGTCATCAAGTGAATATTTAAATTGATGTGAAATATGATAGTATACTAAATCTTGCTGAAGCAAACTGTGTTTTAAAAAGTCACCTTAAATGACAGCATATATTCACAGTCAAAGTTTTACTCACACTCAAGTTTTACTCACAGGCAAGTTATACTCACACTCAAGTTATTCTCACAGTCAAGTTATACTTACACTCAAGTTATACTCACACTCAAGTTATACTCACACTCAAGTTATACTCACACTCAAGTTATACTCACACTCAAGTTATACTCACAGTCAAGTTATACTCACACTCAAGTTATACTCACACTCAAGTTATACTTACACTCAAGTTATACTCACAGTCAAGTTATACTTACAGTCAAGTTAACTTACTCACAGTCAAGTTATACTCACAGTCAAGTTATACTCACACTCAAGTTATACTTACAGTCAAGTTATACTTACAGTCAAGTTATACTTACAGTCAAGTTATACTTACAGTCAAGTTATACTTACAGTCAAGTTATACTTACAGTCAAGTTATACTTACACTCAAGTTATACTCACAGTCAAGTTATACTCACAGTCAAGTTATACTTACAGTCAAGTTATACTCACAGTCAAGTTATACTCACACTCAAGTTATACTCACAGTCAAGTTATACTCACAGTCAAGTTATACTCACACTCAAGTTATACTCACACTCAAATTATACTCACACTCAAGTTATACTCACAGTCAAGTTATACTCACACTCAAGTTATACTCACAGTCAAGTTATACTCACAGTCAAGTTATACTCACAGTCAAGTTATACTCACAGTCAAGTTATACTCACACTCAAGTTATACTCACACTCAAGTTATACTCACACTCAAGTTATACTCACACTCAAGTTATACTCACACTCAAGTTATACTCACAGTCAAGTTATACTCACAGTCAAGTTATACTCACACTCAAGTTATACTCACACTCAAGTTATACTCACACTCAAGTTATACTCACAGTCAAGTTATACTCACAGTCAAGTTATTCTCACACTCAAGTTATTCTCACACTCAAGTTATACTCACACTCAAGTTATACTCACAGCCAAGTTATACTCAAACAAGTTATACTTACAGTCAAGTTATACTCACAGTCAAGTTATTCTCACACTCAAGTTATACTCACACTCAAGTTATTCTCACAGTCAAGTTATACTCACAGTCAAGTTATACTCACACTCAAGTTATACTCACAGTCAAGTTATTCTCACACTCAAGTTATTCTCACACTCAAGTTATACTCACACTCAAGTTATACTCACAGTCGTTATACTCACAGTCAAGTTATACTCACTCAAGTTATACTCACAGTCAAGTTATACTCACACTCAAGTTATACTCACACTCAAGTTATACTCACACTCAAGTTATACTCACACTCAAGTTATACTCACAGTCAAGTTATACTCACAGTCAAGTTATACTCACACTCAAGTTATACTCACACTCAAGTTATACTCACACTCAAGTTATACTCACAGTCAAGTTATTCTCACACTCAAGTTATACTCACACTCAAGTTATACTCACAGTCAAGTTATACTCACACTCAAGTTATACTCACACTCAAGTTATACTCACAGTCAAGTTATACTCACAGTCAAGTTATACTCACAGTCAAGTTATACTCACAGTCAAGTTATACTCACAGTCAAGTTATACTCACACTCAAGTTATACTCACACTCAAGTTATACTCACAGTCAAGTTATACTCACAGTCAAGTTATACTCAAGTTATACTCACAGTCAAGTTATACTCACACTCAAGTTATACTCACAGTCAAGTTATACTCACAGTCAAGTTATACTCACAGTCAAGTTATACTCACTCACATACTCAAGTTATACTTACACTCAAGTTATACTCACAGTCAAGTTATACTCACAGTCAAGTTATACTCACAGTCAAGTTATACTCACACTCAAGTTATACTCATAGTCACACTCAAGTTATACTCACAGTCAAGTTATACTCACAGTCAAGTTATACTCACAGTCAAGTTATACTCACAGTCAAGTTATACTCACACTCAAGTTATACTCACAGTCAAGTTATACTCACAGTCAAGTTATACTCACAGTCAAGTTATACTCACAGTCAAGTTATACTCACAGTCAAGTTATACTCACAGTCAAGTTATACTCACACTCAAGTTATACTCACAGTCAAGTTATACTCACAGTCAAGTTATACTCACACTCAAGTTATACTCACAGTCAAGTTATACTCACACTCAAGTTATACTCACAGTCAAGTTATACTCACACTCAAGTTATACTCACACTCAAGTTATACTCACAGTCAAGTTATACTTACAGTCAAGTTATACTCACACTCAAGTTATACTCACAGTCAAGTTATACTCACACTCAAGTTATACTCACACTCAAGTTATACTCACAGTCAAGTTATACTCACAGTCAAGTTATACTCACAGTCAAGTTATACTCACAGTCAAGTTATACTCAAGTTATACTCACACTCAAGTTATACTCACAGTCAAGTTATACTCACAGTCAAGTTATACTCACAGTTATACTCACAGTCAAGTTATACTCACACTCAAGTTATTCTCACACTCAAGTTATGCTTACACTCAAGTTATACTCACACTCAAGTTATACTCACAGTCAAGTTATACTCACACTCAAGTTATACTCACAGTCAAGTTATACTCACACTCATACTAGTTATACTCACTCAAGTTATACTCACACTCAAGTTATTACACTCAAGTTATACTTACACTCAAGTTATACTCACACTCAAGTTATACTCACACTCAAGTTATACTTACAGTCAAGTTATACTCACAGTTATACTCACACTCAAGTTATACTCACAGTCAAGTTATACTCACACTCAAGTTATACTCACACTCAAGTTATACTCACAGTCAAGTTATACTCACAGTCAAGTTATACTCACAGTCAAGTTATCTCACACTCAAGTTATACTCAAGTATATACAAGTTATACACAGTCAAGTTATACTCACACAAGTTATACTCAAGTTATACTCACAGTCAAGTTATACTCACACTCAAGTTATACTCACACTCAAGTTATAATTACACTCAAGTTATACTCACACTCAAGTTATACTCACACTCAAGTTATACTCACAGTCAAGTTATACTCACAGTCAAGTTATACTCAAGTTATATCACAGTCAAGTTATACTCACACTCAAGTTATACTCACACTCAAGTTATACTCACACTCAAGTTATACTCACACTCAAGTTATACTCACACTCAAGTTATACTTACACTCAAGTTATACTCACACTCAAGTTATACTCACAGTCAAGTTATACTTACAGTCAAGTTATACTCACACTCAAGTTATACTCAGTCAAGTTATACTCACACTCAAGTTATACTCACACTCAAGTTATACTCACAGTCAAGTTATACTCACAGTCAAGTTATACTTACACTCAAGTTATACTTACACTCAAGTTATACTCACACTCAAGTTATACTCACAGTCAAGTTATACTCACACTCAAGTTATACTCACACTCAAGTTATACTCACACTCAAGTTATACTCACAGTCAAGTTATACTTACACTCAAGTTATACTCACACTCAAGTTATACTCACACTCAAGTTATACTCACAGTCAAGTTATACTCACAGTCAAGTTATACTTCAAGTTATACTCACACTCAAATTATACTCACACTCAAGTTATACTCACACTCAAGTTTAACTTACACTCAAGTTATACTTACAGTCAAGTTATACTTACAGTCAAGTTATACTCACAGTCAAGTTATACTTACAGTCAAGTTATAGTCACAGTCAAGTTATACTCACACTCAAATTATTCTCACGATATAGTGCTATCCTACTGAACCACCAAGGACTCCAAGCTGTCTGTCTCACTTTGTTACATTATATTGGTACTGAGCCATGTTGCCAATAACACTCATGGCGAGATACCTTAACAGGTCACACTATACTGACAATAATTATAAACCAGTTGTTACACCTCCAAAAAACCATATGTTTTCTTCAGTCAGCACTTAGCAAATTTTATATGAAATAGATAGTTTAGGATGTAAAACAAATTTTTAGTTTGATGGCATCTATCGTATTGCAATAACTTTGTATTTTATGACAAGATCTTTACCTCTGTGTTAAGAGTTTGAAAGCCATGTGGGGCAGTTGCCAGGTACTGACCACTGGTCGGTGGTATTTCTCTGGATACTCTGGCTTTCCTCCACTAACAAATATGGCAGGTCCTTAAATGACCCTAGGACATTAAACTAATATAACGAAAACCTAATTGCATTTTATTCTTACAAAGGTACAAATGAGGATGCGATCATACATGTTGTGACAACTCGTAACAATGAACAGAGACAGGAACTCAAGTCAAAGTTTAAGACTGCTTATGGCTTGGTAAGTTCAAGGATGAACAATGAAATAAATCATTTTAATTAATTATTGAGGATGACAGACTATTAGTAAACACAATGGAACATACATTAATTATGAAGGACAGTATAGAGAGTATGATGTTTACTTCTGAAGTACAGAAAATCAAATACAAATGTATAAAATTTCACTGTTATACAGGTGTAGTTTTTAGGTCATCTGAGGGTCAGGATGACCTACAGTCATCATGTTTCGTACATCATCATCCTCCCTGTGTTGTTCATCGTATGCAAAATTTTCACATTTTGAACTTCTTTTCAAGTTTTACCGGTAAGATTTGGCTGAAACTTGCCTGAAATGATCCTGACATGGTCCTGACACAGTGTTTTCATTTTTTGGGTCAATCTGAAATCCAAGATTGTCGCCACAGCCTCCGTCTTGAAATCACATTTTGAAATTCTTCTTAAATTATCTCAGTGCGATTTGGCTAAAACTTGCCTGAAATTAATTGTTAAGGTACATTTTAAGTTGATCCCAAATCAAAGATGGCCACCACGGCACCATGTCTAATTAATTTCCTATGCAACTGTTTCCAAGATAGTCAGATGACCAATATAATTAAGGCCCTTGGGCCTCTTGTTTGTTTTCTACGTACAGGATCTGATTGATGAGCTAAAATCGGAACTGAGTGGGGACCTGAAGGAATGTGTTATGGCTCTGTTTGTCAAACCCGCAGAGTATGATGCTTGGTGTGTCCGAAACTCTATTTATGTAAGTACAAGCATATGTCTCATAAAGTAACCTATCCATCGACACCTGTGCAGATTATAATGTTAAGATAAACATACATGCAGTGGTGTTGTAACTTTTCAAGAAATTCTAGTTTATGGTAACATCTGATATCAACAGCCAGTTATTTAAGAAAATGTCAGGTTTTGGAAATGAAAGAAAGTTAGAGTACTCAGAGAAAAATCTATCAACCTATGGTAACTTGTAGTGACTTAGCTATGGCCAGTCCCTAGCAAGAGAGGTGGAGATTAGTTGTAATATGATACACCTGTACCACACAGCCACAGTGCCTCCCCACCTTCCCTCCCCATTTAAGCAATGGGCTTGATGAAAAAAATAACACATTTGCCTGTTTAAAACTGAAACTCTTGAAGGAAAATAAAATGCATTAAAACTCCTTAAAAGCTGAATTAATACTAATTGTTACATTTTCTTTCATTCTTTCTAGGGTTTAGGAACGGACGATTCTGTGCTGTGTGAGATTATGTTTTCCAGAACCAACCCTCAGATCCAGGCTATGGTGGAAGCATACAAAGATGGTAAGCATGTTCCAAGTCCTGATAGATACTGCAGGGAATCTTTGTCACCTGTCAGAGAAAATAGTGATAAATGTAGTCTGCGTCATTAAATGCCAGGTGAACTGCACAATGTGCTCCATATATATTAACAAGATTATGCATTACAATACATTTGGCCTGTTTTGTTTCCGTAGTTACTTTTCCTGATCAGAAAGCCCCAGAATGTGCACTTGAGGAAGATATTGAGAGCGATACATCTGGAGACTACAAGCGCTTACTAATCTCAGCCTGTCAGGTATTACTTACTTGTGTATAGCATGAGTAAAGTCTCTGACTCAAAGGAAAATTCTCTAATAACACCCATTGTTATATCTATTCTTTAATCCTTTCCACCACTGTGGTTTTGAAGAATTAAATGCCTTTTCAAAAAATGTTTTCTTCCTATCTACCACATGATTTGATATTGCTTGAGCAATCTTACCTGGTAACTAAAATTCCCCTTATACCTATTAATTAATTTTTTTGTTTTCTACAATTGGGTAACATATGAAAAAAATCCGAAATGGCGCAAACCCGAGTTTCGTGACGTCACATAGGACTTGAGTGCGTATGATTCGAAAATCCCTGAAAACACTATAAGTTAATTAACATCTTTTTCAAAAAGAAATTCCCTATTTTTTATATCGGGTTATGACCTTTTGAGATATACGCGGATTCACACAGTTTGCAAACAATTTTTTTTTCATACCCCGATAAAATTAAAAAATAGTGACATCAATGCTTAAATATATATATATATATGGGTGTATTATACTGGTTTATCCCATGCAATACACTCATGTCGCAAAATTACTATTCTCTCAATGAATATTAACATTATTTTTAGAAATTATGCTGGTTTTTCTATAAAGAATGAAAAAAACAAAATTTCCGTTAAAAAACATCACACGATTTTCAATTTGGAGAATTTACATGTAGGCCAGTTGAGGTTTTCTTCAAATTCACTTCCCAAAAGGCTATTATAATTAAAATGTTGAGGTATGAGATAACAATACTCTTTCACATGTGGATATGAAGAGGCTCACAAAATGTTGTAAAACCTGAGCTTATTTAAACCCTCACCACAGTGAATATCTCAATACATACAATTATCCACAATGCTTGCATTTCCTGTAGGGTAACCGTGACACCATTGACTTTGAGAGGTTGGACGAAGCTGTTGAGGAAGTAAAGAACGATTTGGGCATGCCAACTGGAATGTTCGCAGTCAACCATGACAAGTTAGTTAATGTGGACAAAGCACAGCGTGAGGCCCAGAAGTTGTTTGAAGCAGGACAGGACAGTTGGGGTACAGATGAAGAAACCTTCAACAGGATCTTCTCCATTCGGGATCCGTACCAACTGAGGAGGACTTACGCGGAATATGTCAAGGTCAGTACTGTTGTGTGTGAGGACTCTTGTTAACAACTGATATCAATTATCTTTGAGCAGCAATAGACAATGCTTAACCATCTATTTGTAAACCATCAGCCAAAGTAATAAGTAAGGCACAGGGTCATTGTCTTGATAATCTTATTGATAAGTAGCATCATACATCTGTATCTTTGATTATCACAACATAATTATTGAAAAATCTAAACTCAATACCATGGCAAAGAGCAGAAACGAGTTTAAATTAATTTGTGGATGATAAGACAAGGTAATCCCTCCATGTGTTAAAGTTATATCTGTACATCTGACTGCCATAACTATTGATATTGTGTTACTAGCTATCGCAGTGCGACATTGAGAATGCTGTGGATGATGAAACTTCAGGCGACTTTAAGATGGCCACTGTTATTTCAGCCTTTACACTCTGGGTAAGTTATTAGCCTGCCTTGGGTATATTCAGCCTGTACTGGGTAAGTTAGTTAAGCCTTGTACACTCTGGGTAAGTTAGTTTCAGCCTTGTACACTCTGGGTAAGTTATTAACACCTGGTAAGTTACAGCCTGTACACTCTGGGTAAGTTAGTTAAGCCTTGTACACTCTGGGTAAGTTAGTTCAGCCTTGTACACTCTGGGTAAGTTAGTTCAGCCTTGTACACTCTGGGTAAGTTAGTTAGCCTTGTACACTCTGGGTAAGTTAGTTCAGCCTTGTACACTCTGGGTAAGTTAGTTTAAGCCTTGTACACTCTGGGTAAGTTAGTTAAGCCTTGTACACTCTGGGTAAGTTAGTTCAGCCTTGTACACTCTGGGTAAGTTAGTTAAGCCTTGTACACTCTGGGTAAGTTAGTTAAGCCTTGTACACTCTGGGTAAGTTAGTTCAGCCTTGTACACTCTGGGTAAGTTAGTTCAGCCTTGTACACTCTGGGTAAGTTAGTTAAGCCTTGTACACTCTGGGTAAGTTAGTTAAGCCTTGTACACTCTGGGTAAGTTAGTTCAAGCCTTGTACACTCTGGGTAAGTTATTTCAGCCTTGTACACTCTGGGTAAGTTAGTTAAGCCTTGTACACTCTGGGTAAGTTAGTTTCAGCCTTGTACACTCTGGGTAAGTTAGTTCAAGCCTTGTACACTCTGGGTAAGTTAGTTTCAGCCTTGTACACTCTGGGTAAGTTAGTTAAGCCTTGTACACTCTGGGTAAGTTACTTTTAAGCCTTGTACACTCTGGGTAAGTTAGTTAAGCCTTGTACACTCTGGGTAAGTTATTTCAGCCTTGTACACTCTGGGTAAGTTAGTTAAGCCTTGTACACTCTGGGTAAGTTAGTTCAGCCTTGTACACTCTGGGTAAGTTAGTTAAGCCTTGTACACTCTGGGTAAGTTAGTTAAGCCTTGTACACTCTGGGTAAGTTAGTTCAGCCTTGTACACTCTGGGTAAGTTAGTTCAGCCTTGTACACTCTGGGTAAGTTAGTTCAGCCTTGTACACTCTGGGTAAGTTAGTTAAGCCTTGTACACTCTGGGTAAGTTATTTCAGCCTTGTACACTCTGGGTAAGTTAGTTAAGCCTTGTACACTCTGGGTAAGTTAGTTCAGCCTTGTACACTCTGGGTAAGTTAGTTAAGCCTTGTACACTCTGGGTAAGTTATTTAGCCTTTACACTCTGGGTAAGTTAGTTAAGCCTTGTACACTCTGGGTAAGTTAGTTAGCCTTGTACACTCTGGGTAAGTTAGTTAAGCCTTGTACACTCTGGGTAAGTTAGTTCAGCCTTGTACACTCTGGGTAAGTTTAGTTCAGCCTTGTACACTCTGGGTAAGTTAGCCTTTGGTAAGTTAAGCCTTGTACACTCTGGGTAAGTTAGTTAAGCCTTGTACACTCTGGGTAAGTTATTTCAGCCTTGTACACTCTGGGTAAGTTAGTTAAGCCTTGTACACTCTGGGTAAGTTAGTTCAGCCTTGTACACTCTGGGTAAGTTAGTTAAGCCTTGTACACTCTGGGTAAGTTAGTTCAGCCTTGTACACTCTGGGTAAGTTAGTTAAGCCTTGTACACTCTGGGTAAGTTAGTTCAGCCTTGTACACTTGGGTAAGTTAGTTAGCCTTGTACACTCTGGGTAAGTTAGTTAAGCCTTGTACACTCTGGGTAAGTTAGTTACCTTGGTAGTTTCAGCCTTGTACACTCTGGGTAAGTTAGTTAAGCCTTGTACACTCTGGGTAAGTTAGTTAAGCCTTGTACACTCTGGGTAAGTTAGTTCAGCCTTGTATTGGTAAGTTAGTTAGCCTTGTACACTCTGGGTAAGTTAGTTAAGCCTTGTACACTCTGGGTAAGTTAGTTAAGCCTTGTACACTCTGGGTAAGTTTAGTTCAGCCTTGTACACTCTGGGTAAGTTAGTTCAGCCTTGTACACTCTGGGTAAGTTAGTTCAGCCTTGTACACTCTGGGTAAGTTAGTTAAGCCTTGTACACTCTGGGTAAGTTAGTTAAGCCTTGTACACTCTGGGTAAGTTAGTTCAGCCTTGTACACTCTGGGTAAGTTAGTAAGCCTTGTACACTCTGGGTAAGTTAGTTAAGCCTTGTACACTCTGGATAAGTTAGTTAAGCCTTGTACACTCTGGGTAAGTTAGTTCAGCCTTGTACACTCTGGGTAAGTTAGTTAGCCTTGTACACTCTGGGTAAGTTAGTTAGCCTTGTACACTCTGGGTAAGTTAGTTAAGCCTTGTACACTCTGGGTAAGTTAGTTCAGCCTTGTACACTCTGGGTAAGTTAGTTCAGCCTTGTACACTCTGGGTAAGTTAGTTAAGCCTTGTACACTCTGGATAAGTTAGTTCAGCCTTGTACACTCTGGGTAAGTTAGTTAAGCCCTGTACACTCTGGTGTAAGTTAGTTCAGCCTTGTACACTCTGGGTAAGTTAGTTCAGCCTTGTACACTCTGGGTTAAGTAAGTAGTTCAGCCTTGTACACTCTGGGTAAGTTAGTTCAGCCTTGTACACTCTGGGTAAGTTAGTTCAGCCTTGTACACTCTGGGTAAGTTAGTTAAGCCTTGTACACTCTGGGTAAGTTAGTTCAGCCTTGTACACTCTGGGAAAGTTAGTTAAGCCTTGTACACTCTGGGTAAAGATTTTTATACTGGTGACCGTTATATACATATATTTATATAGACATGGATTTTTATCCAGTTGATGTTTTAAGATAGGTTTATGTTATGTTTATAAGACTTTAAAGGCCCACTACCTTTTGGAAACAAAAGTAAAAGTTTCTTAAAAAACAGTTATGATGTACATTTGTATGAAAACGTATATCAATGGCGTAAGAGGATGTTATAACACCAACCATATGCAAGATTCCAAGCATTAGCTGTGTTAACAGTGAAGATTCATTTCCGCATTACTTTTGTTGTTAATACAGTGATGTATATCAAGTTCCCACATGTTACATTTTGTTGTTAATTAATACAGTGATGTGTATCAAGTTCCCACTTCATTACTTTTATTGTTAATACAGTGATGTGTATCAAGTTCCCACCTCGTTACTTTTATTGTTACTACAGTGATGTGTATCAAGTTCCCACTTCGTTACTTTTATTGTTAATACAGTGATGTGTATCAAGTTCCCACCTCGTTACTTTTATTGTTAATACAGTGATGTGTATCAAGTTCCCACTTCGTTACTTTTATTGTTAATACAGTGATGTGTATCAAGTTCCCACCTCGTTACTTTTATTGTTAATACAGTGATGTGTATCAAGTTCCCACTCGTTACTTTTATTGTTAATACAGTGATGTGTATCAAGTTCCCACCTCATTACTTTTATTGTTAATACAGTGATGTGTATCAAGTTCCCACCTCGTTACTTTTATTGTTAATACAGTGATGTGTATCAAGTTCCCACCTCGTTACTTTTATTGTTAATACAGTGATGTGTATCAAGTTCCCACCTCGTTACTTTTATTGTTAATACAGTGATGTGTATCAAGTTCCCACCTCGTTACTTTTATTGTTAATACAGTGATGTGTATCAAGTTCCCACTTCGTTACTTTTATTGTTAATACAGTGATGTGTATCAAGTTCCCACCTCGTTACTTTTATTGTTAATACAGTGATGTGTATCAAGTTCCCACCTCGTTACTTTTATTGTTAATACAGTGATGTGTATCAAGTTCCCACCTCGTTACTTTTATTGTTAATACAGTGATGTGTATCAAGTTCCCACCTCGTTACTTTTATTGTTAATACAGTGATGTGTATCAAGTTCCCACCTCGTTACTTTTGTTGTTAATACAGTGATGTGTATCAAGTTCCCACCTCGTTACTTTTATTGTTAATACAGTGATGTGTATCAAGTTCCCACTTCGTTACTTTTATTGTTAATACAGTGATGTGTATCAAGTTCCCACCTCGTTACTTTTATTGTTAATACAGTGATGTGTATCAAGTTCCCACTTCGTTACTTTTATTGTTAATACAGTGATGTGTATCATGTTCCCACCTCGTTACTTTTATTGTTAATACAGTGATGTGTATCAAGTTCCCACCTCATTACTTTTATTGTTAATACAGTGATGTGTATCAAGTTCCCACCTCGTTACTTTTATTGTTAATACAGTGATGTGTATCAAGTTCCCACCTCATTAGTTTTATTAATATAGTGATGTGTATCAAGTTCCCACCTTGTTACTTTTTTTGTTAATACAGTGATGTGTATCAAGTTCCCACTTCGTTACTTTTATTGTTAATACAGTGATGTGTATCAAGTTCCCACCTCATTAGTTTTATTGTTAATACAGTGATGTGTTTTAAGTCCCACCTCATTACTTTTATTGTTAATACAGTGATGTGTATCAAGTTCCCACCTCGTTACTTTTATTGTTAATACAGTGATGTGTATCAAGTTCCCACCTCATTACTTTTATTGTTAATACAGTGATGTGTATCAAGTTCCCACTTCGTTACTTTTATTGTTAATACAGTGATGTGTATCAAGTTCCCACTTCGTTACTTTTATTGTTAATACAGTGATGTGTATCAAGTTCCCACCTCATTACTTTTATTGTTAATACAGTGATGTGTATCAAGTTCCCACCTCATTACTTGTATTGTTAATACAGTTATGTCTATCAAGTTCCCACCTCGTTACTTTTATTGTTAATACAGTGATGTGTATCAAGTTCCCACCTCGTTACTTTTATTGTTAATACAGTGATGTGTATCAAGTTCCCACCTCGTTACTTTTATTGTTAATACAGTGATGTGTATCAAGTTCCCACCTCGTTACTTTTATTGTTAATACAGTGATGTGTATCAAGTTCCCACCTCGTTACTTTTATTGTTAATACAGTGATGTGTATCAAGTTCCCACCTCGTTACTTTTATTGTTAATACAGTGATGTGTATCAAGTTCCCACCTCGTTACTTTTATTGTTAATACAGTGATGTGTATCAAGTTCCCACCTCGTTACTTTTATTGTTAATACAGTGATGTGTATCAAGTTCCCACCTCGTTACTTTTATTGTTAATACAGTGATGTGTATCAAGTTCCCACCTCGTTACTTTTATTGTTAATACAGTGATGTGTATCAAGTTCCCACCTCGTTACTTTTATTGTTAATACAGTGATGTGTATCAAGTTCCCACCTCGTTACTTTTATTGTTAATACAGTGATGTGTATCAAGTTCCCACCTCGTTACTTTTATTGTTAATACAGTGATGTGTATCAAGTTCCCACCTCGTTACTTTGCCAATTGTTAATACAGTGATGTGTATCAAGTTCCCACCTCGTTACTTTTATTGTTACTACAGTGATGTGTATCAAGTTCCCACCTCGTTACTTTTATTGTTACTACAGTGATGTGTATTACAAGTTCCCACCTCGTTACTTTTATTGTTAATACAGTGATGTGTACAGTTCCCACCTCGTTACTTTTGTTGTTAATACAGTGATGTGTATCAAGTTCCCACCTCGTTACTTGTATGTTAATACAGTGATGTGTATCAAGTTCCCACCTCGTTACTTTTATTGTTAATACAGTGATGTGTATCAAGTTCCCACCTCGTTACTTTTATTGTTAATACAGTGATGTGTATCAAGTTCCCACCTCGTTACTTTAATTGTTAATACAGTGATGTGTATCAAGTTCCCACCTCGTTACTTTTATTGTTAATACAGTGATGTGTATCAAGTTCCCACCTCGTTACTTTTGTTGTTAATACAGTGATGTGTACCATGTTCCCACCTCGTTACTTTTATTGTTAATATAGTGATGTGTATCAAGTTCGCACCTCGTTACTTTTATTGTTAATATAGTGATGTGTATCAAGTTCCCACCTCGTTACTTTTATTGTTAATACAGTGATGTGTATCAAGTTCCCACCTCGTTAGTATCTTCGCACCTCGTTACTTTTATTGTTAATATAGTGATGTGTATCAAGTTCCCACCTCGTTACTTTTATTGTTAATACAGTGATGTGTATCAAGTTCCCACCTCGTTACTTTGCCAAGAGGTTGACAATGATGATGAAGGGACTGGGCACTGCAGACTCTGACCTCATTAGAGTTATCGTTTCACGGTCCGAGGTAGGTTTGTATACAGGATCTGTATTTCTTCATTAACTCAATATAATGACAAATGCCATTCACGTGCTGAAATTCATAAATTACTCCTTCATGAAAATTTACCTACCAGATATTAAAAGTTATCATTTGAGAGAAATATTTCATAGTTCTAAGGCTCCTAATAGATGCGCATTTGAGGAATTATTACCTTCGTAATAGTGTTTTTAAAGATACAATGTTACACAATGTTCTGATTATTTCTGTGGAAATGCAATAAGATTTACTTATTCAGTCACATAAAATCTCATGTTCTTTCTGCAATTATGAGCCAGCATGGCCTCTCTTTAACCACTTGTTGTATAGCTCTTTCTTATAACAAATGAGTGTCTCCATTCCTGACATAACTTGTAGTTACTGAACTGTTCATTATCAGACAAAATGGCTTCTGAATCAGGATCCGAAACTTTATATGGTAAATGTGTACACTGAGATATGCTAATTTAAGTGAATTATTCTTGAAGTATCAATCATTTTTGTCATTAGATTGACATGGAGCAAATTAAGGCTTCCTTCCTGGAGGAGAACAAACAGACCCTTTGGCAATGGATTAATGATGACTGCAGCGGTGACTACAGAAAACTGCTCCAGGCCATCGTAGGAAGAGACTAGAGACTATGGTTGTGAGCCTAGCAATCTAAAAACAGCATAATATTGAAGCGTTCATTTGGAACATGCAATTTTTATAATTTAATGGTATACATAAACTTAACACTCTATCAGCATTAATGCTTTGTTTTTGACACTTTTTATGTCATAGGTATATTGTACACACAATTTCTCCTTTTTTCAATTTTTTTTTGTATATATGTAGGTGTATTATAGTACACTATATCAATTATTTATATTTTTTCTATCTCAAGTAAAGCAATATTTACTGACATTGACTGTAATTTATCCTTTACCTGTTGTTATTAGCTATTTGATCATTTTACAGTAATACATCCAGCTACAGTGATCTCAGTGTTGGGTGTGTGTTAATTCTGGGAATGAAAGACATTCAATTTAATTTTGCTTCTGAACTAATGAATAATTATTTGGCAGATTAAAGGGTTTACGTCACTTTGGATGATCTCTCCTAGTATTCAGATATTGGTCGTGACTAATAAAATCTGTTACCTGTAAGTGAACGAGATCGGGTTATCTCAGTCGAGGGCTAAGATTTTGTAACATAATCCCAACCGAGGCGTTAGCCGAGGCTGGGATGTTACAAAATCTTAGCCCTCGACTGAGATAACCCGATCTCGATCACTTAAAGGTAATAGATTTTTTTTCTCGCACCTCTAAGATATAACAAAACACATCTATATACATGTTCAGAGTGTAAAACTATCCCGTCATGGGCCTCCTTGTTCAAAGCTGGTTAACCATTTCATCTGCGCTTCGATTTCAGTCATTCCGCATAAAACTGTAGTTCGGTTGTATCAAAGACAAACGATGATCAATCGGTACATACTGTTTTCATAAATAAAAACAACAATCAAACAATGCATGGTAAATGACTGAATGCACATATTTCTAATAATATTGATTATCTGACGCTTGTGACGTCACCGGTTTGAGAGTTTGACGTCACATGCGCGGACCGTTACATGAATGGTGTAAATTCCGCCAAAATTCGCGTAAAAGTACCAGACAGATCGGAAGAGATAGAAAAATCTAGCACCGGGTATCATGTGAGATTTCCCTGTCCGAAGTGCGAGAAATCATTTTCTAGAGAGAAAGCAATGTTAGTGAAGCTTCTTCCACAAAGTGATATGAACAACACATAACCTTCAAGGGTAGATAAATCTGTAAGACAGTTGATGTAACAGGGAATGGCCTTAAAACAAGCATATATTAAGTATTACAGCTGTATATTGAATCAATTGAGCACTCATGTCCCTATTGATTTAAAGGGCCACTACCTTTCCGAAACGGCTTTTAATTTTTAAAATAGGAATGTAAAACGAGATCAATAATTTTGTAGAGTTGCAGAAGTTATTAACTATACGTTTACTAGCACACTTATCATCACCTTCAGAACTGTTTAATTAGAATAAATAAAATGTTAATTTTCATAACGCGGGTCGTTTTATGTTTCCCACCGTTGTCCTAAATGCCGCGCGGTAGTTGACTATCACTGCGCCAGACGGCAAAACAGCGAAATGAATCTCCACTGTTATCGTACATTAGACAGGAAATCTTGCATATGTTTGGTGTTGTAACCTCATCTTAAGCCATTGATATATATTTTCTTTTGTTATTAATGTTTTTAAGAAACCTTTAAATTTTGCTCCGGAAAGGTAGTGGGCCTTTAAGACTGCCTTTAATTTTTAGGTCATCTGACCCGCACCGTCCGTCGTCGTGCGCCGTGCGCCGTGCGCCGTGCGTAAACTTTTTATTCAAACGACTTCTTCTCAATAACCGGAAGGCCCAGGGTACTCATATTTGGCCTGTAGGTTGCTGGGATGGAGGGCTACCAAGTTTGTTCAAATGAATGACCTTGACCTTCATTCAAGGTCACAGGGGTCAACAAGGCTAAAATCTTTAAACAACTTCTTCTCAAAAACCAGAAGGCCCAGGGTACTGATATTTGGCCTGTAGGATGCTGGGATGAAGGGCTACCAAGTTTGTTCAAATAAATGACCTTGACCTTCATTCAAGGTCACAGGGGTCAAATAGGCTAAAATCCTTTAAACAACTTTTTGTGAATAACTAAGAGGCCTAGAGACCTGATATTAGGCCTGTGGCATGCTGGGATGAAGGGCTACCAAGTTTGTTCAAATAAATGACCTTGACCTTCATTCAAGGTCACGAGGGTCAAAAAGGCTTAAATCTTTAAACAACTTCTTCTCAAGAACCAGAAGGCCCAGGGTACTGATATTTGGCCTGTAGGATGCTGGGATGAAGGGCTACCAAGTTTGTTCAAATAAATGACCTTGACCTTCATTCAAGGTCACAGGGGTCAAATAGGCTAAAATCCTTTAAACAACTTCTTGTGAATAACTAAGAGGCCTAGAGACCTGATATTAGGCCTGTGGCATGCTGGGATGAAGGGCTACCAAGTTTGTTCAAATAAATGACCTTGACCTTCATTCAAGGTCACGAGGGTCAAATAGGCTAAAATCTTTAAACGACTTCTTCTCAAGAACCAGAAGGCCCAGGGTACTGATATTGGGCCTGTGACATGCTTGGATGAAGGGCTACCAAGTTTGTTCAAATGAATGACCTTAACCTTCATTCAAGGTCACGGGGGTCAAAAAGGCTAAAATATTTAAACGACTTCTTCTCAAGAACCAGAAGGCCCAGGGTACTGATATTTGGCCTGTAGGATGCTGGGATGAAGGGCTACCAAGTTTGTTCAAATAAATGACCTTGACCTTCATTCAAGGTCACAGGGGTCAAATAGGCTAAAATCATTTAAACAAATTCTTGTGAATAACTAAGAGGCCTAGAGACCTGATATTAGGCTGTGGCATGCTAGGATAAAGGGCTACCAAGTTTGTTCAAATGAATGACCTTGATCTTCATTCAAGGTCACAGGGGTCAAATAGGCTAAAATCTTTAAATGACTTCTTTTCAAGAACCAGAAGGCCCAGGGTACTGATATTGGGCATGTAGCATGCTGGGATGAAGGGATACCAAGTTTGTTCAAATAAATGACCTTGACCTTCATTTAAGGTCACAGGGGTCAAATAGGCTAAAATCTTTAAATGACTTCTTTTCAAGAACTAGAAGGCCAAGGCTACTGATATTGGGCATGTAGCATGCTTGGATGAAGGGCTACCAAGTTTGTTCAAATGAATTACCTTGACCTTCAATCAAGGTCACAGAGGTCAAATAGGCTAAAATCTTTAAACGACTATGTTGTATTGTACTAATTGTCAGATGACCGTTAAGGCCCATGGGCCTCTTGTTTGTTCAGTAAAACACCTTCCAATTGCTACCCTATGATAACACACTAATCAAGCCAGAAGTCTGGGAAGCTTTACTTTCAGTGGGCAGTTATTTAAAGAGGTTGAAGGTTTTACATATTACTGAATAAAATATATCATAAAATACTGTTCAAACCAAATATTCTACTTCCCAAAGATAATGAAGTCCTTGATCAGTTCTAGTCAGAATGACTAACATTGTAATCACTAATCAATGAATATAATATACCTAGTTTTATTGTGATACTGTTCCTCAATTCTAAGTCAAATGTTTTTTGAAGCATCAATATATTTTAAGTATTATATATATGGCATTTTGATTTGCCAAAGTATTCAATATTTTCTAAATGAATTTGTTGTATTTAACATTGATTAATTTGTAATGTTTACAAAAAGTATCTCATGAGATTATCTTACAGATTAACTTCATGGAATGATTTTCCATTAGGAAGTATTATTGGAGTTAAGGGAAGTTCCTTAAGATTTTCTCAAATTATCTTCTGTTAAGGTATTCTGTGGAGAATATTAAGTTAAAGAATTATTTAGAAATAAAGAATGTTGATGAGACTTGGGGCCCATAGAATTGGTCTGATAGATTTGGATACCCTAGGTACTATAAACACACATACTGTACATATCTTAGCAGTATTCCTATTTTATAGCTTTTCACACCAGAAATCCTGTGCTAATTGCATTTTCTCTGTATCCTATTTATAGCTGTGGTGATTGCCCATTTAGCTCTAAAATGTTCAAGATCATTTTTACGCTAATTATGTAATTGTGTAAAAAAAAAGTACATTTCGAGTTCATCACTCTATAAAGTGCTACCAGTAAAGTAAAAGGAATGGCTCTATAAAAATCATACTGTGATAAGGCTTATTATTGATTGTGTACCCGTATTCTCAATGCTCCTCTCTTTTTGATGTACGTATAAAACAGTACTGACAGTACAAAGGCCTACGTTAAAAAACAGATATTAGCAACACTTAGACTTGCTGTCGTATTGTTGTCACATTTAATAAATACATATCATTTAGACTTCATTGTTTATTTATATTTTTAGCCCATATTATGGTGGAGAGTCTCCCACTGATACAAGCATCCCATGTGAAATACAAATTTTAGAAACAAAATAAAAATACTGGTACCCAGAACAAACTAGAAAACTGATACAATTAAAAACAGAGACGTCCCTGTATCATGTGCAAGTGAATGACAAAAGAGCACAGAGAGATACGCTGCTGTGCCTTTTATAGGGTGACCTATGAGCACACGTGTAGTTTGGCCTCGCACACCTTATTAAGCACCAACTGATGATGTAACCGGACAGCCGTAGGGCTGAATGGAAGAGAAATTCCAACCTCCTGCAGTCTCTCCACCTTTTTGTGACATAGAACTTGGGTGACTAGCAGCTATCTTGGATTTTCATAGTAAGCATTTAGTTTGATTCAAAAAGTACAAATACATTTCTCGCATTTCATTTGTAAGCTCTCCTTGCAAAACCTGGTATAGTCATAAATCATCTTACAATAACATTGGGATGGAAATCTACTGGACTTCAAAGGATGGGAAATCTTAATTACATAGACTTGGTTAAGGTTGGCAAGTTATTAAGATACTGTATCTGAAAAGATATTCCAAGGCACTCAAAGCACTTGAGCTATTTAAAAAGTTATTTATTTCACAACAATAAATAGTGCACTTATACACCAGTCATGACAAGCCATATTACTGAACATGTAGTTACTTGGTTCACCCAGCTTGGGACTATTTCTATAGAACTCTAATATCTAGAGAATCATGTGTTACATTGTTTTCCTTTCTGTAAACCAACTTTTGCGATTAATAAATTGTAAAAAATTGAATGAAAATTCTTATCAAAATGAATGTAAATGATTTATATATATCAATTCGCCGATATAAAACTTTCATGAATTTACTAAGATTGAAAAATTCACAACAGTACATTGTACGCCCACAGAAAGTTGGTTTACAGTATTATCTAGATTGTTTTAGAATTCCAGCTGTGGTCAATACTTTGCTGAAATGTTCAGACAGGCCTTTAGATTTATCATAAACACAAACAGACATCTGAAATTGGATGTTGGTCGACCACATCGTGTATATTCACCAGATAACTTAAATTACCAATTCCACTTTATATTATGGTATTGGAACAAATAACAAGAGTTTCAACATAGACTTTGATTTAGATACAAAATTAACATTTCCTGAAAGTCAAGTCGACCAGGTTCTGAATTCTCGAAACAAACTTTATGTCAAAATCTGACTTAAGTCATAATTTTTTATATAAGTTACAGAAGGAGACAAACTTAAATTTTGACTTATTAAAAAAGTCTGTATTTTTGTTTTAAGAAACTGGAACCTGATAGTTATTTACCTGATTTATCAGAGTTACTCCCCTTTGTTTCATTCCGTTAGTAACTTCTGGGAGATCAGTTTAGTTGGATTTGATTGGTTTAATGTATGCAGTGGCGTCGCTAGCAGCAATTTAATGTGCATGCAAAGTGGAGTCCGAGCACCGTAGGCGCAAGAAAATCGTTGTTTGGGGGGTCAAGGGGTGTTCCCCCCATGGAAAAAAAATACGATTTAGAATGACAGAGATGAGTTTTACGATGTATTTTTATGATTTTAAAACGTTCTTAACGAGAAAGTCATTGTTTGTGGGGGTCAGGGGGGTTCCCCCCCCTGAAAAAAAAAAAAAAAGATTTAGAATGACAGAGATGAGTTTACGATGTATTTTTATGATTTAAAAGCTTTCTTAACGTGGTAAAGTTGCGAAGAAAAAATAACACTGAAAAGGATTAATTCATATTATAGATTGAAAATTACCTATATTTAGAAATCATTATTGTAAATGTTGCCGAAGGCGTGGGAACTTTTGTGTTTTGGGGGGTCCCAAGTCCAACAATTTTTTTTTGAGAATTCATTGATGTGCACACAGTTGCGTTTTTGCGTCAATGGTAGCTACGCCACTGGTATGTGTCAGATTTAGGAGGTAGCCAGAGTACCCGAGACAAACCACTGACCAGCGGTCAGTACTTGATATCTGCCTAACACTGAAATCGAACTTGCGACCAAAAGGTGACAGTTTTGTGGTATTATGTCGGCCACTGTGGCTCTTTTATATATCAGAATGGCTATTAACTATAGCTTTAGTAGCTAGTTTACGGATGACTTGTGTACTAGATGTATAGGTGTGTGTCAAAGTTTGTGTCTATACCACAAGATTAAGGATGTTAGAATCCGCTACAGCGTACAGGGTATTACATAATCAATTTAATTAGAATATACTGATTAGTAGATATATTAAATTCAGTAACTTTATTGAAATTAACACTTTTGATTGAACTAAACCTGACAAGAGGCCCAGAGGGCCTGTATCGCTCACCTGGTTGGTAATGCCAAGTAATGTTCTGAATACAAGTTCATTGTTTATTTTCTGAAGGAATTTGAATATTAACCTCTAATTCCCCTATTGGGCCCAACTTTTTCTGCTCAAGGGGGTCAAAGCCAAAATTTATACGAATTCTGTTAACCCCAAGGATGTTTCTGGCCAAATATGGTTACAATCCATGCAGAACTCTAGGACAAGTAGCGATTTTTACGATTTACCTCTATTTCCCTTATCGGGCCCCGCCCCTCCTGCCCCCCGGGGGTCAGAGCCAAAATTTATACAAGTTCTGGTCCCCTTCCTCCAAGGATGTTTCCCAGGCCAAATTTGGTTTCAATCCATGCAGAACTCTAGGACAAGTAGCGATTTATAGAATTTACCTCTATTTCCCCTATTGGGCCCCGCCCCTCCTGCCCCCCGAGGGTCAGAGCCAAAATTTATACAAGTTCTGGTCCCCTTCCCCCAAGGATGTTTCTGGCCAAATTTGGTTACAATCCATGCAGAACTCTAGGACAAGTAGCGATTTATAGGATTTACCTCTATTTCCCCTATTGGGCCCCGCCCCTCCTGCCCCCGGGGGGTCAGAGCCAAAATTTATACAAGTTCTGTTCCCCTTCCCCCAAGGATGTTTCTGGCCAAATTTGGTTACAATCCATGCAGAACTCTAGGACAAGTAGCGATTTATAGAATTTACCTCTATTTCCCCTATTGGGCCCCGCCCCTCCTGCCCCCTTGGGGTCAGAGCCAAAATTTATACAAGTTCTGTTCCCCTTCCCCCATGGATGTTTCTGGCCAAATTTGGTTACAATCCATGCAGAACTCTAGGACAAGTAGCGATTTATAGGATTTACCTCTATTTCCCCTATTGGGCCCCGCCCCTCCTGCCCCCCCGAGGGTCAGAGCCAAAATTTATACAAGTTCTGTTCCCCTTCCCCCAAGGATGTTTCTGGCCAAATTTGGTTACAATCCATGCAGAACTCTAGGACAAGTAGCGATTTATAGGATTTACCTCTATTTCCCCTATTGGGCCCCGCCCCTCCTGCCCCCTTGGGGTCAGAGCCAAAATTTATACAAGTTCTGTTCCCCTTCCCCCAAGGATGTTTCTGGCTAAAATTTGGTTACAATCCATGCAGAACTCTAGGACAAGTAGCGATTTATAGGATTTACCTCTATTTCCCCTATTGGGCCCCGCCCCTCCTGCCCCCGGGGGGTCAGAGCCAAAATTTATACAAGTTCTGTTCCCCTTCCCCAAAGGTTGTTTCTGGCCAAATTTGGTTACAATCCATGCAGAACTCTAGGACAAGTAGCGATTTATAGGATTTACCTCTATTTCCCTATTGGACCCCGCCCCTCCTGCCCCCGGGGGGTCAGAGCCAAAATTTATACAAGTTCTGTTCCCCTTCCCCCAAGGATGTGCCTGGCCAAATTTGGTTACAATCCATGCAGAACTCTAGGACAAGTAGCGATTTATAGGATTTACCTCCATTTCCCCTATTGGGCCCCGCCCCTCCTGCCCCCGAGGGGTCAGAGCCAAAATTTATACAAGTTCTGTTCCCCTTCCCCCAAGGATGTTTCTGGCCAAATTTGGTTACAATCCATGCAGAACTCTAGGACAAGTAGCGATTTATAGGATTTACCTCTATTTCCCCTATTGGGCCCCGCCCCTCCTGCCCCCGGGGGGTCAGAGCCAAAATTTATACAAGTTCTGTTCCCCTTCCCCCAAGGATGTGCCTGGCCAAATTTGGTTACAATCCATGCAGAACTCTAGGACAAGTAGCGATTTATAGAATTTACCTCTATTTCCCCTATTGGGCCCCGCCCCTCCTGCCCCCGGGGGGTCAGAGCCAAAATTTATACAAGTTCTGTTCTCCTTCCCCCAAGGATGTTTGTGGCCAAATTTGGTTACAATCCATCCAGAACTCTATGACTAGTAGCAATTTAAAGGAAATGTTGACGGACGGACGGACGACGGACGACGGACGACGGACGACGGACGCCGCGCCATGACATAAGCTCACCGGCCCTTCGGGCCAGGTGAGCTAAAAATGACTAAATCATTCATATAGATTTTACATCCAATATTTAATGTATCATACAAATCCACACATTCCAATTGTACAGTGTATATATAGGGTTAATCTCACAGGAAACTATAAAAGATTCCCATATGGTCTAGTAAACTAGCATCAACTGGAGCTGTCTACATTTCCTAATGTAAGTTTTTGTAATCATGATTAAATGTATGTTCTATCATACACAAAGGGATAAACATGTCAAATCAATAAATTACATAGCATATTTTGATTTGTAAGTTACAAGAGACCATGTTAAAGATGAATTTCATAATTTTAAATTAAAACAAAATGGAAGTTTATGTACACATGTAACAAAATAAATGTATCATTCATTCATAAATTAATAAGTGTAGGACGGATCATTAAAACACCCATGACCATGAATATTTCTTTGACTTTTTCACACTGGAATTGTTATACCTTCCACCAAATGTTTTACTTAAATCATTATTCTATCTTATTTCACCATTTTATCTTATCTCACCATTCTGTATGGGGAAAAATAGCTTATATTAAAGTTGTTATTATAAAAACAAAGTACCCTGGTGTTCATATTTAGTGTAAGTTGCCATTTTTTTTGCATCATGTTGAAATTTCAAGACAAGGGGAGATAACAACAATTACATGCATAACTAAATCTGTATTACCTACTTCAAAGGTAAACTGTTAACTATTATAGTTAAGCTTTCCAATAAATGAAATTATGTATTCATAACAATTGCATGTCATATTTCCAAATAAGTCAGCAATCCACAAATGAAATATGGTTGCAATAAAACATATAGTTTACATCTTTCATAACTGTCATTTTCAACTAGACATTCATAATGATGGAACATCTTGTATGTGATCTAAGCATGATCAAAGTGAGTTGGCTACTACTTTAATCTATAGACACTGTAATATCAAATGCTCCAAGTAGGCCTAAATGTTGCTATATCTTATAGTAGTCCAAGATTTTGAGACAATGGAACTGCTATGTGCTTGATAATAACGATAGTAATTCTCATACACACATATTCTGATTTAATCACGAGTTGGGCACAGGTTTCCATTTTTTGTTCTCTAGTTTATAACAGTGAGGCTTGCCATCCTTAAATACTGTCTTCATGGGGTCCGGATGGTCCTTAATCTGTAACAAAGCGGCCCGCACTTGGTCCTCAAAATGTGGAGGTTCCTGTGCTGGGGATGTTGACAGATGCTGAAAAATTATGGGATAATATTAGAATGATTAACTCTAAAATCTCTAATAATGGCTGAAACGGCATAATATGTTACAGGATATAAAGCATCATACTACATGTCTATGTACTATGACTGGGATAAAACATCATACTAACATGTCTATGTACTATGACTGGGATAAAACATCATACTACATGTCTATGTACTATGACTGGGATAAAACATCATACTACATGTCTATGTACTATGACTGGGATAAAACATCATACTACATGTCTATGTACTATGACTGGGATAAAACATCATACTACATGTCTATGTACTATGACTGGGATAAAACATCATACTACATGTCTATGTACTATGACTGGGATAAAACATCATACTACATGTCTATGTACTATGACTGGGATAAAACATCACACTTGTCTATGTACTATGACTGGGATAAAACATCATACTACATGTCTATGTACTATGACTGGGATAAAACATCATACTACATGTCTATGTACTATGACTGGGATAAAACATCATACTACATGTCTATGTACTATGACTGGGATAAAACATCATACTACATGTCTATGTACTATGACTGGGATAAAACATCATACTACATGTCTATGTACTATGACTGGGATAAAACATCATACTACATGTCTATGTACTATGACTGGGATAAAACATCATACTACATGTCTATGTACTATGACTGGGATAAAACATCATACTACATGTCTATGTACTATGACTGGGATAAAACATCATACTACATGTCTATGTACTATGACTGGGATAAAACATCATACTACATGTCTATGTACTATGACTGGGATAAAACATCATACTACATGTCTATGTACTATGACTGGGATAAAACATCATACTACATGTCTATGTACTATGACTGGGATAAAACATCATACTACATGTCTATGTACTATGACTGGGATAAAACATCATACTACATGTCTATGTACTATGACTGGGATAAAACATCATACTACATGTCTATGTACTATGACTGGGATAAAACATCATACTACATGTCTATGTACTATGACTGGGATAAAACATCATACTACATGTCTATGTACTATGACTGGGATAAAACATCATACTACATGTCTATGTACTATGACTGGGATAAAACATCATACTACATGTCTATGTACTATGACTGGGATAAAACATCATACTACATGTCTATGTACTATGACTGGGATAAAACATCACACTACATGTCTATGTACTATGACTGGGATAAAACATCATACTACATGTCTATGTACTATGACTGGGATAAAACATCATACTACATGTCTATGTACTATGACTGGGATAAAACATCATACTACATGTCTATGTACTATGACTGGGATAAAACATCATACTACATGTCTATGTACTATGACTGGGATAAAACATCATACTACATGTCTATGTACTATGACTGGGATAAAACATCATACTACATGTCTATGTACTATGACTGGGATAAAACATCATACTACATGTCTATGTACTATGACTGGGATAAAACATCATACTACATGTCTATGTACTATGACTGGGATAAAACATCATACTACATGTCTATGTACTATGACTGGGATAAAACATCACACTACATGTCTATGTACTATGACTGGGATAAAACATCTCACTACATGTCTATGTACTATGACTGGGATAAAACATCATACTACATGTCTATGTACTATGACTGGGATAAAACATCATACTACATGTCTATGTACTATGACTGGGATAAAACATCATACTACATGTCTATGTACTATGACTGGGATAAAACATCATACTACATGTCTATGTACTATGACTGGGATAAAAAACATCATACTACATGTCTATGTACTATGACTGGGATAAAACATCATACTACATGTCTATGTACTATGACTGGGATAAAACATCATACTACATGTCTATGTACTATGACTGGGATAAAACATCATACTACATGTCTATGTACTATGACTGGGATAAAACATCATACTACATGTCTATGTACTATGACTGGGATAAAACATCATACTACATGTCTATGTACTATGACTGGGATAAAACATCATACTACATGTCTATGTACTATGACTGGGATAAAACATCATACTACATGTCTATGTACTATGACTGGGATAAAACATCATACTACATGTCTATGTACTATGACTGGGATAAAACATCATACTACATGTCTATGTACTATGACTGGGATAAAACATCATACTACATGTCTATGTACTATGACTGGGATAAAACATCATACTACATGTCTATGTACTATGACTGGGATAAAACATCATACTACATGTCTATGTACTATGACTGGGATAAAACATCATACTACATGTCTATGTACTATGACTGGGATAAAACATCATACTACATGTCTATGTACTATGACTGGGATAAAACATCATACTACATGTCTATGTACTATGACTGGGATAAAACATCATACTACATGTCTATGTACTATGACTGGGATAAAACATCATACTACATGTCTATGTACTATGACTGGGATAAAACATCATACTACATGTCTATGTACTATGACTGGGATAAAACATCATACTACATGTCTATGTACTATGACTGGGATAAAACATCATACTACATGTCTATGTACTATGACTGGGATAAAACATCATACTACATGTCTATGTACTATGACTGGGATAAAACATCATACTACATGTCTATGTACTATGACTGGGATAAAACATCATACTACATGTCTATGTACTATGACTGGGATAAAACATCATACTACATGTCTATGTACTATGACTGGGATAAAACATCATACTACTACATGTCTATGTACTATGACTGGGATAAAACATCATACTACATGTCTATGTACTATGACTGGGATAAAACATCATACTACATGTCTATGTACTATGACTGGGATAAAACATCATACTACATGTCTATGTACTATGACTGGGATAAAACATCATACTACATGTCTATGTACTATGACTGGGATAAAACATCATACTACATGTCTATGTACTATGACTGGGATAAAACATCATACTACATGTCTATGTACTATGACTGGGATAAAACATCATACTACATGTCTATGTACTATGACTGGGATAAAACACCATACTACATGTCTATGTACTATGACTGGGATAAAAACATCACACTACATGTCTATGTACTATGACTGGGATAAAACATCATACTACATGTCTATGTACTATGACTGGGATAAAACACCATACTACATGTCTATGTACTATGACTGGGATAAAAACATCATACTACATGTCTATTTACTATGACTGGGATAAAAACATCATACTACATGTCTATGTACTATGACTGGGATAAAACATCATACTACATGTCTATGTACTATGACTGGGATAAAACATCATACTACTTGTCTATGTACTATGACTGGGATAAAACATCATACTACATGTCTATGTACTATGACTGGGATAAAACATCATACTACATGTCTATGTACTATGACTGGGATAAAACATCATACTACATGTCTATGTACTATGACTGGGATAAAACATCATACTACATGTCTATGTACTATGACTGGGATAAAACATCATACTACATGTCTATGTACTATGACTGGGATAAAACATCATACTACATGTCTATGTACTATGACTGGGATAAAACATCATACTACATGTCTATGTACTATGACTGGGATAAAACATCATACTACATGTCTATGTACTATGACTGGGATAAAACATCATACTACATGTCTATGTACTATGACTGGGATAAAACATCATACTACATGTCTATGTACTATGACTGGGATAAAACATCATACTACATGTCTATGTACTATGACTGGGATAAAACATCATACTACATGTCTATGTACTATGACTGGGATAAAACATCATACTACATGTCTATGTACTATGACTGGGATAAAACATCATACTACATGTCTATGTACTATGACTGGGATAAAACATCATACTACATGTCTATGTACTATGACTGGGATAAAAACATCACACTACATGTCTATGTACTATGACTGGGATAAAACATCATACTACATGTCTATGTACTATGACTGGGATAAAACATCATACTACATGTCTATGTACTATACTACATATCTATGTACTATGACTGGGATAAAACATCATACTACATGTCTATGTACTATGACTGGGATAAAACATCATACTACATGTCTATGTACTATGACTGGGATAAAACATCATACTACATGTCTATGTACTATGACTGGGATAAAACATCATACTACATGTCTATGTACTATGACTGGGATAAAACATCAAACTATCTATGACTGGGATAAAACATCATACTACATGTCTATGTACTATGACTGGGATAAAACATCATACTACATGTCTATGTACTATGACTGGGATAAAACATCATACTACATGTCTATGTACTATGACTGGGATAAAACATCATACTACATGTCTATGTACTATGACTGGGATAAAACATCATACTACATGTCTATGTACTATGACTGGGATAAAACATCATACTACATGTCTATGTACTATGACTGGGATAAAACATCATGACTACATGTCTATGTACTATGACTATGATGGATAAAACATCATACTACATGTCTATGTACTATGACTGGGATAAAACATCATACTACATGTCTATGTACTATGACTGGGATAAAACATCATACTACATGTCTATGTACTATACTACATGTCCATGTACTATGACTGGGATAAAACATCATACTACATGTCTATGTACTATGACTGGGATAAAACATCATACTACATGTCTATGTACTATGACTGGGATAAAACATCATACTACATGTCTATGTACTATGACTGGGATAAAACATCATACTACATGTCTATGTACTATGACTGGGATAAAACATCATACTACATGTCTATGTACTATGACTGGGATAAAACATCATACTACATGTCTATGTACTATGACTGGGATAAAACATCATACTACATGTCTATGTACTATGACTGGGATAAAACATCATACTACATGTCTATGTACTATGACTAAGATAAAACATCACACTACATGTCTATGTACTATGACTGGGATAAAACATCATACTACATGTCTATGTACTATGACTGGGATAAAACATCATACTACATGTCTATGTACTATGACTGGGATAAAACATCATACTACATGTCTATGTACTATGACTGGGATAAAACATCATACTACATGTCTATGTACTATGACTGGGATAAAACATCATACTACATGTCTATGTACTATGACTGGGATAAAACATCATACTACATGTCTATGTACTATGACTGGGATAAAACATCATACTACATGTCTATGTACTATGACTGGGATAAAACATCATACTACATGTCTATGTACTATGACTGGGATAAAACATCATACTACATGTCTATGTACTATGACTGGGATAAAACATCATACTACATGTCTATGTACTATGACTGGGATAAAACATCATACTACATGTCTATGTACTATGACTGGGATAAAACATCATACTACATGTCTATGTACTATGACTGGGATAAAACATCATACTACATGTCTATGTACTATGACTGGGATAAAACATCATACTACATGTCTATGTACTATGACTGGGATAAAACACCATACTACATGTCTATGTACTATGACTGGGATAAAACATCATACTACATGTCTATGTACTATGACTGGGATAAAACATCATACTACATGTCTATGTACTATGACTGGGATAAAACATCATACTACATGTCTATGTACTATGACTGGGATAAAACATCATACTACATGTCTATGTACTATGACTGGGATAAAACATCATACTACATGTCTATGTACTATGACTGGGATAAAACATCATACTACATGTCTATGTACTATGACTGGGATAAAACATCATACTACATGTCTATGTACTATGACTGGGATAAAACATCATACTACATGTCTATGTACTATGACTGGGATAAAACATCATACTACATGTCTATGTACTATGACTGGGATAAAACTCCATATCATACATGTCTATGTACTATGACTGGGATAAAACATCATACTACATGTCTATGTACTATGACTGGGATAAAACATCATACTACATGTCTATGTACTATGACTGGGATAAAACATCATACTACATGTCTATGTACTATGACTGGGATAAAACATCATACTACATGTCTATGTACTATGACTGGGATAAAACATCATACTACATGTCTATGTACTATGACTGGGATAAAACATCATACTACATGTCTATGTACTATGACTGGGATAAAACATCATACTACATGTCTATGTACTATGACTGGGATAAAACATCATACTACATGTCTATGTACTATACTACATGTCTATGTACTATGACTGGGATAAAACATCATACTACATGTCTATGTACTATGACTGGGATAAAACATCATACTACATGTCTATGTACTATGACTGGGATAAAACATCATACTACATGTCTATGTACTATGACTGGGATAAAACATCATACTACATGTCTATGTACTATGACTGGGATAAAACATCATACTACATGTCTATGTACTATGACTGGGATAAAACATCATACTACATGTCTATGTACTATGACTGGGATAAAACATCACACTACATGTCTATGTACTATGACTGGGATAAAACATCATACTACATGTCTATGTACTATGACTGGGATAAAACATCATACTACATGTCTATGTACTATGACTGGGATAAAACATCATACTACATGTCTATGTACTATGACTGGGATAAAACATCATACTACATGTCTATGTACTATGACTGGGATAAAACATCATACTACATGTCTATGTACTATGACTGGGATAAAACATCATACTACATGTCTATGTACTATGACTGGGATAAAACATCATACTACATGTCTATGTACTATGACTGGGATAAAACATCATACTACATGTCTATGTACTATGACTGGGATAAAACATCATACTACATGTCTATGTACTATGACTGGGATAAAACATCATACTACATGTCTATGTACTATGACTGGGATAAAACATCATACTACATGTCTATGTACTATGACTGGGATAAAACATCATACTACATGTCTATGTACTATGACTGGGATAAAACATCATACTACATGTCTATGTACTATGACTGGGATAAAACATCATACTACATGTCTATGTACTATGACTGGGATAAAACATCATACTACATGTCTATGTACTATGACTGGGATAAAACATCATACTACATGTCTATGTACTATGTACTACATGTCCATGTACTATGACTGGGATAAAACATCATACTACATGTCTATGTACTATGACTGGGATAAAACATCATACTACATGTCTATGTACTATGACTGGGATAAAACATCATACTACATGTCTATGTACTATGACTGGGATAAAACATCATACTACATGTCTATGTACTATGACTGGGATAAAACATCATACTACATGTCTATGTACTATGACTGGGATAAAACATCATACTACATGTCTATGTACTATGACTGGGATAAAACATCATACTACATGTCTATGTACTATGACTGGGATAAAACATCATACTACATGTCTATGTACTATGACTGGGATAAAACATCATACTACATGTCTATGTACTATGACTGGGATAAAAACATCACACTACATGTCTATGTACTATGACTGGGATAAAACATCATACTACATGTCTATGTACTATGACTGGGATAAAACATCATACTACATGTCTATGTACTATGACTGGGATAAAACATCATACTACATGTCTATGTACTATGACTGGGATAAAACATCATACTACATGTCTATGTACTATGACTGGGATAAAACACCATACTACATGTCTATGTACTATGACTGGGATAAAAACATCATACTACATGTCTATGTACTATGACTGGGATAAAACATCACACTACATGTCATCTATGTACTATGACTGGGATAAAACATCATACTACATGTCTATGTACTATGACTGGGATAAAAACATCATACTACATGTCTATGTACTATGACTGGGATAAAACATCATACTACATGTCTATGTACTATGACTGGGATAAAACATCATACTACATGTCTATGTACTATGACTGGGATAAAACATCATACTACATGTCTATGTACTATGACTGGGATAAAACATCATACTACATGTCTATGTACTATGACTGGGATAAAACATCATACTACATGTCTATGTACTATGACTGGGATAAAACATCATACTACATGTCTATGTACTATGACTGGGATAAAACATCATACTACATGTCTATGTACTATGACTGGGATAAAACATCATACTACATGTCTATGTACTATGACTGGGATAAAACATCATACTACATGTCTATGTACTATGACTGGGATAAAACATCATACTACATGTCTATGTACTATGACTGGGATAAAACATCATACTACATGTCTATGTACTATGACTGGGATAAAACATCATACTACATGTCTATGTACTATGACTGGGATAAAACATCATACTACATGTCTATGTACTATGACTGGGATAAAACATCATACTACATGTCTATGTACTATGACTGGGATAAAACATCACACTACATGTCTATGTACTATGACTGGGATAAAACATCATACTACATGTCTATGTACTATGACTGGGATAAAACATCATACTACATGTCTATGTACTATGACTGGGATAAAACATCATACTACATGTCTATGTACTATGACTGGGATAAAACATCATACTACATGTCTATGTACTATGACTGGGATAAAAACATCATACTACATGTCTATGTACTATGACTGGGATAAAACATCATACTACATGTCTATGTACTATGACTGGGATAAAACATCATACTACATGTCTATGTACTATGACTGGGATAAAACATCATAACTACATGTCTATGTACTATGACTGGGATAAAACATCATACTACATGTCTATGTACTATGACTGGGATAAAACATCATACTACATGTCTATGTACTATGACTGGGATAAAACATCATACTACATGTTCTATGTACTATACTACATGTCCATACTACATATCTGAACTATGACTGGGATAAAACATCATACTACATGTCTATGTACTATGACTGGGATAAAACATCATACTACATGTCTATGTACTATGACTGGGATAAAACATCATACTACATGTCTATGTACTATGACTGGGATAAAACATCATACTACATGTCTATGTACTATGACTGGGATAAAACATCATACTACATGTCTATGTACTATGACTGGGATAAAACATCATACTACATGTCTATGTACTATGACTGGGATAAAACATCATACTACATGTCTATGTACTATGACTGGGATAAAACATCATACTACATGTCTATGTACTATGACTGGGATAAAACATCATACTACATGTCTATGTACTATGACTGGGATAAAACATCATACTACATGTCTATGTACTATGACTGGGATAAAACATCATACTACATGTCTATGTACTATGACTGGGATAAAACATCATACTACATGTCTATGTACTATGACTGGGATAAAACATCATACTACATGTCTATGTACTATGACTGGGATAAAACATCATACTACATGTCTATGTACTATGACTGGGATAAAACATCATACTACATGTCTATGTACTATGACTGGGATAAAACATCATACTACATGTCTATGTACTATGACTGGGATAAAACATCATACTACATGTCTATGTACTATGACTGGGATAAAACATCATACTACATGTCTATGTACTATGACTGGGATAAAACATCATACTACATGTCTATGTACTATGACTGGGATAAAACATCATACTACATGTCTATGTACTATGACTGGGATAAAACATCATACTACATGTCTATGTACTATGACTGGGATAAAACATCATACTACATGTCTATGTACTATGACTGGGATAAAACATCATACTACATGTCTATGTACTATGACTGGGATAAAACATCATACTACATGTCTATGTACTATGACTGGGATAAAACATCATACTACATGTCTATGTACTATGACTGGGATAAAACATCATACTACATGTCTATGTACTATGACTGGGATAAAACATCATACTACATGTCTATGTACTATGACTGGGATAAAACATCATACTACATGTCTATGTACTATGACTGGGATAAAACATCATACTACATGTCTATGTACTATGACTGGGATAAAACATCATACTACATGTCTATGTACTATGACTGGGATAAAACATCATACTACATGTCTATGTACTATGACTGGGATAAAACATCATACTACATGTATATGTACTATGACTGGGATAAAACATCATACTACATGTCTATGTACTATGACTGGGATAAAACATCATACTACATGTCTATGTACTATGACTGGGATAAAACATCATACTACATGTCTATGTACTATGACTGGGATAAAACATCATACTACATGTCTATGTACTATGACTGGGATAAAACATCATACTACATGTCTATGTACTATGACTGGGATAAAACATCATACTACATGTCTATGTACTATGACTGGGATAAAACATCATACTACATGTCATGTACTATGACTGGATAAAACATCATACTACATGGATAAATGACATAAAACATCATACTACATGTCTATGTACTATGACTGGGATAAAACATCATACTACATGTCTATGTACTATGACTGGGATAAAACATCATACTACATGTCTATGTACTATGACTGGGATAAAACATCATACTACATGTCTATGTACTATGACTGGGATAAAACATCATACTACATGTCTATGTACTATGACTGGGATAAAACATCATACTACATGTCTATGTACTATGACTGGGATAAAACATCATACTACATGTCTATGTACTATGACTGGGATAAAACATCATACTACATGTCTATGTACTATGACTGGGATAAAACATCATACTACATGTCTATGTACTATGACTGGGATAAAACATCATACTACATGTCTATGTACTATGACTGGGATAAAACATCATACTACATGTCTATGTACTATGACTGGGATAAAACATCATACTACATGTCTATGTACTATGACTGGGATAAAACATCATACTACATGTCTATGTACTATGACTGGGATAAAACATCATACTACATGTCTATGTACTATGACTGGGATAAAACATCATACTACATGTCTATGTACTATGACTGGGATAAAACATCATACTACATGTCTATGTACTATGACTGGGATAAAACATCATACTACATGTCTATGTACTATGACTGGGATAAAACATCATACTACATGTCTATGTACTATGACTGGGATAAAACATCATACTACATGTCTATGTACTATGACTGGGATAAAACATCATACTACTTGTCTATGTACTATGACTGGGATAAAACATCATACTACATGTCTATGTACTATGACTGGGATAAAACATCATACTACATGTCTATGTACTATGACTGGGATAAAACATCATACTACATGTCTATGTACTATGACTGGGATAAAACAACATACTACATGTCTATGTACTATGACTGGGATAAAACATCATACTACATGTCTATGTACTATGACTGGGATAAAACATCATACTACATGTCTATGTACTATGACTGGGATAAAACATCATACTACATGTCTATGTACTATGACTGGGATAAAACATCATACTACATGTCTATGTACTATGACTGGGATAAAACATCATACTACATGTCTATGTACTATGACTGGGATAAAACATCATACTACATGTCTATGTACTATGACTGGGATAAAACATCATACTACATGTCTATGTACTATGACTGGGATAAAACATCATACTACATGTCTATGTACTATGACTGGGATAAAACACCATACTACATGTCTATGTACTATGACTGGGATAAAAACATCACACTACATGTCTATGTACTATGACTGGGATAAAACATCATACTACATGTCTATGTACTATGACTGGGATAAAACATCACACTACATGTCTATGTACTATGACTGGGATAAAACATCATACTACATGTCTATGTACTATGACTGGGATAAAACATCATACTACATGTCTATGTACTATGACTGGGATAAAACATCATACTACATGTCTATGTACTATGACTGGGATAAAACATCATACTACATCTATGTCTATGTACTATGACTGGGATAAAACATCATACTACATGTCTATGTACTATGACTGGGATAAAACATCATACTACATGTCTATGTACTATGACTGGGATAAAACATCATACTACATGTCTATGTACTATGACTGGGATAAAACATCATACTACATGTCTATGTACTATGACTGGGATAAAACATCATACTACATGTCTATGTACTATGACTGGGATAAAACATCATACTACATGTCTATGTACTATGACTGGGATAAAACATCATACTACATGTCTATGTACTATGACTGGGATAAAACACCATACTACATGTCTATGTACTATGACTGGGATAAAAACATCACACTACATGTCTATGTACTATGACTGGGATAAAACATCATACTACATGTCTATGTACTATGACTGGGATAAAACATCATACTACATGTCTATGTACTATGACTGGGATAAAACATCATACTACATGTCTATGTACTATGACTGGGATAAAACATCATACTACATGTCTATGTACTATGACTGGGATAAAACATCATACTACATGTCTATGTACTATGACTGGGATAAAACATCATACTACATCTATGTCTATGTACTATGACTGGGATAAAACATCATACTACATGTCTATGTACTATGACTGGGATAAAACATCATACTACATGTCTATGTACTATGACTGGGATAAAACATCATACTACATGTCTATGTACTATGACTGGGATAAAACATCATACTACATGTCTATGTACTATGACTGGGATAAAACATCATACTACATGTCTATGTACTATGATGGATAAACTATATACAGAGTACTATGACTGGGATAAAACATCATACTACATGTCTATGTACTATGACTGGGATAAAACATCATACTACATGTCTATGTACTATGACTGGGATAAAACATCATACTACATGTCTATGTACTATGACTGGGATAAAACATCATACTACATGTCTATGTACTATGACTGGGATAAAACATCATACTACATGTCTATGTACTATGACTGGGATAAAACATCATACTACATGTCTATGTACTATGACTGGGATAAAACATCATACTACATGTCTATGTACTATGACTGGGATAAAACATCATACTACATGTCTATGTACTATGACTGGGATAAAACATCATACTACATGTCTATGTACTATGACTAAGGGTTAAAACATCATATTACACTAAGGGTTTACACAATGTACTATCTAAGGGTTTAAAAATTCACTGTCTACATGTCTATGTACACAAATTACTGTCTTAAAACATCAAATTACATGTCTAAGGGTTTACACAAATTACCTGTCTAGGGTTTACACAAATTACCTCTAAGGTCTATGTTACTATACTGGTTTAATCAACCTGTCTAAGGGTTTACACAATGTCTATGTACTATGTCTAAGGGTTTACACATCAATACATGTCTTGGGTTTACATCAAATTACCTGTCTAAGGGTTTACATCAAATTACCTGTCTAAGGGTTTACATCAAATTACCTGTCTAAGGGTTTACATCAAATTACCTGTCTAAGGGTTTACACAAATTACCTGTCTTAAGGGTTAACATCAATTACCTGTCTAAGGGTTTTACATCAAATTACCTGTCTAAGGGTTTACACAAATTACCTGTCTAAGGGTTTACATCAAATTACCTGTCTAAGGGTTTACATCAAATTACCTGTCTAAGGGTTTACATCAAATTACCTGTCTAAGGGTTTACATCCAAATTACCTGTCTAAGGTTTACATCAAATTACCTGTCTAAGGGTTTACACCAAATTACCTGTCTAAGGGTTTACACAAATTACCTGTCTAAGGGTTTACACCAAATTACCTGTCTAAGGGTTTACACCAAATTACCTGTCTAAGGGTTTACATCAAATTACCTGTCTAAGGGTTTACACCAAATTACCTGTCTAAGGGTTTACATCAAATTACCTGTCTAAGGGTTTACATCAAATTACCTGTCTAAGGGTTTACACCAAATTACCTGTCTAAGGGTTTACATCAAATTACCTGTCTAAGGGTTTACACCAAATTACCTGTCTAAGGGTTTACACCAAATTACCTGTCTAAGGGTTTACATCACCTTAATTTACCTGTCTAAGGGTTTACATCAAATTACCTGTCTAAGGGTTTACATCAAATTACCTGTCTAAGGGTTTACACCAAATTACCTGTCTAAGGGTTTACATCAAATTACCTGTCTAAGGGTTTACACCAAATTACCTGTCTAAGGGTTTACACCAAATTACCTGTCTAAGGGTTTACACCAAATTACCTGTCTAAGGGTTTACATCAAATTACCTGTCTAAGGGTTTACATCAAATTACCTGTCTAAGGGTTTACATCAAATTACCTGTCTAAGGGTTTACACCAAATTACCTGTCTAAGGGTTTACACCAAATTACCTGTCTAAGGGTTTACACCAAATTACCTGTCTAAGGGTTTACATCAAATACCTGTCTAAGGGTTTACATCATCAAGGGTTTACATCAAATTACCTGTCTAAGGGTTTACACCAAATTACCTGTCTAAGGGTTTACACCAATTACCTGTCTAAGGGTTTACACAAATTACCTGTCTAAGGGTTTACATCAAATTACCTGTCTAAGGGTTTACATCAAATTACCTGTCTAAGGGTTTACACCAAATTACCTGTCTAAGGGTTTACACCAAATTACCTGTCTAAGGGTTTACACCAAATTACCTGTCTAAGGGTTTACACCAAATTACCTGTCTAAGGGTTTACACCAAATTACCTGTCTAAGGGTTTACACCAAATTACCTGCCTAAGGGTTTACACCAAATTACCTGTCTAAGGGTTTACATCAAATTACCTGTCTAAGGTTTTATACCAAACTTCCTGTCTAAGAGTTTACACAAAATTATCAAGTTTTGAGCAGCTCTGCTTTTATATTTAAAAGTTCTCCTTACAATATTTGTAATGTTCTGTTGAACCAATGGTTTCACCTCAAGTATTTTAGTTAGGAAGGACCTTACATGAGTGGCAGTATGAAATCTTATCATACAAATAATTTGATATATCACAAGCCTTTAGGTAAGAGGCATATCAAATTATTGAACAAGCTCCACATACTTATAGCGGAGTATTCTGATATTGATATATTATGCATATGCGAGACATACCTCAGTACCATCTTATCCGATATTGCATTAGAGGCACTATGGTTATGTATAAAGGAGGGATAGAGATAACAACTTTGGTGGTGTACTTTTATATATGCTAAACATTAGACGCAGGTGAAATCTTGAATGTACCTAATAGTCTTGAACTAATATGGTCTGAAATCACAACACAAAATAAAACTATTCTACTTGTCTTTTTATATCGACCCCCTAATTCCTTAGTTATTTACTGGGACCTACTTGATAATAATATTGATAAAGTTATAGAAACACAAAAAGACATTATTCTTGAAGGTGATCCAAGATCTATCCAAAGTTAGTCTACATACAAAGTTTCATTAAGCTCTGTGCATATTTAATCAAGTTATCATGTTCACAAGGTCCAATAGCAATTTTATAAGATTCTATTTATCACATACACATGTAACTATAAGTATTTTACAAGTTAGGATTTGCTGTTTTCGTCAACCAAGCCACTTGTGTGATGTACGTATGATATTTTGATTATGATGTCATTTTTACCTGTCAGAATAGTGTTATGACAGTATGACATGGCAGAATGGACCATTATGTGATAACGTTAGTTAATCATACATGTCCACAATGTTAATGAGTCTGAATGTACTAGCTGTACCACAAATATCTACTATAGGTTGATCTTATGGTCAGCTATTACAAAACCTTCATCAAATATTACCTCTCGGAGGAACTCTTTGGGCAGTCCACATAAAAGACCAATCTCATCACTGGTAGAGTAGTTAAAGGGCCCAATGGTAAGCGTGTTACTCTTTGAATCGTATATGTTAAGGACCTGTAATGCAATCGGATGGAATTTATACCACGAATAAGGACTTCTAATCAAGTCACTGAATATCATATATTTTAGGTATTGTATTTCCACACATTCCTGGTGTTCAAACATCGATCATGAAAATATCACATTTTCAGTTCTATATCATATCATCAAAACTTTAAATGAAAACCTCTTTTTTTAAAACGGATACTGATACCAGTTTACAAAGGTCAAAATCTGGATCTTAAAAACATACAAAGGAGTTTTCATTCAAATCTTTTACCTCCTCTGTGCCTGTGAAGTGTCGAGCACATCTCAGTGACTGTTCAGGACCATGATCAATGAAATTTGCTTTACATATCTCCCCGGTCTTAACGTCGACAGCTGTAGATATAACTACATTGTTACTATCACACAAAATAATGAGACATATCAAATACCATAGTTTTACAAGGTTTCCCATCAAAGACATGTGTTGGGGAACTTGTTTATCCCGTAACTTTAACACTATATTTATAACATGGTAATTATCAGTTGCTTCTGACATCACATTCAGGGAAGGTAGCCACCACATATCGCATCATAATATATTTCAACCATAAATTATTAAATACAATGAATTACCCAAATATAGAGTCAAAATTCTGTTTTTTTTTATACTTTAAACAAGCAAATTTAATGCAATTTAAAAGAAAATGCATTATAAACAGTAGTCCAAAGTTAAATGCAAATTGGAATCAAGAGATATTGGAATTAACCAGAGAGAGTTGCCACAGGTGTTTTACACACTGGAGTGTGTACGTTTAACATACCCAATAATCAACTGCTATGGAATTTATCACATATTTTACCCTTGTGAAACATACATAGTTTTGGGATAAAAGCATTTAATATATAATTTAATTCCAGCAGTCATAGCATCATCCTTCATCTGAGAGAAAAATGGTATCAATAAGTTTACTTACCGATACCATATATATTTGGAAACGGAAGAGATATTGCCCTGCCTTTGTCTTTGACTGTTTTTCTAATATTGTTCATATCTGCAAGAAAAAAAAAGTTTATAAAACAATCTTCTGTATATCCATCACTTCAACATACATTATGAAATCAAATTTTAAATTTATACAATAGAAAAAAAGTGCAAAAGTCACAGAATTCAGCTTTAGGATGCAGAGAACTGAAGGATGAGTTAACAGCTTTGACATTGACTTACAATATATGTGGTAACAATTTATACATTTCACTGTAATGGTATTTTGACCCTGTGGTCATAATTCGATCCATACACTGGTAACTTATCTTACAGTAGTTTGTTCACCTACTAAAATGTATGTGATATAACCTTTATGAAAGATCTAACTTTTTTTCCCTTAATATTTCATTGTCATGGGCACTTTTTGTTTGAATACAGTAATTAAGGATTAAGTATAAACAGAGCCGTTATATGTACGTGGATATGTGTGGTAAACAATGGATTACACGTAGTTTTACCTGTGATACAGCAAGTTTCCAGGTAGAGATCCTCCTGTATGTCATGGAATGCCTCTGTCAAATACAGATTCAGTATATTAGTCAGAGTGTATATGATATAAAAAAATATCCTTGTACTTTTATCATACAACTAGTAGTTCAGAAGACTTGCATACTAACAAAGATCGCAGCAATAACACGAAGACCACATGTACCTCCCACTCCTGAACATTCTGTTGGAAGCATGTTCATATCAATATAACTGAGATGTCAGTCAGAAATGTCCTGCTCCCTGCTTTAAGTTGACCCTTGAGCTACAGTACATGAGGCATACCAAGTCTTTCCAGACATCTTCAAAACTATAACCATGGTATTCAGTGACACACCCCACCCCCCCATAAAAAAACAAGAGATCCCAGAGGGATCTTGGCGCCCACCAAAGAAAGATCTGTCTGACAACAGAAAGAGGGATCTTTTCCCTGCTTTTCAAACTTTTACTACATACTATATATGAAACTTGAGAAAGATCCTTTCAGTACTTCCTGAGTTATGTAGCAGTAACAAACTTCAATTATCAAAATCCAAGATGGCTACCTGTCAATCATCTTGCTGACCGATAAGTTCGAAAATGCACGAGACCCCTTCAGGAACCTGCACATGAAATTTGAGAAAGATCCCTTCAGTACTTTCTGAGAAATAGCGGAAACAAACTTTAACTATCAAAATCCAAGAGGGCCGTCATTCGGCCATCTTGTTGACCGATCTGTCCCAAAATGCAATATGCACAACAAGGGTCCTAGGGGAACCTACATTTGAAATTTGAGAAAGATTCCTTCAGTACTTTCTGAGAAATAGCGGTAACAAACTATCGAAATCCAAGATGGCCGCCAGTCGGCCATCTTGTTGACCGTTTGGTCCCAAAATGCAATATGCACAACTAGGGCCTTAGGGGAACCTACATGTGAAATTTGAGAAAGATCCCTTCTGCACTTTCTGAGAAATAACGGTAACAAACTTTAACTATCAAAATCCAAGATGGCCGCCAGTCGGCCATCTTGTTGACCGATTGGTCCCAAAATGCAGTTTGCACAACTAGGGCCCTAGGGGAACCTACATGTGAAATTTGAGAAAGATCCCTTCAGTACTTTCTGAGAAATAGCAGTAACAAACTTAAACTATCAAAATCCAAGATGGCCGACTGGCGGTCATCTTGTTGACCGATTGGTCCCAAAATGCAATATGCAGAACTAGGGCCCTAGGGGAACCTACATGTGAAATTTGAGAAAGATCCCTTCTGCTCTTTCTGAGAAATAGCGGTAACAAACTTTAACTATCAAAATCCAAGATGGCCGACTGGCGGCTATCTTGTAGACCGATTGGTCCCAAAATGCAATATGCACAACTAGGGCCCTGGGGGAACCTACATGTGAAATTTGAGAAAGATCCCTTCTGCTCTTTCTGAGAAATAGCGGTAACAAACTTTAACTATCAAAATCCAAGATGGCCGACTGGCGGCCATCTTGTTGACCGATTGGTCCCAAAATGCAATATGCACAACTATGGCCCTAGGGGAACCTACATGTGAAATTTGAGAAAGATCCCTTCAGTACTTTTTGAGAAATAGCGGTAACAAGAATTGTTAACAGACGGACGGACGGATGGACTGAAGAACGGAATGACGGACGGAAGGACGGAAGGACGGACGGACGGACCACGGACCACGGACGAAAGGCGATTTGAATAGCCCACCATCTGATGATGGTGGGCTAAAAAGAAAAAAAAAACTAAAAAAATTCCAATTGAAATCAAATAATTTTTTAATTTGACCTTATAAAGTCATGCTGGTGGCCATTTCAGAAGAAAAAAATTACCCTCTAATGCATATTGATATATTTCCAACTATTGTCATGTAATTTCAAAACAGCTTCAGAAATCAAAAACTTGAAACCAACTTTTATTCGCGGCCACTATATTTCGCAATCTCCATTTCAAAACAAGTTCGCAAGATTTACATTTGCAGATTTAAAAAAAAATCCTATCAGAATCAATTATATACATGCTAATTCACGGAGATAAACTTTTGCAAATTTACTTGGATTGCGATAATTTGCAAAAGTAAATTGCACACAAAAGAAAATTGGTTTACAGAGACAGACGGACAGACAGAAGAGACAGGCGGACAGATGGAAGAGAGACAGACAGACACTGATTACTATAGGGCTTCCACACCACAGATGCTCTGAGATGAGGGTCATAATAAACACAACTTATAATATTTCAAGGAGTTGAACGAATTTAAGATGATATATAAGTAAGATGTTTATAATAACTTACGTAGTGTTTTCATAGACAGCTCCATAGAAGTCTTTTGCTCATCACAAAACCCTCCAATCAGGTGAAGCTCCAGTCTGGAATCATAACAACAATATATGCAACAATGTCCCTGATTGGTGTAAAAGTATGGATATCATATTGCTAAATCATGGTGATCTATACTCCTGTCACAACCTCAGTTGTCTCCCTTCTTGTAGAATGACACATCAATATTATGGACCTTTATTAAGCTAAATACTGACCAAATCAAAGGTCCACAAAAATAGGTATGGAGTTTCTCTAACTTATGTCAAAAAAACTATCTGCATGATGTACATATTTATTACAAGAAAAACAACAGCCATAGGACACTACCCTGAAGAACTCAATGTTTGGGCAATGGAGTTCACAATTATATCAATAGAGAGACCTGTAGGATACTGGATTGTCCCCTTAGCTCCATGTCCCCTGAACTATCATAGATATGTATAGCAAAGTTTCCTTCTCCTCAATATCAAATTTAACCTGAAATCGTCTGAGATTTGTTGTGAAATAGAGTCCATATTTGTATTCCTTGACCTCCATTTCCTAACATAAATGCCTCAATCTCACATCATACTTTCATATATAGTTAAAAACAAGATGTGAGCTAGGGGATAAGAGGATTTGATGGGAGACAAGCAGGACCTCCCATCCCTAAAACACTACCCTTCCACTGCCAGAGACAAGCAGGACCTCCCATTCCCTAAAACACTACTCTTCCACTACTGGAGACAAGCAGGATCTCCCATCCCTAAAACACTACCCTTCCACTGCTGGAGACAAGCAGGACCTCCCATCCCTAAAACACTACCCTTCCACTACTGGAGACAAGCAGGACCTCCCATCCCTAAAACACTACCCTTCCATTACTGGAGACAAGCAGGACCTTCCATACCTAAAACACTACCCTTCCACTGCTGGAGACAAGCAGGATCTCCCACTCCTAAAACACTACCCTTCCACTGCTGGAGACAAGCAGGACCTCCCATCCCTAAAACACTACTCTTTCACTACTGGAGACAAGCAGGATCTCCCACTCCTAAAACACTACCCTTCCACTGCTGGAGACAAGCAGGATCTCCCATCCCTAAAACACTACCCTTCCACTGCTGGAGACAAGCAGGACCTCCCACTCCCTAAAACACTACCCTTCCACTGCTGGAGACAAGCAGGACCTCCCATCCCTAAAACACTACCCTTCCACTGCCGGAGACAAGCAGGATCTCCCACTCCTAAAACACTACCCTTCCACTACTGGAGACAAGCAGGACCTCCCATCCCTAAAACACTACCCTTCCACTGCTGGAGACAAGCAGGATCTCCCACTCCTAAAACACTACTCTTCCACTGCTGGAGACAAGCAGGACCTCCCACTACCTAAAACACTAACTTCTGGAGACAAGCAGGACCTCCCATACCTAAAACACTACCCTTCCACTGCTGGAGACAAGCAGGACCTCCCATCCCTACTGCTGGAACAAGCAGGACCTCCATCCTAAAACACTACCCTTCCACTGCTGGAGACAAGCAGGACCTCCCATCCCTAAAACACTACCCTTCCACTGCTGGAGACAAGCAGGACCTCCCATCCCTAAAACACTACCCTTCCACTGCTGGAGACAAGCAGGACCTTCCCATCCTAAAACACTACCCTTCCACTGCTGGAGACAAGCAGGATCTCCCATCCCTAAAACACTACCCTTCCACTGCTGGAGACAAGCAGGATCTCCCATCCTAAAACACTACCACTGCTTCCACTACTGGAGACAAGCAGGATCTCCCACTCCTAAAACACTACCCTTCCACTACTGGAGACAAGCAGGACCTCCCATTCCTAAAACACTACCCTTCCACTGCTGGAGACAAGCAGGACCTCCCATACCTAAAACACTACCCTTCCACTGCTGGAGACAAGCAGGATCTCCCACTCCTAAAACACTACCCTTCCACTGCTGGAGACAAGCAGGATCTCCCACTCCTAAAACACTACCCTTCCACTACTGGAGACAAGCAGGACCTCCCATCCCTAAAACACTACCCTTCCACTGCTGGAGACAAGCAGGATCTCCCACTCCTAAAACACTACTCTTCCACTACTGGAGACAAGCAGGATCTCCCACTCCTAAAACACTACCCTTCCACTACTGGAGACAAGCAGGATCTTCCATACCTAAAACACTACCCTTCCACTACTGGAGACAAGCAGGACCTCCCATCCCTAAAACACTACCCTTCCACTGCTGGAGACAAGCAGGATCTCCCACTCCTAAAACACTACCCTTCCACTGCTGGAGACAAGCAGGACCTCCCATCCCTAAAACACTACCCTTCCACTACTGGAGACAAGCAGGACCTCCCATCCCTAAAACACTACTCTTCCACTACTGGAGACAAGCAGGACCTCCCACTCCTAAAACACTACTCTTCCACTACTGGAGACAAGCAGGATCTCCCACTCCTAAAACACTACCCTTCCACTGCTGGAGACAAGCAGGATCTCCCATCCCTAAAACACTACTCTTCCACTACTGGAGACAAGCAGGATCTCCCACTCCTAAAACACTACCCTTCCACTACTGGAGACAAGCAGGACCTCCCATCCTAAAAACACTACCTTCCACTACTGGAGACAAGCAGGACCTCCCATATCCTAAAAACACTACTCTTCCACTGCTGGAGACAAGCAGGACCTCCCATCCTAAAACACTACCTTCCACTGCTGGAGACAAGCAGGACCTCCCATTCCTAAAAACACTACCCTTCCACTGCTGGAGACAAGCAGGACCTCCCACTCCTAAAACACTACCCTTCCACTGCTGGAGACAAGCAGGATCTCCCACTCCTAAAACACTACCCTTCCACTGCTGGAGACAAGCAGGATCTCCCACTCCTAAAACACTACCCTTCCACTGCTGGAGTCAAGCAGGATCTACTCCTATAAACACTACCCTTCCACTACTGGAGACAAGCAGGATCTCCCACTCCTAAAACACTACCCTTCCACTACTGGAGACAAGCAGGACCTTCCCATACCTAAAACACTACCCTTCCACTGCTGGAGACAAGCAGGACCTTCCATACCTAAAACACTACTCTTCCACTGCTGGAGACAAGCAGGACCTTCCATACCTAAAACACTACCCTTCCACTACTGGAGACAAGCAGGACCTCCCATCCTAAAACACTACCCTTCCACTGCTGGAGACAAGCAGGACCTCCCATCCCTAAAACACTACCCTTTCACTGCTGGAGACAAGCAGGATCTCCCACTCCTAAAACACTACCCTTCCACTGCTGGAGACAAGCAGGATCTCCCATCCCTAAAACACTACTCCTTCCCATACTGGAGACAAGCAAGACACTTACCCTTCCACTGCTGAGACAAGAGGACCTCCCACCTAAAACACTACCCTTCCACTACTGGAGACAAGCAGGACCTCCCATCCCTAAAACACTACCCTTCCACTGCTGGAGACAAGCAGGATCTCCCACTCCTAAAACACTACCCCTTCCACTACTGGAGACAAGCAGGACCTCCCATCCCTAAAACACTACCCTTCCACTGCTGGAGACAAGCAGGAATCTCCCACTCCTAAAACACTACCCTTCCACTGCTGGAGACAAGCAGGACCTCCCATCCCTAAAACACTACCCTTCCACTGCTGGAGACAAGCAGGACCTCCCATCCCTAAAACACTACCCTTCCACTGCTGGAGACAAGCAGGACCTCCCATCCCTAAAACACTACCCTTCCACTACTGGAGACAAGCAGGACCTCCCACTCCTAAAACACTACCCTTCCACTACTGGAGACAAGCAGGATCTCCCATTCCTAAAACATTACCCTTCCACTACTGGAGACAAGCAGGACCTCCCATTCCCTAAAACACTACCCTTCCACTGCTGGAGACAAGCAGGACCTCCATTCCCTAAAACACTAACCTTCCACTGCTGGAGACAAGCAGGACCTCCCATCCCCTAAAACACTACCCTTCCACTGCTGGAGACAAGCAGGATCTCCCACCCTACCTCTAAAACACTACCCTTCCACTGCTGGAGACAAGCAGGACCTCCCATCCTAAAAAACACTACCCTTCCACTGCTGGAGACAAGCAGGACCTCCCATCCCTAAAACACTACCCTTCCACTGCTGGAGACAAGCATGACCAGGATGCGATCCATTCCTAAAAAACATACTACCATTGCTTCCACTGCTGGCATAGGCAATGCCTCCCACTGCCTGAAACAAGGCCCTCGGCGGGGACCTGGATAGCGCTTCCCATAACCTTGGTCGTAAACACTATCCATCTTCCACTGCTCATCTCCACTCGCTAGCTCCGCCCCCAGGACCCCACACACCCCAGGAATCTCCTTAAAGCAAGAAAGCACTCTAAAATTACCACGACTGGAGACAAGCAGGATCTCCCACTCCCTAAAACACTACCCTTCCACTACTCCGAGACAAGCAGGATCTCCACTCCTAAAGCACTACCCGTCCACTGCTGGAGACAAGCAGGATCTCCCACTCCTTAAACACTACCTTCCACTGCCGGAGGACAAGCAGGATCTCCCACTCCTAAAAACACTACCCTTCCACTAAACACAGGACCTACTCCTTTAAACCCTTTCCACTACTGGAGACAAGCAGGACCTTCCATACCTAAAACACTAAAACACTACCCTTCCACTGCTGGAGACAAGCAGGACCTCCCATACCTAAAACACTACCCTTCCACTGCTGGAGACAAGCAGGACCTCCCATACCTAAAACACTACCCTTCCACTGCTGGAGACAAGCAGGATCTCCCACTCCTAAAACACTACCCTTCCACTGCTGGAGACAAGCAGGACCTCCCATTCCTAAAACACTACCCTTCCACTACTGGAGACAAGCAGGACCTCCCATTCCTAAAACACTACCCTTCCACTGCTGGAGACAAGCAGGACCTCCCATACCTAAAACACTACCCTTCCACTGCTGGAGACAAGCAGGACCTTCCATACCTAAAACACTACCCTTCCACTGCTGGAGACAAGCAGGACCTTCCATACCTAAAACACTACCCTTCCACTGCTGGAGACAAGCAGGACCTCCCATACCTAAAACACTACCCTTCCACTGCTGGAGACAAGCAGGATCTCCCATGATCCTAAAAACACTACCCTTCCCACTGCTGGAGACAAGCAGGACCTCCCATCCCTAAAAACACTACCCTTCCACTGCTGGAGACAAGCAGACCTCCCACTCCTAAAACACTACTTCCACTACTGGAGACAAAGCAGGACTCCCATTCCTAAAACACTCACCCTTCCACTTGCTGGAGACAAGCAGGATCTCCATCCCTAAAACACACCTTCCACTGCTCGGACAAGCAGGACCTCCCATACCTAAAACACTACCCTTCCACTTACTGGAGACAAGCAGGAACCTCCATACTCCTAAAGCACTACCCTTCCACTGCTGGAGACAAGCAGGACCTCCCATCCCTAAACACACTACCCTGCGGCGACAAGCAGGACCTTCCATAAAAGACACTACCCTTCCACTGCTGGAGACAAGCAGGATCTCCACTCCTAAAACACTACCCTTCCACTACTGGAGACAAGCAGGACCTCCCATACCTAAAACACTACCCTTCCACTACTGGAGACAAGCAGGACCTCCCATTCCTAAAACACTAACCTTCCACTGCTGGAGACAAGCAGGATCTCCCACCTCCTAAAACACTACCCTTCCATGCTGGAGACAAGCAGGACCTTCCCATCCCTAAAACACTACCCTTCCACTGCCGGAGACGAAGCAGGACCTCCCATCCCTAAAAACACTACCCTTCCACTGCTGGAGACAAGCAGGACCTTCCCTACCTAAAACACTACCCTTCCACCCTTCCCTACTGCTGAGACAAGCAGGACCTTCCATACCTAAAAACACTACCCTTCCACTGCTGAGACAAGCAGGACCCTCCATAATCCTAAAACACTACCCTTCCACTGCTGGAGACAAGCAGGAGACCTTCCATACCTAAAACACTACCCTTCCACTGCTGGAGACAAGCAGGATCTCCATCCCTTAAAAACACTTACCCTTCCCACTGCTGGAGACAAGCAGGACCTCCCATTCCTAAACACACTACCCTTCCACTGCTGGAGACAAGCAGGATCTCCCATCTCCTAAAACACTACTACCCTTCCACTGCTGGAGACAAGCAGGACCTTCCACTGCCTAAAACACTACCCTTCCACTGCTGGAGACAAGCAGGATCTCCCACTCCTAAAACACTACTACCTTCCACTGCTGGAGACAAGCAGGACCTTCCTACCTAAAACACTACCCTTCCCACTGGCTGGAGACAAGCAGGACCTTCCATACCTAAAACAACTACCCTTCCACTGCTGGAGACAAGCAGGACCTTCCCATACCCTAAAAACACTACCCCCTTCCACTGCTGGAGACATGTAGACCTGGTGTAAAACACTACCCTATGAGACAAGTAGGACTACAATATGACATGTAGTCCATACCTGTATAAAACACTACCTTCCACTGCTGGTGACAAGACAGGACCTCAGCTAAAACACTACCCTATGACATGTAACTATTATTACCTTCCATGGATGACAACAGTATGACTTCCCATGACCCTAAAACACTATTATCCACTGCTATGAGACAGGCAGGACCTCCCATCCCTACAATATGACATGTAATACCTACAATATGACCTTACACTGGGAGACAAGCATGACGTAGTCCCATCCTACTACAATATGACATGCTAGAGACAAGCCATTACCTGTATAAGACACAATATGACCTACCCCACTGTATGGAGACACACAGTATCCACGCTACTAAGGAGACAATAGGACTTCCATAGTGGTTCAAGGACCTTATACCTAAAACACTAGGACCTTCCACTGCTGGAGACAAGCAGGACCTCCATACCTAAAACACTACCCTTCCACTAGTGGAGACAAGCATTACTACCATATAGACAACTACAAATATGACATGTAGTGGTGTAAATTATTACCTGTATGACACGCTGGGACTACAGGACCTCCATACCATAAAACAGTGGTGTATTTACCTGTATGACTGTAGGACTACAATATGACATGAGTCCATTACCTAAAACACTACCCTTCCACTGTAGGACAACAGGACCTGACATGTAGTGGTGTATTATTACCTGTATGACGTAGGACTACAAAACATGTAGTGGTTCCATTATTATTACCTGTAGGACCTAAAACACTACCCTTCCACTACTGGAGACAAGCAGTAGGACTACACTATGACATGTAGCTACCATATATGTGTTTATTATTACCTGTACTGATGACGTAGAACTACAATATGACACATGTTAGTGGTGTATTATTGAACCAGTATGATGTAGGACTACAATATGACATGTAGTGGTGTATTATTACCTGTATGACGTAGGACTTAACCCAATATGACATGTAGTGGTGTATTATTTACCTGTATGATGCGTAGGACTAACAATATGACATGTAGTGGTGTATTATTACCAGTATGATGTAGGACTAACAATATGACATGTAGTGGTGTATTTATTACCTGTATGACGTATGGACTACAATATGACATGTAGTGGTGTATTATTACCTGTATGACGTAGGACTACAATATGACATGTAGTGGTGTATTATTACCTGTTATGACGTAGGACTAACAATATGACATGTAGTGGTGTATTATTACCTGTATGACGTTAGGACTACAATATGACATTGTAGTGGTGTATTATTACCTGTATGACGTAGGACTACAATATGACATGTAGTGGTGTATTATTACCAGTATGATTGTAGGACTACAATATGACATGTAGTGGTGTATTTATTACCTGTATGACGTAGGACTACAATATGACATGTAGTTGGTGTATTATTACCTGTATGACGTAGGACTACAATATGACATGTAGTGGTGTATTATTACCAGTATGACGTAGGGACTACAATATGACATGTAGTGGTGTATTATTACCTGTATGACGTAGGACTACAATATGACATGTAGTGGTGTATTATTACCTCAGTATGACGTAGGACTACAATATGACATGTAGTGGTGTATTATTACCTGTATGACGTAGGACCACAATATGACATGTAGTGGTGTATTATTACCTGTTGATGTGTAGGACTACAATATGACATGTAGTGGTGTATTATTACCCTGTATGATGTAGGACCACAATATGACATGTAGTGGTGTATACTTATTACCTGTATGACGTAGGACTACAATATGACATGTAGTGGGTGTATCTTATTACCTGTATGACGTAGGACTACAATATGACATGTAGTGGTGTATTATTACCTGTATGACGTAGGACTAACAATATGACATGTAGTGGTGTATTATTACCTGTATGACGTAGGACTACATATGACATGTAGTGGTGTATTATTACCTGTATGACGTAGGACCTACAATATGACATGTTGTGGTGTATTATTACCTGTATGACTAGTGACTACAATATGACATGTAGTGGTGTATTATTACCTGTATGACGTAGGAAACCACAATATGACATGTAGTGGTGTATTACCATTACCTGTATGGACTCGTAGGACTACAATATGACATGTAGCGGTATTATTACCTGTAATGACGTAGGACCTACAATATGACATGTTGTGGTGTGTATTATTACCTGTATGACTACAATATGACATGTAGTGGTGTATTCATTACCTGTATGACGTAGGACTACAATATGACATGTAGTGGTGTATTATTACCTGTATGACGTAGGACTAACAATATGACATGTAGTGGTGCATTATTACCTGTATGACGTAGGACTACAATATATGACATGTAGTGGTGTATTATTACCTGTATGACGTAGGACTACAATATGACATGTAGTGGTGCATTATTACCTGTATGACGTTAGGACTACAATATATGACATGTAGTGGTGTATTATTACCTGAATGACGTAGGACTACAATATGACATGTAGTGGTGTATTATTACCTGTATGACGTAGGACTACAATATGACATGTAGTGGTGTATTATTACCTGTATGACGTAGGACTACAATATGACATGTAGTGGTGTATTATTACCTGTATGACGTAGGACTACAATATGACATGTAGTGGTGTATTATTACCTGTATGACGTAGGACTACAATATGACATGTAGTGGTGTATTATTACCTGTATGACGTAGGACTACAATATGACATGTAGTGGTGTATTATTACCTGTATGACGTAGGACTACAATATGACATGTAGTGGTGTATTATTACCTGTATGACGTAGGACTACAATATGACATGTAGTGGTGTATTATTACCTGTATGACGTAGGACTACAATATGACATGTAGTGGTGTATTATTACCTGTATGACGTAGGACCACAATATGACATGTAGTGGTGTATTATTACCTGTATGACGTAGGACTACAATATGACATGTAGTGGTGTATTATTACCTGTATGACGTAGGACTACAATATGACATGTAGTGGTGTATTATTACCTGTATGACGTAGGACTACATTATGACATGTAGTGGTGTATTATTACCTGTATGACGTAGGACTACAATATGACATGTTGTAGTGGTGTATTATTACCTGATATGACGTAGGACTACAATATGACATGTAGTGGTGTATTATTACTACCTGTATGATGACGTAGGACTACAATATATGACATGTAGTGGTGTATTATTACCTGTATGACGTTAAGGACTTCACAATTGACATGTCATGTAGTGGGATGTATTATTACCTGTATGTGACGTAGGACCTACAATATGACATGTAGTGGTGTATTATTTACCTGTATGACGTAGGACATACAATATTAGACATGTAGTGGTGTATTATTTTCCTGTATGACACTAGGACCACAATATATGACATGTAGTGGTGTATTATTACCTGAATGACGTAGGACTACAATATGACATGTAGTGGTGTATTATTACCTGTATGACGTAGGACCACAATATGACATGTAGTGGTGTATTATTACCTGTAGGACTACAATATGACATGTAGTGGTGTATTATTACCTGTATGACGTAGGACTACAATATGACATGTAGTGGTGTATTATTACCTGTATGACGTAGGACCACAATATATGACATGTAGTGGTGTATTATTACCTGAATGAGGTAGGACTACAATATGACATGTAGTGGTGTATTATTACCTGTATGACGTAGGACCACAATATATGACATGTAGTGGTGTATTATTACCTGTATGACGTAGGACTACAATATGACATGTAGTGGTGTATTATTACCTGTATGACGTAGGACTACAATATGACATGTAGTGGTGTATTATTACCTGTATGACGTAGGACTACAATATGACATGTAGTGGTGTATTATTACCTGTATGACGTAGGACTACAATATGACATGTAGTGGTGTATTATTACCTGTATGACGTAGGACTACAATATGATGTAGTGGTGTATTATGTATGACGTAGGACTACAATATGACATGTACGTGGTGTATTATTACCTGTATGACGTAGGGACTTACAATATGACATGTAGTGGTGTATTATTACTGTATGACGTAGGACTAACAATATGACATGTAGTGGTGTATTATTACCTGTATGGCGTAGGACTACAATATGACATGTAGTGGTGTAATTATTACCTGTATGACGTAGGACTACAATATGACATGTAGTGGTGTATTATTACCTGTATGACGTAGGACTACAATATGACATGTAGTGGTGTATTATTACCTGTATGACGTTGCTAGGACTACAATATGACATGTAGTGGTGTATTATTACCTGTATGACGTAGGGCATGACAATATGACATGTAGTGGTGTATTATTACCTGTATGACATAGGACTCACAATATGACATGTAGTGGTGTATTATTTACCTGTCTTGACGCTAGGGACTACTCAATATGACATGTAGTGGTGCGATGTATGTACCTTACCTGGTACAAATGGCGTAGTAGGACTACACATATGACATGTAGTGGTGTATTATTACCTGTATGACGTAGGAATCTACAATATGACATGTAGTGGTGTATTATTACCTGTATGACGTAGGACTACAATATTATGACATGTAGTGGTGGTATTATTTACCTGTATGACGTAGGACTTCACAAATGATGAATGTAGTGGTGTATTATTTACCTGTATGACGTAGGACGACAATTTGACATGTAGTGGTGTATTATTACCTGTATGACGTAGGACTACAATATGGACGTAGTGGTTGTTTTATTACCTGTATGACGTAGGAACTACCAATATGACATGTAGTGGTGTATTATTACCTGTATGGACGTAGTGGACTACATTATATGAAATGTAGTGGTGTATTATTACCTGAATGACGTAGGACTAACAATATGACATGTAGTAGTGGTGTATTATTACCTGTATGACGTAGGGACTACAATTATGACATGTAGTGGTGTATTATTACCTGTTTGACATTAGGAATTACAATATGACATGTGTGGCTGTAATTATTACCTGTATGACTTAGGACTCACAATATGACATGTAGTGGTAGTATTATTACACAGTATGACGTAGGACTACAATATGACATGTAGTGGTGTATTATTACCTGTATGACGTAGGACTACAATATGACATGTAGTGGTGTATTATTACCTGTATGACGTAGGACTACAATATGACATGTAGTGGTGTATTATTACCTGTATGACGTAGGACTACAATATGACATGTAGTGGTGTATTATTACCTGTATGACGTAGGACTACAATATGACATGTAGTGGTGTATAATTAACCAGTAATGGACGTAGGGACTACAATTATGACCATGTAGTGGTTGTATTATTACCTGTATGACATAGGACTACAATATGACATGTAGTGGTAACCGTGTATTTATTACCTGTATGACGTTAGGACTACAATATGACATGTAGTGGTGTATTATTACCTGTATGACGGGGACCACAATATGACATGTAGTGGTGTATTATTACCTGTATGACATAGGACCACAATATGACATGTAGTGGTGTATTATTACCTGTATGGACGTAGGACTACAATATGACCATGTAGTGGTGTATTATTACCTCGTTAATGACATAGGACCACAATATATGACATGTAGTGGTGTTGTATTATTTTACCTGTATGACGTAGGATCTTACAAATATGGACATTGTAAGTGGTGTATTATTACCTGTATGACGTAGGACTACAAATATGATCATGTAGTGGTGTATTATTCTACATGTCTGTATGACGTAGGACCACAATATGACATGTAGTGTGGTGTATTTATTACCTGTATGAAAGTAGGACCACAAATTATGACATGTAGAGGGTGTATTATTACCTGTCATGAAGTAGGACCACAATATGACATGTAGTGGTGTATTATTACCTGTATGACAGTATAGGACCACCAATATGACCATGTAGTGGTGTATTATTCACCTGTTATGACGGTAGGACCACAATATGACATGTAAGTGGTGTATTATTACTGTATGAAAGTAGGAACCACAATATGATGGACATGTAGTGGTGGTGTATTTTTACCTGTATGACACGTAGGAACTACATTATGCACATGTGTGGTGTAATTATTACCTGTTTGACGTTAGGACTACAAGAGGACATGTTAGTGGTGGCATTATTTACCTGGTATGACGTGGTGTTATGGACCACAATATGACATCGTAGTGGTGTATATTATTACCTGTAGACGTAGGAGTACAATATGAAAGTAGTGGTGTATATTACCTGTATGGCGTAGGACTAACAAATGAATGTAGGGTGTAATTATTACTGTTTGACGTAGGACTACAATACGAATGTAGTGGTGATTATTACCATATAGCAAATAATTAGAACTCAACCTCTTTACAAATCACATATAGCAAATAATTAGAACTCAACCTCTTTACAAATCACATATAGCAAATAATTAGAACTCAACCTCTTTACAAATCACATATAGCAAATAATTAGAACTCAACCTCTTTACAAATCACATATAGGGCAAATAATTAGAACTCAACCTCTTTACAAATCACATATAGCAAAATAATTAGAACTCAACCTCTTTACAAATCACATATATGCAAATAATTAGAACTCAACCTCTTTACAAATCACATATAAGCAAATAATTAGAACTCAGACCTCTTTACAAATCAAATATAAGCAAATAATTAGAAATCAACCTCTTTACAAATCACATATAGCAAATAAATTAGAACTCAACCTCTTTACAAATCACATATAGCAATATAATTAGAACTCAACCTCTTTACAAATCACATATAGCAAATAATTAGAACTCAACCACTCTTTACAAATCACATATAGAAATAATTAGAACTCAACCTCTTTACAAATCACATATCAACCAACCTCTTTACAAATCACATATAGCAAATAATTAGAAACAAATATTTACAAAATCACATATAACTCAACCTCTTTACAAATCACATATAGCAAATAATTAGAACTCAACCTCTTTAACAAATCACATATTATCGCAAATAATTAGAACTCAACCTCTTTACAAATCACATATAGCAAATAATTTAGAACTCAACCTCTTTACAAATCACATATAGCAAATAATTAGAACTCAACCTCTTTACAAATCACATATAGCAAATATTAATTAGAACTCAACCTCTTTACAAATCACATATAGCAAATAATTAGAAGAACTCAACCTCTTTACAAATCACATATAGCAAATAATTAGAACTCAACCTCTTTACAAATCAATTAGCAAATAATTAGAACTCAACCTCTTTACAAATCACATATTACAAATATTAGAACTCAACCTCTTTACAAATCACATATAGCAAATAATTAGAACTCAACCTCTTTACAAATCACATATAGCAAATAATTAGAACTCAACCTCTTTACAAATCACATATAGCAAATAATTAGAACTCAACCTCTTTACAAATCACATATAGCAAATAATTAGAACTCAACCTCTTTACAAATCACATATAGCAAATAATTAGAACTCAACCTCTTTACAAATCACATATAGCAAATAATTAGAACTCAACCTCTTTACAAATCACATATAGCAAATAATTAGAACTCAACCTCTTTACAAATCACATATAGCAAATAATTAGAACTCAACCTCTTTACAAATCACATATAGCAGATAATTAGAACTCAACCTCTTTACAAATCACATATAGCAAATAATTAGAACTCAACCTCTTTACAAATCACATATAGCAAATAATTAGAACTCAACCTCTTTACAAATCACATATAGCAAATAATTTAGAACTCAACCTCTTTACAAATCACTATGCAATAATTAGATCATACAAATCACAGCAAATAATTAGAACTCAACCTCTTTACAAATCACATATAGCAAATAATTAGAACTCAACCTCTTTACAAAATCTACATATTAGCAAATCCTCAACCTCTTTACAAATCACATATAGCAAATAGTTGGCTGAAATAATTAGAAACTCAACCTCTTTACAAATCACATATAGCAATAGTTGGGCTGAAAATTAGAACTCAACCTCTTTACAAATCACATATAGCAGATAGTGGGCTGAAAATTAGAACTCAACCTCTTTACAAATCACATATAGCAGATAGTGGGCTGAAAATTAGAACTCAAACCTCTTTACAAAATCACATATAGCAGATAGTGGGCTGAAAATTAGAACTCAACCTCTGTACAAATCACATATAGCAAATAATGGGCTGAAAATTAGAACTCAACATCTTTACAAATCACATATAGCAGATAGTGGGCTGAAAATTAGAACTCAACCTCTTTACAAATCACATATAGCAAATAATTAGAACTCAACCTCTTTACAAATCACATATAGCAAATAATTAGAACTCAACCTCTTTACAAATCACATATAGCAAATAATTAGAACTCAACCTCTTTACAAATCACATATAGCAGATAATTAGAACTCAACCTCTTTACAAATCACATATAGCAGATAATTAGAACTCAACCTCTTTACAAATCACATATAGCAAATAATTAGAACTCAACCTCTTTACAAATCACATATAGCAAATAATTAGAACTCAACCTCTTTACAAATCACATATAGCAAATAATTAGAACTCAGCCTCTTTACAAATCATATATAGCAAATAATTAGAACTCAACCTCTTTACAAATCACATATAGCAAATAAATTAGCTACTAAATAATTAGAACTCAACCTCTTTACAAATCACATATAGCAAATAAATAGAACTCAACCTCTTTATACAAATCACATACAGCAAATAATTAGAACTCAACCTCTTTACAAATCACATATAGCAGATAATTAGAACTCAACCTCTTTACAAATCATATATAGCAAATAATTAGAACTCAACCTCTTTACAAATCACATATAGCAAATAGTGGGCTGAAAATTAGAACTCGACCTCTTTACAAATCACATATAGCAAATAGTTGGCTGAAAATTAGAACTCAACCTCTTTACAAATCACATATAGCAGATAGTGGGCTGAAAATTAGAACTCAACCTCTTTACAAATCACATATAGCAGATAGTGGGCTGAAAATTAGAACTCAACCTCTTTATAAATCACATATAGCAGATAGTGGTGATGAAAATTAGAACTCAACCTCTTTACAAATCACATATAGCAAATAATTAGAACTCAACCTCTTTACAAATCACATATAGCAAATAATTAGAACTCAACCTCTTTACAAATCACATATAGCAAATAATTAGAACTCAACCTCTTTACAAATCACATATAGCAAATAATTAGAACTCAACCTCTATTTACAAATCACATATAGCAATAATTAGAACTCAACCTCTTTACAAATCACATATAGCAAATAATTAGAACTCAACCTCTTTACAAATCACATATAGCAAATAATTAGAACTCAACCTCTTTACAAATCACATATAGCAAATAATTAGAACTCAACCTCTTTACAAATCAATATATAGCAAATAATTAGAACTCAACCTCTTTACAAATCACATATAGCAAATAATTAGAACTCAACCTCTTTACAAATCACATATAGCAAATAATTAGAACTCAACCTCTTTACAAAAATCACATATAGCAAATAATTAGAACTCAACCTCTTTACAAATCACATATAGCAAATAGTGGGCTGAAAATTAGAACTCAACCTCTTTACAAATCACATATAGCAAATAGTGGGCTGAAAATTAGAACTCAACCTCTTTACAAATCACATATAGCAGATAGTGGGCTGAAAATTAGAACTCAACCTCTTTACAAATCACATATAGCAGATAGTGGGCTGAAAATTAGAACTCAACCTCTTTACAAATCACATATAGCAAATAATTAGAACTCAACCTCTTTACAAATCACATATAGCAGATAAATTAGAACTCAACCTCTTTACAAATCACATATAGCAAATAGGGCTGAAATTAGAACTCAACCTCTTTACAAATCACATATAGATAGTGGCTGAAAATAGAACTCAACCTCTTTACAAATCACATATAGCAAATAATTAGTGGGCTGAAAATTAGAAACTCTCAACCTCTTTACAATCAATATCACAACTTTACAAATACATATAGCAAAAATTAGAACTCAACCTCTTTACAAATCACATTATAGCAAAAAAATTAGAACTCAACCTCTTTACAAATCACATATAGCAAATAATTAGAACTCAACCTCTTTACAAATATAGCATATTAGAACTCACTCTTTACAAATCATATAGCAGATAATTAGAACTCAACCTCTTTACAAATCACATATAGCAAATAATTAGAACTCAACCTCTTTACAAATCACATATAGCAAATAATTAGAACTCAACCTCTTTACAAATCACATATAGCAAATAATTAGAACTCAACCTCTTTACAAATCACATATAGCAAATAATTAGAACTCAACCTCTTTACAAATCACATATAGCAAATAATTAGAACTCAACCTCTTTACAAATCACATATAGCAAATAATTAGAACTCAACCTCTTTACAAATCACATATAGCAAATAATTAGAACTCAACCTCTTTACAAATCACATATAGCAGATAGTGGGCTGAAAATTAGAACTCAACCTCTTTACAAATCACATATAGCAGATAGTGGGCTGTGAAATAATTAGAACTCAACCTCTTTACAAATCACATATAGCAAATAGTGGGCTGAAAATTAGAACTCAACCTCTTTACAAATCACATATAGCAGATAGTGGGCTGAAAATTAGAACTCAACCTCTTTACAAATCACATATAGCAGATAGTGGGCTGAAAATTAGAACTCAACCTCTTTACAAATCACATATAGCAAATAGTTGGCTGAAAATTAGAACTCAACCTCTTTACAAATCACATATAGCAAATAGTGGGCTGAAAATTAGAACTCAACCTCTTTACAAATCACATATAGCAAATAATGGGCTGAAAATTAGAACTCAACATCTTTACAAATCACATATAGCAGATAGTGGGCTGAAAATTAGAACTCAACCTCTTTACAAATCACATATAGCAGATAGTGGGCTGAAAATTAGAACTCAACTTCTTTACAAATCACATATAGCAAATAGTGGGCTGAAAATTAGAACTCAAACTCTTTACAAATCACATATAGCAGATAGTGCTTTAATTAACACTGACTTCAGATAACTGATTCCCGCCTAAAATTGACACTCATCAATATCTAACATTCCTCCAATATCAATGGTGGAGCACTGTAGAATTGTTAGTATTGTTTCAGGTCCGAAACTCTATCTGCCAGTGTCTTTAGTTAAACAATATAACCTGGAGTCGCGTCTGACTCGTGCCTGTCACATGTGTACAATCATTACCTACCACAGATCACAGAGATGTAACAACTCACCTTTTGTACGAGGGTCAACATCTAATATGGCATTGTGTTAATTTACAAAAATCTTTTTTTAATGTGAAGAAAGATTTCAACAATCATAAATCAGCTGTTGACCAACTTTGAATGAAAAGAGGTAATTTAGATAAAAAAGACACACATCTTTTATCCAGAATATACAGGTCTAACTTACATCTACAGAACTGATGATGATCACAGTGTCACGTGTAAACCCTCTTATGACAATCCACTTTAATTTATTTATTTCCATATCAAAAAATAAATAGATGTTTAAGCCTTCCCAATCTGTAAAAGTTTACTGTTGGAGTTTAGGGATAGAGTTAAAGCCAAATTTTAGTTTTTCTAATGAACCTGTGAACGGGGAGGTCTTTTAGAAATATATTTTAATTCTCATATTTGAATAAAAACAAATGAAATATGTCATCATGTGTAATGATTATGGTTGAGTTTTATGGGTTGATCTATAGTTGTCACTGTCACCGATGATTGACAAAACAAAAAAGAATCCAGCTATGTTTGGAGGTCCTGGGTTTGAATTCCAGTCTGGTTGCTACATTTTCTCTAATCTGCTCTTACATTATATATTCCTTATTGTAACTATAAAGGTGGAAATTACCATTATGTCATAATGACTCCATTGTACTAGACAGGTCGAGTGTGACCTTGATAAACACAAACTTATTAATCTAAAGGCTCAAGTTTCCTATCTAAGTACAAATACAATCAGATAAGTTACAGGCAGAATAAGTGTGGATATACTTTATGATTAAATCATAGCTGGCGGCCATCTGATACATGTATCAGTATAGTATAGAGAACTAGGCTTAAGTCCTAAACAATACACACAGGCATGTCAAGTGTCCAGAACACTTATAAGTTAATAGCCCTATTATACATTTGTAGATACATGCATCAATAGGTAGTCTAACAGCTCACTTAAAAACAAGGTATTACTGTAATAATAAGTTTACGTTTCAGATTGTTTGCCAGCCAGTGACTTGGTAAGCTGAATCTGTCATCAAATTTGATATTGTTTCACATCAACAGCTTCTAGGGATGCGCCAGGCACCAATATATTGCAGCTTACCATATATATATATAATAAGTATCCATGTGTTTGTAGCCTATCAGATATCAGTATTTTCCAAGTCACATGATGTACAAGCAAGTACTTAATGATATTATATGCATAAGTACTTTCCTTACCAAAGCATGAATGTGAATATGGAATATGAGCAATCAATTCAATCTGAGAGATAACCTATATTTGTTTACTGTAAACAGTATTTAATTGACCGTCCTCTAATTCCATTATTCGTGGGGTATTTAAATCTATCACCACCAACCATATTATCCTCAAGTTTTAAATATACTCAGTGTTGATTCACAGGCCTGACTTACTGACTATAGCTTATACCTATAGATAATTGCTGAATCAACGTTTAGGGGAGCCTAAAGTGAAAGCTATCTAATTCTATAGATAAAGTATTTATATACCCGAGTTCTTATAGGTTGTCACTCAACACAACCTACCTGACTTACTATATGTAGGTAATGGAGGGCTTGGTCCATAGAACTACTAGGTGGATCATTCTAACAACACCCCAGATTTCATCTAATTTTATTTCTTCATACAACCAGAAGACAAAAGATATTCAAAATGTACACACACATATAACTTCTATAGAAAGTTGTTAAAAATCTACTCTTTTATTTTATTATCGTCCCCTCTCCCCATTTTTCGCATATAACACATTTACAAGTACAGGAATCATAACAGTATGATTATAGCCATATGGATAGCTTATAATCAAATAAAAAATAAACGAAATAAAAAAAATAATAAATAAACACTAATGCATAACATATAGCATACTGTAAGCTATGAAAAAGCTTAGAAAAAAACAAACAGTAGTTTGAAATATTTAATAATTGATATATTTAAAAATTTGAAATCTTTGAAAAAAATTACTCTTTGGAAAAATCATGAAATTAATTTTAAAAAGTTTGAATTTTGCTTTGAAATCTGTAAAAGTAAATAACATATTCAATGAGGTTATCCTTCATTTGCTATATCGAGTTGAAGGGTTGGCTGGGTTGAATTTCTCACCCTTACACATCAGTTTGTGTTGTTATTAACACCACACTTAACACACTGCTACTATTGTTATTATCCTAAGCGGGTTTTAATCTCAAACTTTCTATAAAACATATTTAAATCCATAAATCTAATTATGATCTCAGTACTATAAACAGCATGGTATATGAGCCATATAATGCTATAGATTAACTCACAGGAGATTGTCTATAGCAATACACCACAGGTACATGTGGTATATCTGTGCAATATTATAGCATTTTAATGTTTGGGTCCATATAACACAAACTATAGGTATTAGGTAATTAAAACCATGTCAGAAATTTATAAAGACTTTATCTCATTAAGCAGAATATCAGTGTGAAATAATGTTTTAGTACAAGAACCATGAGGTTGACTCATCACATTCATTTTGTTTATCATAAAGGTAAAACTTCTGTGATAAGTCTTAACATTGGTAGATTTGCATCGTCAACAGAGTCTTAACCCAAAGTGCCAGAATATACTTTCTTTAAGACATATACTTTCATGACTCATGGATATTGGCATTTTAGCCGCATAGTCCAACAGCTAGCCTTGCCTTTATGGCTACGCATATGGGTGTCGATCGGTCTCGATTTACCATGGTGAAGTAATGTCGAGCACGGCCCACACTTGGATGGGTGACCCCTCCGTTGGTTCTAGTTCTGGCCTCCGCACATTACAATTGTACTATAAAGTAACCAATTCAACACTTACCCTGAAGTCATATCTGTCAAAGAATTCCTGGAGACTTCTGGGAAGTTGTCCAATAGAATTTCCATTGATTATTAAAGGCATGTTTTCACATCACAAACTTTGGACACAATTGTTAAATCTGAAACAGAGAAAAGTTGTGACATTGAGCATTACCTGGTCAGTGTTTATTACACAATGTACATCTACAGCTCAGCTCTATATTATCTTATAGGACTCAATGTCATGTTCAGTCTCCCTATTGATGCAGGTTTCTCAGTTCTATCCTGTATGAGGTTAAGGTCACAATCTTTAATTCAGCAATGTGTAGGTAGGTTTATTAGGATGTGTATGGTACATTATTTAGTTACACCCCATTTCTCATGAAAGGCGATATTTGTCTATATTAAAACAATGGTTTTATTATTTATATGGCAAATTCTACGACGGATTTATTGAACTCAAAAAATTCAAAAGGTCTTACTCCATATAACTACAGCCATTTACATTGTACATCAAGTCACAGAAAGTAAAACTGCAATGGCAGATCGGTTATCTGATATGATGCTAATTGCTTCCATGTGCACAAATAAATATACATATATTACTATGCATTCTACATATTTCATTGTAAATTTTAAGCTTTACAAATCTATTCTGCCGTATATAAACCGGTCTACAACATATACAAATCTCATTTGTAATAACATCTTGAATATTGTACTATTGAGAGTTAAGGTGTAATAGAATTATGGTTTTATATTTCCTGTGTAACATGAAAATTATTTCATATATCATTTCAAATACCATATTTAACTTTCACCTTTATCATTTTCTTTCACATCTACAGTGACTATAGAAAAACATTTATACATGTACATACAACATAATAGATAGAAGCTGACTGTATACACATACCGTATTTGACCCAATAATCGCCCCCCCCCCCCCCCCATCCCTATAAGTGCCCCTATCTCTATTTAAGGTCTCAATTTCACCTATCTCTAATTAAATGCTGATCGACTGAAACTATGAAAATTGTGTAGGTTTCTTCATCTGGTTTCTTTTGCAAATTGATTAATGGCTTTCTGTACAATATTTTTTATGGAAGACTAGTCCAAACTTAATTTTGTTAAACGTCGTCCCTTTTTTTCCCATTTTTTTTCAAGGCCCTGGGCACTTATTAAGTCAAATACAATATAGTCTTCAAAGTCTTCAAGCAAACATTGACATGTTCTTTGGACATCATAAATCTATATTAGTATGAAATTACATATGATATTCATTATTATGTTTGGGTGCCATTTGACCTCTGAACTTTGACACAAGCTGACTGTGGGTATTATTCTTCTAATCATAACAGTACATGTATTTCATATCCGCTATTCATATCAATAACAATACCAACAACGAGCAATACAATGGGCGCCGACTTTAACTGTCAGAAGGGTTCTAGTCCAGTACTTGGCCTAGTGTCTATTGGCAGCGGAATTCATACACGGACGGACATAAATATTTAAAGTAGACTACAACCATTTAAAGCACTATGCTTCATAGGCTTTTCACAATATTGAAAAGAAATCATTAAAATGCCAATATATATCAATCACATAATGGTTTTTAATTCTGGAGAAAACTGAATGAAACCTACCCAATATAGATCACAAACTTACAGCCAGGGGCAATGGGGGGGGGGGGGGGGGGGGTGAGCTAATTACAGTGTTCCAACATTTTACTACTAGTCCCTCACCTCTGGGTTTCGAATTTGATTCCCAAGTGGGGCAATTATTAGTCAGGTAGTACCGACCATACTTTAAGGTTGTTTGTTGGTTTTTCTCCGAGTACTCCGGTTTTTATCCACCTTCTAATACAGACATTTAAGGAATGATTCTTATTTTTTGTTGTTGACTGGTGTGTAAACTGCATTTTTTGTACAGATATTTTAAATGACGCGTGTCATGTTGAAATATTTGTACAAAAAATGCAGTTTACACACCAGTAAACAACAAAAAATTAAAAACATTCCTTATATTTACATTTCGACCGACCATTTCATTTAAATTTAGTGTTCCGGTGAAATAAACTTTCGTTTTTTCAACGTTATACGATTGATGGAACAGCTGAGTAATTGATGGAATCGGGAAACAGCTGGCTCCAATTTGGCGGGAAAATGTGTCAAGTTCCGGGAGTAAATAAAATATAGTTCCACAATAACTTTATCATTTTAAATCCATTTATTCCATATGATTTCATTTTTATATTTTTTAATATTAACACAATGCTTTCCATTGCATTCAAACTGATGTTGATATCGAACCTATGGCATGGCATATATTTTTTGGCCTAACCGGATGCGCATTCACATAAGGTCGGTTAAGTCAGTGTTACGGTTTGTGTTCTTGCGCAGTGTAAACAATTGCTCGGTTAGTAAGGTTATATAGGAAAGTGACCTATCCTACAATATAGGATGTTACAGTTTTAGACCTATCCTACAATATAGGATGTTACAGTTTTAGACCTATCCTACAATATAGGATGTTACAGTTTTAGACCTATCCTACAATATAGGATGTTTCAGTTTTAGACCTATCCTACAATATAGGATGTTACAGTTTTAGACCTATCCTACAATATAGGATGTTACAGTTTTAGACCTATCCTACAATATAGGATGTTACAGTTTTAGACCTAGCTATCCTACAATATAGGATGTTACAGTTTTAGACCTATCCTACAATATATAGGATGTTACAGTTTTAGACCTATCCTACAATATAGGATGTTTCAATGACCCTATAACACAGACATGGTGATAGTGGAGAAATTGAAAGATCAGTCCAATACGGATATAAATTCTAGCATTCTATGGTATGTCATATTGACACAAATGATATATGTTACTCAGAATGTACAAATCAATGGAGATCTGGAGATCTGGAGTTCCTGGAGAGTTTCCGGAGAGTTTCCGGAGAGTTTCCAGTTCTCTGGAGTAGATCACTATGTCTATAATGACTGCATGCATGAACAGATTTACTTAGGAAAAATCAATTTACAAACAATTCCACTCTATCTAGCAGATATGTAACAGTGCATGTCCAGATAAATATTACATAGAGCAAAGTCATGATCTGTGACGTCTAAATCTACACAGGAATCCCCTTAAGCTTAGACTTATAACTATCTATCCAATATTCAGCTTGTTTACTTTGCCTCTAATTAACAGTTGTTATATATATAAATATATAACTCTGTGTAACCCTCCTTTAATATCATTATAATATACACTGTGAAAGAGGTTTGATTTAAAAATGAAAAATATTGTCTGTACCGGTAAATTCTTTCTACTCAGGGAAAGAGGTGCATATAAAAGCCATACTGGCAAGTTCTTCTCATTTGAAGTTCAGCAGGTTTTAGTTGTAAATAGTGTACATAAGCGATAAAGTCATCTTCTAGTCTCACGGGAATTTCCCATTAGCTCAGTCAGCAGAGTGGTGGACCACTAAGTCCGGGGTCGCAGGTTCGAGCCCGGCGGACAGCACACTAAACTCTCACCTTGTATTTGATGCCACAGATCACTCTAAGTGGAGGCTTCCTTGGGGAGTGAACCTCCAGGGTTGGTGCATGTTTGAGTGTGAACATATTTCAAAGGGGAGGGCGAGGGGTTACAATGAAGCAGATTTTAATTGTAAATAGAATACATATGAGACATGGTCACCCTAGGCCTATCTAAGCTTTGCACTATAGAGAAAATGCCGCAGTGCGGTGGACCAATAACTGCATGATCGCGAGTTTGATTCTGGCTGGTAGCACTCTCATTCTGTTACAGAAGTATAATGCCAATGGAAACAGACAACTGATAGTAAAATCTGCATAATTGCATGCACTTATGAAATACCAAGTGACACACTGTCCAAATATAAAACTACCTACAGTATATATGTTCTAAATAAACAGTACATTGTCATTTCAAAGAACAAAAGTTTGCATGCATAAAATGCATAAAAGAAAATGAAAATATATATTGTAATCTATTGGACTTTTCTAAAATGGTCATAAATGATTATACTTACATTACTGTTGAATGGCTACACCTCTGATGTTGGGAGTCCGTCACCACCTATAAAACATCAACGATAAGCAACTAATATCGTTAAATCATCAAATTTCATGCATACAATTTAACTACACAAATATTTCCAACAAGGACACTGAGAATAAGTTTCACCTGTTAAACGAGCAAAATCCAATTTCTAAACAAACAGTGTGAAAGTGTCAATAGTGAAACAGCGTTGACAATTGACATACCTGTGACAGGTACAAATATGGTTCCAGTTTATAGGGCAGTTCTGTAGTACAGGTGTATACACATACCAGTCTACTGTACCTGTCTTATCTCTGCTACTGTACTATACCTACCCGCTTTACAATCTCGTTACTTACCTGTTCCATACAGGTGATTGATTGATTTAAAACTATACAGCCCAACAGCGGCAGACTTGAACGCTACTACACTGGTCAGGACTGTACACAATATAGCAATCTATTTAGAAACTATCAAATATTTTCAGGTGAAAACATTTTATTTTGACCATATATAACTAAAATATATTTTCTAAAGTCTTTACTTCCAAAAAAATTATATCTATATATATAAATATAGGCAAATCTTGCTTTTAGGTAAAAAATATTTCATCGTCAAACTTTAATGTTCTTTGGAAGTGTCCCAATTTCGAACCAATCAGGTTTTTGTATGCACACAAATTCCTAGCAGTAACATACATTTTACCAAACGTTTACTTAAGCAAATAAGAATGTTTGTATTGTGCACTGAAATTCTACTTTCCGTCAATCAATGAAAGTTAAAAGTGGGAATTTTTTGGCAGTCTTCCTGAGTTTGTATTATACTAAATCCCGTGTATATATACACACTGTATATGAAACGGGCTTAATATTAAATGTCTAATTCTTTAGTACAATCATATATATATGTTTTATCAAACGATTATATTTTTAATAACAGTCTTCAAAATTAACCATCTAAGGTAAATACCGGTAAGTTTATTTTAGATACAACATTATAATTGTGTTTTCAAGATGACGGCTATGGTGGCCATCTTTGATTTCTGATTGACCCAAAAAATAACAACACTCACTTGCTTGGGACCATATCAGGATCATTTAAGGAAATTTTCAGCCAAATCCTGAAGAACTTGAGAATAAGTTAAAAATGTGTTTTCAAGATGTTGGCTGTGACAGCCAATTTAGATTAAGTGTAATGGCCCGAAAAATAACAACACTTAGTCAGGACCATGTCAGGATCACTTCTGACAAGTTTCAGCCAAATCGCACTAGTAGAACTTGAGAAGTTCAAAATGTGTTTTCAAGATGGCATCTGTGGTGGCCATCTTGGATTTTGGATCGACCAAAAAAAAAAACAACACTTGGTCAGGACCATACTGATAGAACTTCGGAAAAAGTCCTAAATGTGATTCCAAAAGGCGGCTGTGGCTTTATGTAATGAATACTTTTTGATAGTTGTTTTGACACATAGACAGGACATATAGATGAAATGGTTTTCTCTATTAGACCTTTCACAGTACTGCTCAACCTAAACAATTAGTATGGGTCTTGGGATCAGGAACAAGAGGTCCAGAGGGCATGTATCACTCACCTGGTTTGTTGTGCTAGGAAATGTTCCTAATACAGGTTCGATGTTTATTTCCTCAAACATTTACATCTAATTTTCTGCCCCACGAGGGGTAAGAGCCAAGATTTATATAAACTCTATTCCCTTTTACCCAAGGATGTTCCTGGCCAATTTAAAGGATTTACCTCTTATTTCCCCTATTGGGTATGACCTCTCCTGCCCCAGAGAGGGTAAGGGGGAAAGATTTATACAAACTCTGTTCCTCTTCCCCAAGGATGTTTCTGGCCAAATTTGGTTATATTCCATGCAGAACTCTATGACTGACTAGTAGAGATTTGATTAAAGGATTACCTCTAGCCCAAATTGGAACTCCTCAGATGTAAAACATTACCTTGGATGTGATAGGTGTAAGAATATATAAGAAAATCAAACATACACAAACGTCGTGAAACCTATGATTTATACAAATTCTGTTCCTTTTCCCCAAAGAATGTTCCTGGCTAAATTGGTTACATTCCATGCAGAAGTCTATGACTAGTACAGACATCTCGAAATTTGCCGGTCGGACGGAAATGTTTGGCAAAATTTGACTCGGACCAGTCAGTCCGAACTGACTCAGGCAATTATTGATCGAGCTCCAGAAGTTGGTAGAAATGGCATCTGAAGTATTATGCAGGTGGCGCACCTGGCAAAAACGTAAACTGAATAGGATAATCATGAAAACAGCAGCCTGGATACTAATAGCAGGAAGTTTTGTTTACTTCAAAAATTCACATTAATGTTCTGTCCAGCAAAATCTTGTTCGGTCCGGCTTACTCACAGTCCTTGCCGGTCCGAATATTCAGCCATTTTTTTCAACTTTCGCGATGTCTGTAGTAGCGACTTAAATAAAATATTAATGACCGGGCCAGGTTAACAAAACTTATGTGAGTAACAGATACTAAAGTAGACTGAACCTTAGTGAATAAATCTACAATGTCATTAGAAATACTTAAATAAAAAGACACAGATAAAACAAACGCAAACTGCAAAATGTACATACCGTAATATGTTGTACTGTGCCAGACAGAGTTGAATTTCGTTTATACATGTATATGGTTGGCCTAACTAATAAACTAGCATTTACATGAAGAAACATTAGCTTAACAGTATTTAGACAAAATTCAGCTCCATTTTTTAATTCATCAATTTTTATTTAAAGTGAAGGGCAGGAAAAATCTTTACTTTTATGTACAATAAACAATATATTGCCCTATACGTGTAGGGAGACATGAAAATTCGTTCATCCAGGGCATGTCATATCTTAAGTGACATCACAGGTAATATTATCATGACATCATAATCAAATTCAAAATATGACGTCATGGCATGTAAATGTCTCGGTGAATAGAAACTTCATATCAAAGCTTAGGATTTTTCCTCACAGAAATAAAATGGAAAATTTTGTCTTTAATTCTTACTGAGATGTTAAATAATTTGATATATCATGAACCTACAGACCTTATTTATTAAGTTCCACATTATATTGTAACAGGAGAGGAGAAAATGTCAAGACCAGGATTCCAACTTGGGACCTCCGAACATTAGCCGTATGCTCTACTGATGAAGCCACCTGTGGTCCCAGTTAATGATTCAATCTCTCCCATATTATATAGTTCATTGCGGTCCCCACATTCACCTCTGTCAACGGCTCACGGATTGGCCGTCTGTTAACAGAATATTACGTCATGTTAATTGTTTAATACATTGTGTCCCCTTTATATATGATGTCGAGGTAATTGTTTCTGAAACGCTGATGTCATATGTAAATCGTGACTTTTTACTTACAAGTAAATCTTGTGTATCTGCAAAATAATCCATTTGTTTGGTTAATACTATTGAATGATCAAATTATAATATTGTCAGAACTGACAGTCATTTACAGGAAAATAATACAAAAGGAAACTTCGGTTACATTATGTAGTAAAGAATATAGCATATGTCCGAAATACGTTTTTCAAAAACCTTGAAATTTCCATGGGCCAGACAAATGTGTGGATCGCAATATTATATAATTACTAATTGCACTATGAGATAGACTGATGAAGATTGACACGCAGTCCAATTCTGTTACAGGCCTCCCTCCCTTGTCCAAGTCTTTGCCTTCAAATACATACAAGACCCTTTACCACCACTGTTGGTATTTGAGTTGGGGTCCAATGTAGAACAGGATTGATAGATAAATATAATTCTGGTGCCCCAACCACCAGGAATCAAATGTGGGTCTACGGCATCCAAATCTACAACTCTTCTAGCTGAGCCAAAGAAGTGTGCTCCATCATTTGAGTGTCATAGAGAGTATTTAACAATTAACCCCTTTTACAATACATGCATGATATCGGCATGCATGTTCTTGAGTGTACTAGAGATGTATATTTTAGTCAATTTTAACTCCTCAATTTATTCATTTGGATATTTTGTTCCAAATTGATTTATTATCTCCCTGTATATATATATCTTATACATGTATTAAATGAGTGAGTGTTATGAATCATGTTCACACCTCCTGTGTCAAATTCCAGTTTTGGCACGAGCTTGACCTGTCTGTGGGGTGACCTCTATAATTAGCCTAGGGATTTCATTGGTCATTCCTATTGGGCGCCTTTACTCTTGTTTAAATTGTGTATCTCATGTCACTCCTTTTTTTAATCCTGAGTTGTCAGGACGTATGATATTTGTCAGAAATCTTCAAAAACCCACCCACCCTCCCTAGAGGAAATTTAAGTTATTTTTATTTGTTGTCCTCAGATTGGTTTAATATTAAATTCAGAGAATTATCCATTGTATGTAATAGTAGTAGTTCGAGATATTTGGGATAGTATGTTTGATGTGCTAATAATTAATATTAGAAATTTAATTTATTGATTGTCTGCCTAATTTAGCAAGTTATAGGGCTCGTATGTAAATTAAAATTATTCTCATAATTGTAGACCTTTCAGCCTGTTCAGAATGTATAGCAATTATCATGAATGGACTTTAAAGTGACAATATATTTCGATTTAGGGTGAAAGGGCTTTTTGTTATAATTGTATATATCTATTTTCACTAAATGCCAAAACTTTAAAGTTGTGATGTCTTATATATAAGGGAGATAATTATAACATTTATAAAGACATTTCCTGGTCTGTTTTGAATGAAGTGGACTCAGCGTTGTATGATAAATTGATCAAATAGCTTTATGTTCAGATATTCAATCATCATGTAAAAATTATCATTGTATTAGTCAACAATTTTTAGGTACATCAACGCTAACGTTAGACTGTCGTGTAATAAGCTTAGGCCTGCGTATACGCTATCCGTTCAGTCTTGAGCAGCTAACAACACACCCATTTAGATTCAGCTCAAAGTCATTTCATTATCGTAATAATTAAAAAATGATAGATAAAAATTAAAACTGCAGCAACTTACAATATGTACTTGTATGTAATCCAATAATATTAGATCTCGATATTGAGAAACTTCTGATGTGCAATACGACGTAATGATCAAAAGTGTCTCATCGTGCTATACCTCTAACATTGTTGGAGTAATTTGTATGTATCCATGTTGTTAGTCCACAACTAGCATTTCTTACTTTCACTTTCAACTTATTAGGTCACTTCCGGTTAGAGGTATGGGTAATTCTAAAAGTAAGATAAAACCGCGGAGTAAAACAAGTCCGGATCTGGGATGGGGAGACTCAATCGGAAAACCTATCGGTACGGTGGCTGATTTATGCCATTTCTGTTTTTTCGTCTTTTCGCCCCGAAAAGGCGAAAATTAAATATCTTAATTCTCTTCTTTTCGTCTTTTCCCCCGAAAAGACGAAAATTAACAAATTTAAATTTCGTCTTTTCGCGGCGAAAAGACGAAAAGACGAAAAGTCAAACACGAAAAGACGAAAGTGAAGCACGCTAATTAGCGCCTTTAATTTTCGTCTTTTCGCCTTCAAAAATCTCGTCTTTTCGTTTTTTCGTCTTTTCGCCCCGAAAAGACGAAAAGACGAAAATTAAGGTTTGTTAGATTTAGTCTTTTCGGGGCGAAATTAAGAAAAGTTAATCGGGGCGAAATTAAGGTTTGTTAATTTTCGTCTTTTCGGGGCGAAAAGACGAAAAGACGAAATTTAAGGTTTGTTAATTTTCGTCTTTTCGGGGCGAAAAGACGAAAAGACGAAAAGATTAAATGGCACAAATCAGCCACCGTATATCGGGCCTTTCCGCCATATCTTCGGAAAATATGACGGAAAGGCCCGATAGGTTTTCCGATTGAGACAGGGTTATCTTCAGATGGATTTGTATGCATCAGAATTCGTTTCAATCTTGAAATGTTTAACTGGTATTGTGATGATCCAAAATAAGTTGATCCTCGATTTTAAACTACAAATGTACTTTGGTTAGTACACAAACGATATAAGTTACCATGGTAACTGTTGAGAACACACAAAGCTAGCACTGATTAACATTGTTTTAACTATCATTAATACATGTTTACTAGAGTCATATTCAGTATTCTCAATAGAAACAAGATACTCCTGTAAAGCAGATATCAATTCCAGTAAATCAGATGGAATCATGTATGAATCAAGAAAAACTTAACTTGCATTACTTACCCAGCAAGACAAGAAATTTGTAGAAACAAAGTACTAATAGCCTTTCATGATTTTTATTGTGAGTGATTGTATACTTTTTAACTACTACAAGTTAAGTGTGAAACCCTTCTGTAAGAAATGTTTATAAATCAGTCTACTGTATGCAAGGTAAATTATAGACTTTACTGTGTTAATTATAAATGGCCCAGTGTTCATAAACATAGTATCTTCAGTTCTCAATTTGAAATTAGAACCGAGGATTTGTGAACTTTTCTTACAACTGTTTTACTGTAATATGTGATATTATGTTTTATTATATGACTGGTGCTTTTGCTGTATTTTGATTGGTCAATACGTTTCTCAGAAGTATTCATCAACTGCGATATATCAACCCCGAAATCGGCGGCAAAAAGCACGCGAGGTTACTGGACTCAGTCCAGATACCTCTCGCGAGTCCAGTAACCTGTGTCAAAAATAGATCGAGGAAAACTCCCTTGAAATGTGACGTCATAATCACTTTTGACGTCAAGTCGTACCCAAATATAGCGTAACAGGAGTTTCCCTCATTCAATGACGTCGGGATAATCTATTGTGACGTCAATATTATAGTCGGCAACATATATGGCGGAAGGCACCAAGTTTACTGCGATCAACGGTGACAACTGCAAACTTCAATTTATGGAAAACGTTCAAGAATGCCAGACGGGCTGCAGTTGATACAATATTCCAGTTTTACCAGTCTAAACCGTTAGCAAGAAGCATTTGGATATTTACCATATATACTACTTGTAATTGCTTTTGTAAACAGAAAGTTTGCAAATATCATCTTGTTTTTTTGTAGATTTTAAAGTCTTTTTGAAGAACCGGGTTAATATCATGTAAGTTTCATATAATAAAACAGTTATCGACCTATTTTCAGGTGGATACGGTAAGTTATCAACCCTCGAAAATGATATGACCCTCGGCCTCCGGCCTCGGGATATATCACTTACTCGGGTTGATAACTCACCGTATCCACCTGAAAATAGGTCGATAATTGTATAATACATGTATGTATGAAGGGGTTGTCTTAACAGTTAATACATTTATAAGGTAACATACACAAGCTTACAGATACAACGGCAGCTGAGCCTGCAGTCTTGTAAGGGGCGAAAAGACGAAAATTAACAAACCTTAAATTTCGTCTTTTCGTCTTTTCGGGGCGAAAAGACGAAAATTAACAAAGCTTAATTTTCGTCTTTTCGTCTTTTCGCCTTTTCGCCCCGAAAAAATACAAATTACAGATATACTTTAATTTCTAATGTACAATTACGATGAAGACCATGTCATGTATGTAGTCAAAATGTCATTTCAAATAATACACAGTACATTGTACCTACTGATTGACTGTTATGATTAACTGTATTTGAGCAATTTCTTGGTACAAGTCCTTCCTTTAAACTCAAAGTCTTCACGAGTTGTCTTTCATAAATTATTTTGTTAACAAGTTTATCCGTGGTTCAAACGCTTTCAATTAATACCCGCCGACAACTTTTTTTTCCAAGTTGTGTAGGGGAGGCAACTCCTATAAGTGCTATGTTTAGCATCTTAAGTTCATTATGGTCCTTACATATACACGGCAATGTTTTGATTAGCGTAATTGCTAAAGAGGGCGATTAGAACACAACAAATAAGATATTAATGAATTTTTAAAAAAATGTATCAATCACGCTAAAGGATTTGCGGAATGATGAATCTGTTAGTGGCACGTGGCATATGCCACGTGTGAGAAATCTACGTAACTGCTGTAAACAAACATGTTGACTTCTGTTTTAAAACTTCTAATCTTAGTTATTGATGAAGATACTTGTAATACTATCAATTTAATAAATCGATTGTTATCATAAACTACTTTGATGCTTCCATATTGAACAATTAAGTCAATATTAAGATAAAAAGATTTCAAAATGACTTCCACACCAGACCGGAAGGCGAAAAGACGAAAAGACGAAAATTAAGGTTTGTTAATTTTCGTCTTTTCGGGGCAAAAAGACGAAAACACGAAATTTAAGGTTTGTTAATTTTCGTCTTTTCGGGGCAAAAAGACGTAAAGACGAAATTTAAGATTTGTAAGTTTCGTCTTTTCGGGGCGTAAAGACGAAAAGACGAGATTTTTGAAGGCGAAAAGACGAAAATTAAAGGCGCTAATTAGCGTGCATCACTTTCGTCTTTTCGTGTTTGACTTTTCGTCTTTTCGCCGCGAAAAGACGAAATTTAAATTTGTTAATTTTCGTCTTTTCGGGGCGAAAAGACGAAAAGACGAGAATTAAGATATTTAATTTTCGTCTTTTCGGGGCGAAAAGACGAAATGGCATAAATCAGCCACCGTATCAAACCATCGTAGTATGTCCCAACTAAACCGTTTTAGAATGTTTTTGCTACTCCCTATCACAACCACAGGGATCTGAGATATAATATGCCTGAGCGAGGCTTCGGCTGCAATCTTATTGGCCGGTTATAAAAAGTCTCTCTTCTCGGGACGTTATATATGGATTTCGTCGTTACTATTCAAACATACATCTATGGACTTTTTATAGCCGGCCAATGAGATTGCAGCCGAAGCCTCGCTCATGCATATATATATTATATCGGCCACGAAGCCAGTATGAATTTTTAATTAGATGGCTTCACGATGTTTGTCATAATGGGGCTTATATCGTCTTAATGACGGCACTTTGTACAGATGTATAGGATGATTTTGAAAGGAAAATTATCGCTCTTTCCAACGGTAGTGACCGTTTTTATGACGATGTACTAGAAATGTGTTTTTTTTTATAGCCGCTAAAGGTAGGCGGGTTAGAAATTTTGATTATAGTACCATGTAGAGTATGATTTTTATCGTTTTTTTTTTATCTAGACCTCTAATACGTTTAAAAATGGTCTTAGGGCACTCTGGTGGGTCCATGATTATATAATCTGTAACTAATTCTCAGATCCCTGTGGTCCCGTATTCGTTTGGTGTTGGTGCTCGAAATGGCAAACCTGTAGTCAAGTGATAAGAACAACTTTGCAAGCATACTATATCAAAATTTCCTTTCAGTTCTAATCACGTGTGGAATTATTTTAGTCCTTGCTTCATTATTGGGCATTTTGACATACTTTCCCTCGTTCAGATTTCAATATTGTGATTACTAATAGAACCGATTATCCGTGCATGTTGTCATACTTGAACAAAAGTTATTTTGACTCATTTTTTTCAATCAAGTATAATTAATGACTTTATTATTATATATATTCATGAGATTTTTTAAATAGTCTGACATTTAAACCCTCGCTTCTATGTGACCCTGTGACTCAGTCTTGCAATGTAACAAGCCCCTGTGGTCTCGGTTATGTACTATCATATAGCTATGCACGGACTCGCGCACGTGCTCCAAACTGGTTAGTATTCTGGCTACTAACCCATGCTCGTGCGTTGTAATGGGTAATACATTTAGTAATAATTCCAATCAAACAAAGGAGTTACATGTAGCCTGATTTCGTACAAACGTTCACGAGTGGTGGTTGCCCAGTTCAGGAGTTGGTGGACATACACACAGGTATGTGGTTTTTGAGATATTATTCTTTATTTAACATAATTATGTACAACCGATATGATCAATGGTTCGATATCCGATAATACACAATGTTACACATATTTCATTCTGAGTTATATATACATGTATATATATACTGTATGACACGGAGTTACCTAAACGATAAAGCAGTATTAATTCTGAAATGAGCATGAAAATGATGTGGATATACGAGAGTACCCGAGTCTATATATGGTGGCTACATAATCACTATTAATTCTGAAATGATGTGGATACACGGGAGTACCAGAGTCTAAGGTGACTACATAATCAGTATTAATTCTAAAATGAACATGAAAATCATGTGGATACACGGGAGTACCGGAGTCTATGGTGGCTACATAATCAGTATTTATTCTGAAATGAACATGAAAATGATGTGGATACACGGGAGTACCGGAGTCTTTGGTGGCTACATAATCACTATTAATTCTAAAATGAACATGAAAATGATGTGGATACACGGGAGTACCGGAGTCTATGGTGGCTACATAATCAGTATTAATTCTAAAATGATGTGGATACACGGGAGTACCGGAGTCTGGTGGCTACATAATCAGTATTAATTTTGAAATGATGTGGATACACGGGAGTACCGGAGTCTGGTGGCCACAGGGACCTGGCACGAAAATTTTTAACCAATAGTATACATATATATATTATAGCATCATATATATATTTATACTATTGGTTAAAAATTTTCGTGCCAGGTCCCTGTGCTGGTGGCTACATAATCAGTATTAATTCTAAAATGAACATGATGTGGATACACGGGAGTACCAGAGTCTATGGTGGCTACATAATCAGTATTAATTCTAAAATGATGTGGATACACGGGAGTACCGGAGTCTGGTGGCTACATAATCAGTATTAATTCTAAAATGATGTGGATACACGGGAGTACCAGAGTCTATGGTGGCTACATAATCAGTATTAATTCTAAAATGATGTGGATACACGGGAGTACCGGAGTCTGGTGGCTACATAATCAGTATTAATTCTGAAATGAACATGAAAATGACGTGGATGCATAGCTACATCATCATGTTGTATGAATTAATTAACTGAACATAAATTGTCCTGAAACATTACATCTTTACATGGACACATATGTTTGTGTTTGAATCTTTTAATACTAAAGCCGTTCTCTGTATTTATATCTTGAAATATTTGACCAAACTGTCAGTAAGCGGGATGGTTCTGTAACTTTCAGAGACACATACACATAGCAATGATATCTAAATTTCTGCTTTAATAAATAAACATTGTTTAGCAAGGTTCGATCAGAAATTATAATATAAACCTTCCTATCAAGGAGAACTTTTCATTGCAATCAATAATCAATTTTTTCATTCCTCAAAGATATTTACACAACAAAATTGATCAAAGTTATGTTTGAAAAGGTTTTACTTTTGTTCTTCTACATTATATTCGTTGAACGTTGTAACTATGTTTCTCTATACAATGTTCTTTGTAAAGAGATAGAATTAATTTTAAAGTAGGCAATTGCAAAATCTATACATGATTTTTTTTACGCTGTAGTGCTATTTCTGCGGCATACAGTTGTAAAATTAATAAAAAAATGGCAAGTAAACAAGACAGTGAAAGGAAGTATATAAGCAACAATACATATATCACAGACGCATACATAATTAATTGAGTTAGACTTAGCTCAAGTCATATTAGTTAAAACATGAGCAAAATAATAGAAACCAGAATGTACCCTCCACGAGCCCCATATTTGATGATAATCTAAATAATCGTTTGTTTGACGGATAGTTACCGATAGTTTATGTATACATTTGTGTTTGGATATATCCTAGTGACCTCCATCCTCGATATTTCAGGGGTTACTAACTTCCATTGGTGTGAATTTATATTATAACGACTGTGATAGTAACCCCTGGAATATCGAGGATGTATGTACATATAAATGTAAGTAGACTTATTAGTGGTGTAGCGCGGAGTTGATTACTTTTCACCTAGTTGGAAGTTGCCCCTATTGGCTGACACGACTATACTGGTCACATGACAGTATTGGTTCAGAAAATTTTCTTCAGCTCTCGGCCCAGATCTCAGAAACCTTCTCAGCCATACGCACGCATTTTTGCATCGATCCAAGAATGGAGTCCTTTCTCTCGTTTGTCATTGCTATGGAAGTTGTCTTTCATTGCATAAGCAAGGCTTTAGCTCGCGGGCAGGTATGTAACCTAAGGTTTGTTCCTAGTCCAGACTAATTAATTAAGTTAATTTTAAGTTACTATTGACTTTAAACATAATTTACTGTCTGAACAAAAAAAATCACGGGATTAGCCACAAGTTATTACCACTGATGAGGTTTTCTCCAATGAATATGTTAATTAACAATAATTTGGATTGAGAAAAAATATCTTTCTGAGGTGAAAATCCCAGAATTTGAGGTTTAATACTCTTTGACTCAGTCGGAAACTTAGTAAACGAGGCCGCGAGGCCATGGACAAACGATTAAATAAGATTAATTGGTAGCATGTTTGCATGAAGGACTACCTCAAGCTATCAAATGACCTTAATATTCACTGAAGGTCACAAGGGTAAAACAGACAAACCCTTAGCATACCTCTATAGACGCCACATTTTCCGAAAATGGCGGGAAAACTAGGACGTTACTTAAAATTTTTTGTCTCTTCCTTATATGGTAATTCAGTCCATCTGATAATCCTTACACTTTCAATTCCAAATCATTGACTTTCTACTGCAACAAAATCCTACTTTCCCAACTTAGATGGTAATGTTAAATTCCTATTGTTTTCTTCTTTGAGACTATATCTCTTCCCTAACCTATTTATACACGTGAATGTACTCTTTCCCCTATAAATTTGACACCAGAATATTTGTGGTAACTGTGGCAACATTTATGAAAATGCTAACCATTTCTTTCTTGAATGCCGATCAGAATTCGGCTACTGCCCGTGCTGATATGGCCCAAGTTTTTAATGACCTGAACATAAAAGTAGATTTAAATTTGTTACATTATGGAAATGAAAACTTGGGCAAGAACGTATATGAGAAGAAGTCACACGGGGTTTTGGGCCAGTACGGCGCAGGAGCTTTTGTGTTTGTGCACTGACTGTGACGCTGGTCGACCACTAATTTTCCTTTGATATCCGCCGCGCAGCCTTTGATGTACATGTAGCTTGTAGGTTACTTTCTGAAGCGGGCCGTCATTTTAAGACATTTCTTCTAAATATTCCGTCCGTAAAGCAAGTACTAAACGTTGTGAAATTTTATTAACTTTACATTGGTGTTTCGTTTGACTCGATAAGACAAGTATTTGTTGAGAAAAATGGTTTTTATTCCCGTTTCATAGGCGTCTGGCGTGGTATTAAGTAGTGTAAAGAGACAGTGACGAATCCTTCTCACTTATAAATCCTTGATTTGGGTTTGTAAGTTAATTGTTATTTATTTGAACTTGTTCAGTCATTTTTAAAGTCTAGCAGAATATTTGAACATAATTGTTGTATATCTTGTTATTATGTAAATAATATGTTAAATTCAACTTATTTATACCTATGCCATCACTTGCAAATATTCCATTGGGATTTTCTTTTTCAATTGACACATGTATACATAATATTTTATCATTAGGAATAAAAAAATGATCACATCTTCATATTCATTGTCCAAAATTCCAAGAAACATATTAATTGGAGTCCTAGGCACTTCTAAGTGATATTTTGTTCTAAAAAGGTATAAAAGAAAAATGATAAAAATGATTGTACATGACAGCATTCCCAAAACAGGTGCATTAAAGTTTCTCTTCCCTCTTCGCAAAACGTGCACCTTTCCGTCTCGCTCATTTTAATTTGCATAGATTTGGTATTTGTATATACTATTCTATGATGAAGTTTGAATTGAAAATTTTGCAATATTGTGTCATCTGTAATATAACTTATAAAGTAAAACTTAGACCAAGACTCTTTGGGAATATTGACATGTAACATGTCCTGCCAGGAATCTTGACTCTTTTTTGGTACTTCTTTAACTTTTGTCTGTAAACATATACTGTATAAAAAAATTGTACCCTTTTCATGACTTTTTTAAGTATTGAGTATATATGTTTACATGGTTCCATGTCCAGTGGTGTATTTTTTTTGTACAAAATATGTTTCCAAGATCTAGGTATTGCATTCAAAATTCCATAAAATCCATACAAAAGTTATCGTGTAACAGAAATTCATTATTTTCAACAAGGTCTCCAATAAAATATACACCTTTTTCACATCATTGTTTATATAATATTATGTTGTTTTCAATTTTTATGTAATTATTATACCAGATTTGCTGAGATGCAACTTTGCCAGAGGTTGTGGGGAGTTCATCACCACACAGATCTGCCCAAATGTTTATAATCTCTTTCCAGAAAATATTTAGGGAATTTGGAATTCTTAAAAGACCTTCTCTCTTGATTTTGAAAATTTTAACTCCACCATAAGTTTCAATTTTATCCAGAAACAGTGTTTTCCAAGGGAGGAATTCAACGATTTTTTTTTATCAACACGTTTTTAAAGCATGACAAAAAGAAACAATATGTGGTACTCGAAGACCTCCTTCATCATAATCGCCATACATAACGGTGCACTTAAATTTGTTTGGGAGGATCTGGTAAGATAGTAAAAGTTTGAATAAAAATTGGTAATGCTAATGATTTTATAATAGTTACCCTCTCTATATACGTGAGGTTTCTGAATGACCAATCATGTAAAAGTTTTTTAACAGCTGTTACTTTTGTCTGAAATTATCTTCAGAAATATTTACCGACTGAAGGTTATAAGATATACTTAATAGTTTGAATTTACCAGAATGGTTCCAACTCAAATTCCTTTCCGCAAGGATTTCTTCACCACAACCCCGTTTTGCCCCAATCCAAATTGTGTGTGTTTTTTCAACATTTATTCTAAGACCAGAAATATTACCATTGTGTTTCACTTATGATACTGTCTAAAACTGTTTTGATTCTATTCAAAATAACTGAGGAAGCTATTTTATAATCTACATTCAATAAAGTTATAGGCCTCCAAATTTTTACGTATAATTTTGATTTACCTTCTTTTGGAATACATGTAATCAGACCTTGGCGTTGTGATATAGAAAGCACTCCCTTGTCATAAGCTTGATTTAGAGAATTAACTCTTGATATCAGCCCAAAAGAATTTATAAAATTCAACAGTAAATCCATCCATTCCAGGTGACTTATTGTTATTCATATTTTTTTAGTGATTTCATACATTCCTGGTAATTTATTTTCCCCTCAAATTTATTACTTTATTCATTGGTTAATTTATTTAAGAAAGGATTTTCATCATCAAAAAATGTTTCATTAACAGTATGAACTGGAATATAGTGATTGATAACATTTGTTTTGCTCTTCTAAAATATCTTGTATGTTTGTAATTTCCTCACCTGTTTCTATAATTAGCTTTGGGATTAACTTTTCTTACAGTGGTGCCTCGCCAGGTCAACGAGGGAATTAACGATATAACAACAACAACAATGCTGTTTTTCTAAATTGTAAAAAAAAAAAATGGAACTTCTCTCACCTTCAATTTTCCATCTTGATTTAGCTTTCAGTATAATGCCCTTAATTTTGTTTTCTCTTATCAATTTCAACTCATTTACTACTTCTTCAATTTCATTTAGGTTCCTATTTTCCTCTTGCTGTAATTTCCCTAATTTTAACTCCAGTTCATTTTCTAATTTATCCCTTTCACGCTTCTTGAATGTTGAGTAGGCAATAGTTTTTCCTCTAATCATTAATTTTAAAGTTTCCCAAAATAGTTGATCACTTATCGATAAGATACATTGTTAATGTTGTCTTATTCAAGATTAATAGCATATTGTTCGACAGTATCTCTAATACAATTTTTGACAAGATTTACATATGCAGTATCATTTAGTAAACTGTTATTGAACTTCCATGTTCCTTTTCCTTTAGGCTGGTCAATGAATTTTATGATTAAAGAAATTGGCAGTGATCAGATCTATAACTTGTACCAATATCAGCTTTACATACAAAAGGAATTAAATCTGATGTAATTAAAAAATAATCAAGCCTATAAGCTTGTTTTCTGTGGGGACCGTGTCATGTAAATAATTTTTATCAGGATTATGCTCCCTCCATATATCTACTAAATCAAATTTTTCAATTTCATTATTCCTATTTACATAATTTTTTGTGTCAGTTCTTTGGAACATTCCAGTCCCCTCCTAAAATTACAGATGTAGAAGAAGAATCATGAAGAAGAAGTTGATCTAATAGAAAATTATAGAATTCACTATCTGTTTCACTCAGGTTGGGGCCATAGACTGCCACTAGTGTCAAATTTTTATTACTTGAGGTGTAGCCCGATATACTCTGATCCTGACACCAGACTTAGACATTATGACAGATAGATGTCTGGTTTAGGGCCAGAGCGCTGCGCTATATTAAGTAAACCACATGGTCTGACCGTACTCATTTCACTGCACCATATATGTTTATATGATGATTTTTAGCAATACTGCGTTAAGTAATTTCCAGCTCTTATTGGCACATTTAAATCCAAAACCTACATGCAATGTAAGTATTGTAATTCTCAAAAGGCTGATGACTTCTGATGATGAATCAAATATTAAAAATTCTTCTTCATTGATGTGTAATTATATTATACATGTACTGTAGTATCAAAGTTGTCAAACTTCCCTAGTAATACATGTAACTAGCTCAATAGAGACTTGATATTGGCCATATGAGCCTGTAAAGTGTGCTGGGATGAAGATCTATATATATATATATAGAGCTATCATTCTTTCAAGGTCACAAGATATCAAACAGGTTAACATCTTCCAAAACGTTCTCAATAAATGAAAGGTTAAAAGTATCAAGTACTCTTGATGATTGATGAATCACTTTGTTTTCTTGAATGACCATGGCAAATACTTTCAAGGCCACATTGGTATATTATAAACACTCTTCTAATGGTTTGCTATTTGATCTAATCAACAACTTGGGAGTGATCTCCCCTTGTCTATAAATCCACTATATTGCCATTCTGTCATTACATGTACCAAGGTAGACTATCAATGATACATGTATATAAACCCTAGCTAATGCTCCATGTATACAGATTGATATAAGTACTGTATATTTTTGTTCTTACCTTGAAATTGTTTTTTAATTTGTATTTAAATGAAAATAATGTAAGGTGAAGCTGTTTTACTTAAATAACCGTCAGATGACGTTTAAAGGCCCTTTCCTAATATATAATAGGCTTTTAATTTTTTTAAGTGTGATTGTAAAATGAGATCAATAATTTTGTAGAGTCACAAAAGTTATTATCTTACCGTTAATGCTACTATCATCATCACCTTCTAAACATTAAATGTTAATTTTCAAAACGTTGATCATCTGATGTTTCTTGCCGTCGTCCTAATTACCGTACATTAGTTTGAATTGACTATCACTGCGCCAGACGACAAAACAGCGATATGAATCATCGCTTTTAACAAAGATGACAGAGGGAATCATTTATCAGCTCACCTGGCCCGTCCGTTCCTTTAAATCGCTACTAGTCATAAAGTTCTGCATGGAATGTAACCAAATTTGGTCAGAAACATCCTTGGGGTAAGGGGAACAGAGTTTGTTTAAATTTTGGCTCCCCCCCCCCCCCCCCGGGGGGGGGGCAGGAGGGACAGGGCCCAATAGGGGAAATAGAGGTAAATCCTTTAAATCGCTGCTAGTCATAGAGTTCTGCATGGAATGTAACCAAATTTGACCAGAAACATCCTTTGGGGAAGAGAATTAGAGTTTGTATAAATTTTGTCTCTGACTCTCCGGGGGCAGGAGGGGCAGGCCCAATAGGGGAAATAGAGGCAAATCCTTTATATCACAATTAGTCATAGAGTTCTACATGTAATGTAACCAAATTTGGCCAGAAACATCCTTTGGGGAAGGGGAACAGAGTTTGTATAAATCTTAGCTCTGAACCCCAGGGGTCAGGAGGGGTGGGGCCCAATAGGGGAAATAGAGGTAAATCTTTAAATCGCTACTTGTCATAGAGTTCTGCATAAAATGTAACCAAATTTGGCCAGAAACATCCTTGGGGTAAGGGGAACAGAGTTTGTATAAATTTTGGTTCTGATCCCCCAGGGGACAGGAGGGGCGGGGCCCAATAGGGGAAATAGAGGCTAACAAATATTTCCTTTGAAGACTACAGAGAGACTACCAGGAGTGTAGAGATCATAAGTGATCGGAACCGCTGGAGTATCAAGAGTGCTATATCATATATGGAGAGGAATGATTTTAGGATACTTTCATCTGTGTATATGAATGATAGACATTCTACTCTCTGGGTCACAAATACAATGGATTATTATATACACATTTGAAATATGACCCTAAGGTAGATTATCCCGACTTCTCTATCCACTTAAAAAAGAGTGTTATTTTACTGATATCAATTAATCTTATTCAAAAAAACATACCTGACCAGTTTGTTCGACAAGATTTTTACTTTAATATCTGCAGAATATTGTGTACAGTATTATGTAACTTTATTTGTTTACCTGAAATTTTGTCACTTTTAATCTTGTAGGCTGTGTCCTTCCGTGGCTTTAGCCTGGTTAGCCGGGTAGCGACATCGATTGCTGTTGCGGCTGGCCAGCGTTTGTCTCTGTCGGAGGCCGTGGTAAGATGTTACATTTTAACGCTAAGTGTAGAATACATTATTTTCTCCTGTGAAAAATTGTGTCTTTAAGCATTAATATTGTAGCTAGAAAGATTTCAAGACCGATAATGTTGTCTTCTTTAAAGTATAGTCAGGCTGGGTACGCACATGTACATATACCATAACAGTTTTCTTACTATAATTGAACTCTCCTTATTACCATATTCAACCCAATAAGTGTCCATGTCCCTATAAGCGCCCTCTTTTCGAGGCCTCCATTTCAATTGCCCAGGCATAAAAAAGACCAGAACTATGCAAAACTGTTTAGATTTTCAATAATTTCGTCTTATTATGAGCACCTTTTTGTTTTTAAATTTGTTAAACGCCTTATTGGGTTGAATAATGTATCGCTCTGTTTGATAAAGGATCTGGCAACAATCCATTAGGGATGACCTTCTAGTGACCATCAGAATTGTTCAAATGTCCAGCTTCTAGAAACTGAAAAGTGACTTTTCAGTTTTCATTTGTGTAACAGAGTGATTTTAAGAATCTGTATTTTAATTAGATTGACTTGGCACCAATGTAATTTGTTATTATTGTAAAGTAGGCGAAGAGTTGGACTCTTGTTTAAAATATATTATAAAAAATAGCCAAAGTTCATATACACTGTAATAGACATATAGGTAGTATATTCACTATCTAAATCTCTGGCACTGTACTGTATTGATACAGGAAGAATTATGGATATTCTGCACTCTAGATCACAAAATATATATATATAATAGTAATACAATGCGATATACAAATAAGTAAATAATATTTTTGGCCGTCGGGTAGATTATTCCTATCCTTCATATCCACTAAATAATCATAAATATATATAATATATATATAAGGGATATCGGTTAACCACATGCACATCAACATATCTGATCATTGTTTAGGCCAGATTCTAACTTGAATATCTACCAAATATTGTGCATTATGCACTTTTATTTGTTTACTGAAATGTAGCTTGTGTCTTTGCAGGTTGTGTACTTCGCTGCTACGCTCGACTGCCGAGGGGAGGATAGCCTTAGCCTTGCAGATGTCGATGATGAGCCAGCCACACCACCCGCTCCGACCCCTGTGTCTGTCCGTAGGTCTGGCCGTGTGAGGAGGGCACCAGCTTGGCACAAGGATTACATCATGTGATGTACTGTAATATCCTTGTAAAGTCCATGGACTGATGTGGCTTGAGGAAGTGGTAACCCCTCAACAATCGTCCCAATCCCAATCCCTCACCCAAAAATCTATACACTGTTAATTAAACCACATGCAGTGACACATGTGTGGGGTTGTTTGAGGTACATAAGGGTTTTGAGAAACTTGAGAGACATACTCGTTGGAGTGTGCATAAAGGGTTTTTCGGGATAGAAAATCCAAGATGGCTTCCAGGGTCCACTTTCTGTTCTTAGATTTGGGTCTCCGATTTTGGTCTACATTGGTAAATGGGGGTTTAAAGGGATGCGGAACAGCATTCCTATGTTTTTGGATACTGTGATAAACGAAGGCCTCTGACTGGTCAAAATTTATGAGTTGCTAAAAAAAGGTAAAAATTGGTACTTAAAGGTTTTGGGGGACAATGAATACATGCAGTGATAAGACTGCGTAGTTGTTTGAGGTAGATGTGTAATGGTTCTCATTACAATCAGTACTTGTGTACAATATTTATGTTGGATTTGACTCAACTGAAGTGTACAGAAAGTAGTTAATAAGTATTTTTTTTTTTTGTCCCTGGCCCTAACAATACTCACTTTACCCAACCCATATACCCCAGCACAAACACAGCACGCATTTAGTATTTAACATTCTAACCACTACTTTCTACTTGTACACTCTCAGTTGAACTGTTAAAAAAAATGTAAATAATTGATTTGATTTGTTTTTATGTATTTATAATTATTAACAACCAAGGTCATTTATGTACATGTACATGCCAGGGTCAAAGGTGGATCGAGAGAAAACCCCAGCCAGCGGCTAGTACCTGGCAACTACCCCACATGGGATTTGAATTTTTTGCAAAAAAAAAAAAAAAAATCAATGGCCCAAATTAATGGTCATCGGACAATCTTGGCACCGGTGAACTAGAAAAAGATTTTAATGAAAGACTTTCAAGATAGTGACTTTTGCGCCCATCCTTGAAGTTTAAAATGTGTTTCAAAGAACATTTGGTTGGGACCATTTCAGGATCATTAGCTTAATTGCATTGATAGAACTTGAGAAGAAGTTCAAAGTTTGCTTATAAGATGGGGGTCAAAGAGGGCATCTTTGTTTTTTTAGATTAATTCCCAAAATAACAACATATGTTCAAAACCATGTCAGGATCATTTCATGCAAGTTTCAGCTAAATTGTACCAGTGGAACTTGAGAAGTAGTTTAAAATATTTTAGATATGGATGCTGTAGTGGCCATCTTGGATTTCTGATTGACCCGCAAAATAACAATACTTGGTCAGGACCATATAGGGATCATTTCACACAATTTTCAGCTGAATTGCTCTTGTAGAACTTGAGAAGTTCAAAATCCTTTTTCAATATGACGGAATTGGTGGCCATTTTGGGTCTCGGATAAAATTGAAGAATAATAACTCTTGATAAGGACCATGTCAGATGATATCAGACACGTCTTTAGCTAATTACATTGGTAGAAGTTCAAAATGTGTTCAAAATTTTGTTTACAAACAGGGTATGACAAACAGCGGATAAAGCATGATCTTTATCCTGACCATTGGGGTCAACCTAATAAATTATCATGTTAAATTAAAGTAAATAATTAATAATTTCCATTTGCCCTTCTACCGCCCCCTCCCCTCCCATTACAAACAAATGATAAAGCATGATCTTTATCCTGACCATTGGGGTCAACCTAATAAATTATCATGGTAAATTATAGTAAATAATTTCCATTTGCCCTTCTACAGCCTCCCCCCCCCTCCCCCTCCCATGACAAACAATGGATAAAGCATAAAGCATGATCTTTATCCTGACCATTGGGGTCAACCTAATAAATTATCATGTAAATTATAGTAAATAATTTCCATTTGCCCTTCTACCGCCTCCCCCCCCCCTCCCTCCCATGACAAACAACGGATAAAGCATGATCTTTATCCTGACCATTGGGGTCAACCTAATAAATTATCTTGTAAATTATAGTAAATATTTTCCAATTGCCCTTCTACCCCTTCCCCCCCTCCCCCTATTGCCACTGGTAATTCCACTCCCACCCAGAGCCATCCAAATCTTGGGACGACAGGAAGAGACATTGTAGAATTAAATTGTATGTAAAAAAAGGAATGAAAGGGAGTATAAAAGTGCCACATGTATTTAAATACATGAAGAAAGAAAGAAGAAAAGAGAGAAAGTGAGAAAGCGAGAGAGAGAAAGAGAGAGAGTGAAAGAAAGACAGAGAAAGAAAGAGAGAGAAAGAGAGGGAGAGAAAGAGAGAGAGAGTGAAAGAAAGACAGAGAAAGAAAGCATTGTGCGTTGAATGAAAGCCCCCCTGCGAGGGGACATCTGTTTATATTTAAAAGGCTGACCCCAAGGCCCCAACCTTGGCAGCCTTCAAATGTTCTGGGGTATTAAAATATGTTTTTATAAAAAAAAAAAAAAAAAAAAAAAAAAAAAAAATTAAAAAAAAAAAAAAAAAAAAAAAAAAAAATAAAAAAAAAAAAAAAAAAAAAAAAAAAAAAAAAAAAAAAAAAAAAAAAAAAAAATTAAAAAAAAAAAAAAAAAAAAAAAAAAAAAAAAAAAGTTTGTAAATAAAAAAAAAAAAAGACTGTCAAGATGTCATAGTTATTTCAAATATTTGCATATTTTCAGGGTACCATGAAGATAGTGACAACCATCAGGACAGTGACACCCGAGAGCAGACATTCCTGGATAGTGTGATTAGCAGAGCTTCATCAAAATTTAATGATGGGTGACTAGACTTGAAAACTCCATTTAACCTGGACAGTGGCAAACGTTATCATTGTCGTCTATGGAAAATCATTTGGTTCTGCGGTCTCTATAGGATGACAACCAGATATGATGTTTTCTTCATTCAGCGTCCCTGGACACCATTTGCCTGAACCCAATCTGCATATTTTTGACTGGAAATCGAATGTTAAAGGTAATTTGCATGTACTTATACATACATTTGGTAGTTATTTTTAATACGGAGGCCTTCCTTTCTTGATAACGACAATGTAAATTTGGGGGATTTTGGTAAAAAAGTTCACATTACACATATATTAATATAGCTAAGCACATGAACCAATATCCTAGAAAGTGATAAATACAGAAGATGTGTTCGTCACAATTATGGCAGAGGGGCGAGGGGTCCTGGCAGAGGAGAAGGGGGTTTGGGTTTAAAGAAGTCTGCTGACTTAAAATAGGTATTTCAATGATATTCATTAACTTCTCTGAATCCGTGTGATACACAATGATTAGGAGTTATCCAAACCTAATACATTATGTATTAGGCTTTAGGCATTATCTCTTTCTCTTTATCTGTATCTAAGATATCTTATGTATATAGTCATCAAATGGGTAGTGCTTGGTTCTGTAAGACATCCAGTACAGTCTTCTTTTTCAATCTTTAGTGTTTAAGACCGGTCAGGAATAGATTATAGGTTCAAGCTGTAGGTCGGTGGTTTTTATTGGGGTACTCTGGGTTCCCACAGCTTTAATGACCATGAAACCTTATTAATCTATATAAAACACTTTCTGTTTTTTTGTGATCATTAATCAGCTACTTTCACTAAATCATTTTAGTCATTTAATCATTCATTTCTTCTATTTCAGCTGTGAAAATTGTATCTTTTTGGCCGACAAGTTTTAACAGCCTATTCCCAACTTGGAGACACCGCCAAGGGAAGTTAACTCATTTCATGAAAACACTAGACAGAGTTGCCTTTCCATAAATGACCTGAGTATTTATTTGTGAGTATAATTTGTCTTTTTATTTATATATATATATATATATATTACTCTTATATACTTCTTTGGTTTCATTATCAGTGGTATTATTTTTTTCAAGTGAATAGTTGAGCGAAATTGGAGTTATCTCCCTTGCACTGTCTGTAGGTCTTTGGTGAAGGGACTGATTTAGAAGTCAGATGTGATTTGTGTAATGCTTTCACTGCCAGATCATGTAATTGGCTAGTGTAAGATAAGTTTTATTTTATTAGCTCGCCTATTCGAAGAATAGGGGGGGCTAATGTTGTCACCCCGGCATCGGCGTATATTAGAACGGCTAGGTGTTGATAATAATATATATATATATATGTATATTTGTGTAAGGATATTGATGTGTACAAGGGGTGTATGAGGGACTGCAGAGTGAGTGTTGGAGTGTATGCCTTTAATAATGAATTTGTTCATGTACATATTGTAAATAAATGTATGTATTGTACTCCGTACTCAATGTAGTGATTTCACAAAAATGCAGCATCACTATACTTCAGACTTACTCCCCATGACAAACTGAACTGCTATTTATAAGCTCAGTATAATAGGTCAGTTTTGTAGCAGTCCGCGCACACAAGATTTAAGTCAGTTATTTAGGCATTTCTCCCTCAGCAGTTTACAGTTTATAGCAGTCCACGGATAACCCGTAAATATTTCACCATACTCATGATTATAAAACTGCTGGTTGAACAGCTAACTAAATTTGTAAGGCAGTCCATTGACTGCTTATCATAGTACTGAAAGCTGCTTGTCAGTGACAGCTTATAGACCCGTAGCAGTCTAACTTAGATGCTGTTCACATACCATAATGGACATAGGCAGAGATTCGAGACATTTATGTTATATTCTGGATTATTTATTTCATCTTTTTTTCTATAATTTCGCAATTTTTACAATTTCGTTTGCAATTTTTACAATTAGTTTGCAATTTTTACAATTCACATACGTTTGCAATTTTTACAATTCGAAGAATAGGGGGAGCTAATGTTGTCACCCCGGCGTCGGCGTCAGCGTCCCATTTCACGTTAAAGTTTTTGAGCAAGTTTCTGTTTCGTCAATTGTTTAAGCTTAAGTCATCATAAATGTTTATGATTTTATTTTCCTAATGTGTATGGATGCTGAACGTGATAATACAACCAATTTGGGGCCCTTTAGGGTTTTTTTTAGTCTGTTAATTTGTCATATTTCCATGTTTAAGTTTTTTTAGCAAGTTTCTATTTTGTCAATTGTTTAAGCTGAAGTCAATACAAATATTTCAACACAGGCCTTCATTCTCTCACACCAGTACATGTAGTGTATTTCTAATTTTGAACTCGCTAATAAGATACCTGAAAAATTCATTAGCAAAACTTAGTAGATTTCTTCCTGTACAATTTCAATTTTCATAATTGGGAAATAAGTGAACATTTTCCACAGTATAATTTTTCAGTAAATTAGGTAATAAAGTGTCTGGCAATTCCTATTTTAAATTTGTGGCAGTTTATTTTTAAGTGCACCATAATTTCTCTGTGTTATATCAGATATATATGACATAATATGTTATAACCATTTCCTTATGATATTGTTTTGTTTACTAAGTTATATATCTATAGTATTGAGCCAGTTCTGGAACATTGCTTTGCTTAAATATTCAGTTCTGGATATTTTTTGATAGAAATTCCAAAAATGTCGGGTGGGGATCGAGAATATGAGTTATCTTCCCCTGATCTTAAAGTTTATTTCAGTTGTTCACATTTCCATGTAGTACACTACCTATATGTACTACAGTTATAAGTAAAAGTCAAGAGTCTAGGTACAAATTTTATTTTGATATTTAAATTTTCATTTCAAAATTGTTTCAATTCTCTACTATGACAACTGGAAGAGTTGTGGTAAAATCGAGAATTCTTTTTACAAGAAAAATATTCATTTTCAAAATAAATCAAATATTTAAATCATTTAGGTCTGAAATTTTGGAAGAGGAAAGATAGGTTTAAAGTTATATGTGCCGTATTTTTCATACTCACGAATCAGCACCAAAATTAAAATTACCAACTTTTTGAAAATTACAGTGCTTTCAATGCATAGGTTTTAATTTTACATGTACAGATAAGTGCTGAAAATAATTTTTGGCAGTACTGCCAAAAATCATTTATTTACATCAATGGTGAAGTGAAATGAGTACATACGGTGAGACCATGGAGCCAAATTGTGGTCTACAATTTCATTACACATTTTTACAATGTTTTTAGTAATTGTAAAGTGACTTCTGCAGGTATGTTTTCATTTAAACATATTTAAGGCATAAAAATAACAATTTTACAGTACAAAATTCTGTGTTATTACTAACGTTTATAAGTCATCTGAAGCCATTTGAATGATTTTTACAGCTTTATTCATCAAACCTTATGGTTTTTAATAAATCAAAGATGAAAAAATAGCATGTCAAAATTATCGCCCAGTTACGGCACATATAACTTTAAGTGAAGTATTTGAGGGAAATAAAAAGATATACATTTCAACATTTTAATAGAACATTAACTGTAAAAATAGACAATGCATTGGATGGTTTTATTAGCTCACTTGACTTCGTCATAACAGCTGGTCGGAACTTAATTCTCAAAATTTGGCTGGTAGCATCCTTATGGGTTACTTGTACAAATGGTTGGGCTGCAACTTCTTAGCGTTAAATAATTCATATTCATATGTTTTTGATAGCATCTTTATATGGTGAAGATTCAATGTTAAACAAATTATGGGGTCAATTTTTTTTCTACATTTGTGTATTATTTGTACTTGTACAAAAAACCCAGATGAGCAATACAGGGCCTTTGGGCCTCTTGTTTTTTATATCATATGTTTTCAACCATACTAATGATATCACTATTTTAACCCGAATAACAGCTCCAGCATCTGGACGTTTTTGATCCATCAGGATAGCCACAACCATCTGGATATCATCAGGATAGTGACAACCATGATGGAAGACATTCCAGGAAAGTGACTGAGTGATCAGCAGCTGCAATATCATTCAGGTACATTTACTATTAAACTCAAATGAAAAGTTTGAATTTGAATTGTAAAATTAAACTGCATTTTTATTGCTCATGTGCATTTTTGCCCACTATCATCAGATGGTGAACTGTTCAAATGGCCTTATATCTGTGGTCCAGTGTGTCCAAATGTTCTTTTGTCCATTAAGATTTATTACCCTGTTTAAGCTAGTGATATTTTGTATGCCTATATATCCCTTCTTAGGTATACCGGTACTTGAATATAACCATATAGAAATGTAAATTGCTGTTGACCAGCAAGGAACATTTGTATGTGCTTAGTTCTTATCATAGTCATAACCAATTGTTGAAATCATAAACACTGGCGAGCTGGACCCAGCGAAAACGAAAATCTTTCTCGCCAGAAGGTGTAATTAGTTTAAGATTGTGGTTCAGGTAACAAAACATTTGTTTCGTGCCTTATCAGTCAACAGTCAAAACTATTTCCTCCTCGGTGTTGGGATCAACCCCTCCAGGGGAAAAGGAGTTCTGACTGTTGACTGATAATTAAAAAAGGCATAAAACAATTGATACTGTTTACTCGAAGATTGTTGTGTTGTTTGTAAATTTTGGCAAAATAAACAAAAATATTGTACATATCAGTTTAGTAAGTCCACAGGATTCGGTACATGTTATCTTTACTAGTCAGTAGTGTTAATAGCTTGTACTAGGAATGCTAGTTTGACCAGTTTCGACTTTACAATGACATACACATCAAGTCCTCTTTAACCAAAATTGGCCTTAAACATCCTTGGGGAGGGGAGAGGTGAGGCAATTGGTAACTCCTTTAAATCGCTACTAGTAATAGAGTTCTACAGATGGTTTTCCGAAGGACCAAGCTGAGCTTATGTGATACCCTGGTGTCCAGTGTCCAGCCATCAACAATTGACTTCTAACAAATGACTATGTATGGTTTGGGCCCTGTTTGGCCCCGAAATTTGTCGGTTTTACAAAACTGTTAAGAACATGTATTTTAAATTGTTGTATTCAAACTATGTAGTACATCTATGATTGAAAGGCCCACTACCTTTCCGAAACAAAAAAAAATAATATTCTTAAAAACAACAATAACATCAGAAAATGTATATTGATGGCCAGAGATGAGGTTACAAAGCAAAAAAAATGCAAGATTCCTTTCGTAATCTATGTTAACAGTGAAGATTCATTTCGCTGATTTGCCTTCTGGTACAGTGATAGGCAACTAACATGAGGTAATTAGGATGACAGCGGGAAACATAAAATAACAAAAATATGAAAATAAATATTCCCATTTTAAAAGTTAAAAGCCGTTTCGGAAAGGTAGTGGGCCTTTATTTGTAATGAAAGTTTTCTGATTTTGCAGGTTTAGCTGCCATGGTTGCCATCCAAAATATACATAAATAAGGAAAATGGGGAAATTTTGACAATTTTGATAATTTTTTGCTAGGTTTTTGTCTAAGAAACCATAATGCGCATCCTTGAACAAAATTAATATTTACTGAGAATATGTATGTATTTCTGATACATCTTTTGAAGTAATATAAAGTTTACTCAAACATGTGATCTATGTTTTTTAGTAAGAGGGTTAAATACAAAAGGATGGTGCTGATGTTGCTGTGTAAATTTATCATTGTTTTATAGCTGTCGCTGCTGCTGGTTAAATTTATCAATATTGTCTGCTTCAAAGCATGTACTTATATATATATACTTGTATATATATATATATATATATGTTAATGTTTGTGTCTTAAGATGTCACTTTAAGTCACAAGGCCACATGTATTCTCTCAAGCAAAGATGACATTACTACTTTTTCTGTTAGACAGGGAACCCCTCCTACCTATTGATGCCTCTTCTTGTGACGTATGAAATTCTCTCATCGAATAAATGTTGTGTTGCCATTTTTGCCTCTTTATTTTCTACTTAGATTGGCCATTAGGTTTGACTTGTGACTAAAGCTTTGGTCACAGGTGCCACAATGATAATTCAGTCGGGTTTGGTGATGGCATTTCAATTTTCTGAAGAACGGAAGTTCAAAGATAATCGCATAGTCAATTGCATTGTTTTTGTCATCAACAGTGGCGTACCACTCCGAAAGCGTCCACATGAACTAGGGTGTACCGATTTAGGGTGGGATTACTGTTCTAGACGGAAAGAAAGAAAATGAGTAATCTGTCCCCGCAATTATCGGCAACCTTTCCGACTTATAGTTCATGTGGACACTTTAAGGGTAGTGCTGCACTGTAGGTAACAACTGCATTGAGTTGATTGTGCAATTGCAGAAGAGCTTTCGCCCTTCAATAAAAAATTGAACCGCCATCAGAAAAAGCCCACCTCGATCATCATTGTCACAGCGATAATCCAGGCAGGCTTATTGATGGCCGTTTCATTTGATTGAAGAATGGTTCTATGACAATCACAGGCAATTTCACAGCTTTTGTCACTAACAGCGATGCTCAACTCCAAAAGGATAAACAAAAACTAGAGTGTACCGGTTTAGGGCGGGGTTGCTTTTCTTGACGGAAAGACAGAAAATAAGTAATCCGTCCCCGTAATTATCGGCAACCTTTCCGACTTATAGTTAATGTGGAAACTTAAATGGGTAGTGCTGTGCTGTTGGGGACAACTGCATTGATTTGACTGTGCGATTGCTGTAGAACTTTTGTCCTTCAATCAGAAAATGGAACTGGCATCACAAAAAGCCTGCCTGGATTACCAATGGGGCACCTGTGACCAAAGTCCACAAATCAAAGCTGGTAAGTTGGCATTGGTCAGCTTCCAGTGCCAATTGAAGCAGAAAATTCATATGCAAAAATTGCAACAACACATACTCGATAAGATAAGTATCTACTGAACAAGAAGATTGTTATCAGATGGTGAAGTAGACAAGCCTGTAGCAATAGAGAACACATGAAGACTCGAGGGAAGAAGAAATAGCCAACAAGAATCCTTTGATACCAAAATCAGGTAGGCCAGATCTTGCTAAGGAGGAGGAATATTTTAGGAAATATGAAAAATTCTCCAGCATAAGGACCTCTTTTGGTGACCTGTGAGGCTCTTGACTAAGTTTCAGTTTGGTGACACTTGCTGGCAATCCAAATAAATATCTTTTTTCCCAAAACCAGAACAGATGCTTGTGGTGATAAGCAGACCTCATTCACTAAAAACTGCCATGAAAATTTTTATTTGAATTTTTTAATTAAACTGCAGTTCTTTCCGGAAAACACCTTGCGGGTCAACCAACAAAATGTAATAAAGAATCATGATGATGTTAAATTATTTTCCATTTGCAATTAGGTCGAATATTGGAAAGAGGAAGGATAGGTTTTAGTGAAATATTTAAAAAACAAACCTTTTGAGAAGAATAACTATATCAATAAACAATGGATTGGTTGGTTTTATTGATTTTGAATTATAATTATTGTGATGGCTATGGACAATCATTTATAGGAGAAAAATGCTAGATTTTGAAAATTTCCAAGAGGCCCAATGGCCTTGCTATATTTGATAAGGCTGGTTAATTACCAAGAACCTGAATTAACAAACCTTCAGATGTGAGCTCTTTTGTTAATACTGTAATAATAATGATTTTCCAAATTATTAAAATTTTGATTTATTTGTTTTATAAGATAGAGACAACCACCAGGATAGAGACAAACACCAAGATAGAGACAAACACCAGCTCCATTCAGGTAATAATAATAGTCTTTATTTCCTCAAAACTGAAGATTACAACAACTCATTATTATAATGTTTATCTAATACAGACATAATATGCAAAATTAAAATCATGAGAAAAATACGCAAAACAATTTGCAATTGTTATTAAACATGTAGTTTTAAGTACATCTTTTGTATATTACATTCAGTCAGATTGTAGTTTTAATGACAAATGACTTTCAAGTACTTGGTGAATAAATAACTTTGTTAGTAATAGACATTCACAATCTATTAGGGTTAGTTATTGTAGACAGAGAACATATTGTAAATATTTATAACACAGACAATTCTAAAATCTTCTAAATCTTTCTTCTGTAATCATTTACTGTAAAACTCCCATGAAAAGTTATAGTGTAAATTAAATTAAACTGCAGTTTTTATATAGGGATCCGAATTTTCTCTTCACTTGGTTAATGGTTTTCCTGAGGCGGTGTTGAATTTTGTGTTTCTTCAGATCTATTTTTCATTTTCTACACCTACATCAATTATTTCGTTTCAGTAAATATGTATTTATTTGCACACATTTAGCTTGAAACTATTTTGTCTCTTTAAATTCACTTTCAAAATTTGATTGGCCAATTTGAAAGGTCACCAGAACATGACCCTAATGGGATGTTGTCAGATCCTTTGTCAAATGAAGGGATGATAAGGCAATTAAGGAAAGTATTTTCTTGTAGCTTTTTAGTCAAATCATTCCTATTTACCATTATTTAAAAAAAAAAAACTCACCTTATATTGAAATTTTATTAATACTTTGTCAAGTTAGGAACAAGAGATCCAGAGTATCTGTATCACTGCATTTCAAAGGTTTTAGTTGTTTGGTTGGCTGATTAGATCTATGTCCTATCCACAGCCAGGTTCAAGCCTCTTGGTAAATATTCATATTAATATTACAGAAGATAAAATTCTAAAGTTTTTCTCTGCTTTTATTTTCCAATTTCGAACCACGTGTACTGGTAGTAGTGTTTTCCAAATAATTCAGAATTTTAGATTATAGTAATTATGAAATGTTTGCTAATGCTATGTTTTAGCCTAGAGGAACCAGTAGGATCATTTTTAGCTCTTGCATAAACCAGTATAATTTTGAAAATAATTCTTATAACCTTCCAAATGCTCTTCATAATCTATGTTATGCAAAATGTATTTTTTAGTAAAGATAGCCATTGGAGTAAACAAACTATCTGATATCATTCAGTTTTCTGTGTAATTTGTTTTCCAAATTCGCTTTATAGTACTCAATTGAAGAATATAGAAAAGTAAAGTTCTTTAATCCTTATACTAACTCTACCAGACATTGACGAAAAACCTCCCAACTGACAGGACGCAAGCGACTAGACAGGACTGACATGGGAGGCGCGTACGAACTGACCCTATCATTAAAACTACTAATTCACATTCTCACTCAAAGGACTTCTCTCCTATATTCTTTAGTTAATGATATTCCCATTACATATATGTAATTCAAAATTGTTTATATTCTTTAGTTAATAATATTACCAAAAATTCAAAATTGTATCATTTAATAAATAATCTTAAGTTAAATAAGATAAAGTAAGTTAATTGAAAACAAATAAAATTAATTGAAAATATTGGAATTAAATTTTCAAATTTTATTCTTCTACAAATACCGGCTTGAGCTATTATGACCATCTGTCTTGTAGGCCAGAATATAACTTTGTTTTTAAAACAAAAATAAAATTTTCCAGGAAAATTATGCGAATATATAATCCTTGAATAATTAAAATGATGGCAATTTTGACACAAAGAAAGTAAGGATTAACACATTATGTCATTGATAACGATTTTCAATTAAGGAGTTATCTTCCTTAATTTCTAAATATCACTTCAATGTCAATATCTTTAATCCTAAATTAAATAACATTATTTAATCTACATATTGTGAACAAAATTTTGCAAAGTTAGATTATAGAGGTTACGGTAATTGTAACTGTTATTTTGAAATAAGAACAAATTTGATTTATACGAGTTGTCTCCCTTTTCATGAAGCTGCCATCTTAAGGAATCATCTTAATTTATTTTCAATTTTCTTTAGAGGGAAACAGCATCATGGTAGTCTAATGTATATGAGCAATGAGTGAGAACTTTGAGGCAGGTTCCATACAGTACTAGAACAGTATTTGTAATAGGAATTTCAGTGGTACATATATTCTCTGGGTCTCTTTCATCATTTAACTATTTTGTACAATTGGTACTGTCTCCACAATAATTTTGTACAAAATCTAAATGTTTTAAATTACAAAATATTTTGTTGATCTACTGTCTCTTATTCCATGAAGCTTACATTTTTAGGTCATCTGACCCTTCGAGGATGACCTATAGTTGTCATGTTTCGTCCGTAGTCGTCCGCCGTGCGTTAACTTTTCACATTTTGAACTTCTCCTCAAGTTCTACCAGTGTGATTTGGCTGAAACTTGCCTGAAATGATCCTGACATGGTCCCGACAAAGTATCCTTATTTTTCGGGTCGATCCGAAATCCAAGTTGGCTGCCACAGCCGCCATCTTGAAAACACATTTTGAACTTCTTCTCAAGTTCTACCGGTGCGATTTAACTGAAACTTGCCTGAAATGATCCTGACATGGTCCCTACAAAGTGGTCTTATTTTTCGGGTCGATCCAAAATCCAAGATGGCCGCCACAGCCACCATCGTGAAAACACATTTTGAACTTCTTCTCAAGTTCTACCGGTGTGATTTGGCTGAAACTTGCATGAAATGATCCTGACATGGTCCCGACAAAGTGGTCTTATTTTTCGGGTCGATCCAAAATCCAAGATGGCCGCCACAGCCGCCATCTTGAAAACACATTTTGAACTTCTTCTCAAGTTCTACTGGTGCGATTTGGCTGAAACTTGCATGAGATGATCCTGACATGGTCCCGACAAAGTGTTGTTACATCTCTGGTTGATCCCAAATCGAAGATGGCTACCATGACACTATATCTTATTAATTTCCTATATGATTATTGCCAAGGTAGTCATGTAAAGATGACCGTTAAGGCCCTTGGGCCTCTTGTATTACTTGTTTCCTAATTCTATCAAGTACAAATCGTTTCCTGTCACAGCATTAATCAAAGAGTTTTTGTAATTTTTGTGTCTCTATTTGTAGCAAGTGAAATCATAACCTATTGGGATTTAATTTTTACATTTCTATGAAGTAAAAAGTATTTTTTATTTTTAGCAAGAAAAGCTGACAGAAAAAAATAACAAATTTTGTATCTTGACCGTGTATTTTCATGAATGTTTTTGAAACAGCGATTTGTTTTCTTTTGAACTGCAAATTTTTTTGTGAAGAGCTGAATCTGTGAATATGTCACCTTGCATATAGTGGAGAGGGAATCGCTTTTATATAAATTTGAGGTCTTTTTGTTTTGAAGTTTTGAAGTTCCAAAAAATAAAACATGCTTAGTCTTCCATAATAATATTTCAGTATAAAATGAAATTTGTCTTTAATGTACCACCACAGTTCACGACATATAAGTATCCCATTCATACATCGTAATTAGCTCAAAATCAAGCACACAACCATATTCTTTTTATTCCATTTTCAACCTTGATATGAACTCCTATTTCCAGAAATCTATATTAGAAATAAAGTTAGTCAAAAGGAAAAATTGCATTTTTCACCAGAGCATCATTAAAAACTGGTAGATATATATATTATCAAATCATGGTAAGATTAGAATGGCAGTGGTCTGACGTCCGTGAGAAATCGGGCTTGTTGTTAAATATTCGGACACGTGGCAAATTTCTTGATTTCTACAAACTCCAGATTGCTATGTACATGTATGGTGTTATATTTAGTTCTAGATATACAGTCAATAAATTTTGTTTTGTTATAATTTAATTATAATGAGTCTGGTAGATGTATGCATTAGACACATGCAGTTTGTGCATTTGTAGGGTTCATGCAATCAACATATTCATTTTATTATTTCTTCAGAATGTTTGTTTTATATGAATGTGCTAGTGTTCAAGTTCAATTTCAAAAAATTTATTGATACATTTCCTATATAGTTCTTCTCCCTATTCAGTTTCAGTTTTGTTTATAAATAATTTGTGCAGGAACTAATGATGTTTTTTCTGTTGTAGAATTTGGAATGATTTCTGTGTATATAAGTTGCAGCGTTCTAGTCTTTGTGTAGGATCCTGGTGGACCAGCATATATTGGACCTAGTGATACGGAGATGTCCAATTTTGGAGGTTACAGTGTATATACGTGCCACTGGATGTTTTTTCATTTTAAGACTGTTCAATGAAGACTTAGTATCTTATTCGGTCATTCGATTCCACAGCCTTCTTAAATCCAGTATTTGAAACCTTAAGCATTGAGTGCTGGTGCACCTCCTGCTAACCTGCACTGCAGGATTTTTCAGGTTGGGTGGCTCGCTTGGTTTCACAAAAGGCTATTTCAGGACTTAGATATGTACATTTTACGCGTCCACTAATACCAGTCCGGCAGCAAAATAATACAGTCTTCAAAAGAATATCAGTCTTATGTTCTTATTTCAAATGAAATACAATGTATTCAGAAATGAAATATTTATGTAGGGATAAGTTTTGAAGCAGAACAAACATATCTTGTCTACACTGTTGGAGTAACTTCTTTGCCCAGTATTTAATTTGCCAGTATTTAATTTGCCCAGTATTTAATTCGTATCTGAAAGACATTGCTTATAAGGATCCAGTGTAATATTGATACGTCATTCTTTAAGTGAATAGTCGAAAGGCTAAAGTCTGGTTCTTATGGTAAATAGAAAAAAAAATTTCCTGTCAAAATCAATCTCCTTGGAAGAAGTTAATTATATTACAGGAATCCTAAAACGTCCAATGTCCGTCTTGACATTTCCACACAACCTCGCTTTCAAAGAGATAGGCAAATTTAGTTTTACAACTGCTTAATTTACATGGGGGTTTTCCACTGGACAACATAGCAGAACTTGACTGTCGTTTTGATATACAAGGACGCATTTAGACCTCGGGCATTTGCAGACTAAAAAGATAATCTGATAGCATGTCTTACAATTTAATGTAGTGTTACACGACTATTCACTTAAAAGGTGGGGTTCATTCAACTACCTATTGCAGTGTTATATGTCTAGGTATATTTATCCTTCATGTGAGATTTTTTATCTATTTTGCCTTTTTTTAAAAAGGAATAAAGGGCCTAAAATGATAATTTCTAACATTATTCTGGGTATGTGTCGAGGGGTCCCCTTGCATCCACCTTTTGAACATATTTTTGATTTAAAAAAAAATATTTTTGCTGATGCAAATGGTTTCATTCTTTATTTGATATCCATTTTTAATGTATTTACAAATTAGCTTGACTACAATTTGATTTTTCAAGCAAAGTATTTAAATTTTTTTAGGGTTTTTCGCTTCACATATTTGGCATGTTATCGATTTTTGTCCACACTTTTAAATTATCTAAAAAAAAACCTGGCCGTAGGAATAATCTTTAGCAGATACTTTTTCAAAATAAAAAAAATTCAAATCCGGGAAAGTAAATTTTCAAATGCTGAAATGTAATCAATGAGATTTTTTCTAAAAAGTCGACATTTGCCCCAGGTGACATTAAATTCAAACTTGACCATAGGTACCCTAATAAAACAACAATTAGTGATAGAATTATGTAAACTAACATATTCATACACTGAAATTAGTGCATTTTAATTATTGTATTTTCCCTAGCAGTATAAAAAGCTTAACTAGAAATGCTCTTTTTTAATATCAGAAATAATAATTGGGAAAACATGTATTTTCATCAGCTATTTAAAGTCAAAAGATGATGTTTTCCTCTATGTCGATAGAACTTGTTCAAATTGAATTAAAGACATATATATTAAAGAGCGAAAAAGAAAAAGACTTTTAAATGAAAATTAGTTACAATCTTAATTTTAACCAATTAGGGACATTGATTTCTTTACCATGGCAGCAAAGTATTTCAAAACTGCTAAGTATCTAATTCATTGTACCGTATTTGACGAAATAAGTGCCAAGGACGTTTAAAAAAATTGAAAAAAAAAGAATGAAAAGGTGCTGATAAGACGAAATGATTGCAAATCTATACAGTTTTGTGTAGTTTTTGTCTTATTTATACAGTTGTACCTGGGCAATTGAAATGGAGTCCTCAAAAACGGGGAGGGGCGCTTATAGGGACATGAACGCTTCTTGGGTCGAATACGGTACTTCAAATCCCAATATACCAAATTTCACTTGCAATTGTAAATCTGATAACATCTAAATTGTAACCAAAACGGGCCCTCTATTTTGTTTCCATGGTGACCAATCTTTTTTTAAAGTAATACCTTGTTATACCAATTTCTCTTAATTTTGACAATTAATATTTCAGATAATCCGAGGACTTCTTTGTTACCTTGGCAACCAATATTTTTAAAGGTGTTACCATTGTATTTAGCGAGTGAAATTATTACTATACACTAATTCTAACTGGAATCTTAAAATGGAAATGTATATCTAGGTATACATACAAAGATGTGATCCGTAGCTAACTGCCCTCAACATTTTCAAGTCACCCAAAAACTGTTTTCCCACATTTTAATTTCGAAACTAATTTCCACATACAGATAGAAAATGTCCTGAGAGTAAAATTATAGACAAAAAGAAGGCAAAGAGCAAGGTTTCATTTTCACATTTTTCCCCAAAAAGCGTAAATTTTTTGCAAGAATTACTACAAAAGTTTCCGTTAAAAAATGTAAACGAAATGGCTCGGATGTAGACAATCTACCTAAATAATTTACGAATTAAAAAAAAAGACCTATTTTGCATTTTTGTGCATTTAGTTCTAATGATAATGAACACAAAGATTTCAGGTCTTTTTTAAGATCTTTAAAAGAATAAGAAGTGTTATTTTGAAGGGACAACTGGTAGTTCATTCGATATGAAAAGTTCAGGGTGTGGACAATTTCTATTGGATTTTTAACATAGCTCGAAAACCACCTTTACACCCAGCCTTACCAAAATTTCTGAAAAAAATTTAATAGTCAACTTCAATGCTCAAGTTATAAACCAAACTAAGGCAATTAAATATACTTTTTAAACCGTAAATAATTGAAATAATGCGTTGAGATTGTTGTTTGTTCTGGTGAGCTTTATACCTCCTGTACTTCTATACCTACAAAATACAAATGAAAACATCTTCCCAGTCATGTATACCCACATGATAGGGAACTTTCGACACTGTCCGTAAACAAATTTTTCGTTTACAGAAAGTACCGACGGAAAATGAATCTTTAACAGCTCTTTCAAACTATTTTCCCCCTGAAATTCACTTCCAAGATTCTGAAAGCACAATAATTTGATTGGCCAATGCGAAAGGTCACCGGAATGTGACCCCTAACATTATGTTGTCAGGCTAATTAATTTATAAGGGGACGTTAAATTAGCTATATGGTCACAGCATCTATATTTGTTAAAGGGTAATTTTCACACTTAATTTGTCTTTAAGTTAAAATTTCTCTTGCTTGCACACTATGGCAGAGTTAACTAGTTTTGATATGTGTATCTTTCTGATGTTTACCGGCCATTACTTGAGTTGATTCTTTGCCATCTAATGAGCCTCAGAATGTTTTACTGCAAATGTTCTGCTCTCAACACCTGATCATTTGTAATTTATCTCCACTTATTTAGTCATCTCCATAGTCTCAAAACTGAAAATTTACATATCTTGGAAGCTATAAGTAAATTAGTAAGCTAAACCTGCCTTTGTTATTAGGCTTTTTTATTGATTTTGTTTGCCTAATTTATTAGAAAAAATAAAATAAAAAAAGCCTAATAATATTGGCAGGTTTTAGCGGACTATAAGTAAATATGCTTGCTTAAAATACATATAATATATATGTTTGTACATTCTTGAAAGAAAAAAATGTTAACTGCTTAACCATAGCAAGTGGAAAAGAATAAACTACCGTTTATTTAACATTCTCGGCCCCCATCGGCTGTCAAGCTATCGCTATACCAACTGACAGAGTGAAAGGAAGGGGAGTAACTCTGATAGATGAGAATGTTTATTTGATAACATCTATAATTTACCATCATATCACAATTGATATTTTCAAAGAAAAAATATGATTCAGCAAAGCAAAATATACTCTGTCGTAATTTTGTAGACTATCAATGAATAGATCTAAAGGTGACACTGTATTTTATAGTGATTCCAATATTTTATTAGGAGTTACTGTTCTTGTTTCAGTTACTGAACACTTAGATATTTACGATACGAGAGAAATTTTTCATTTTTTGTTTGCAAGCCTTTAACTGATTCTATCTATCATATGAGAAAAACTGTTTTGAGGAGCTTATGATGCAGATGCACAGATACAAGAGACCAAAAAAAAAATAAAAATAAAATAATGATATTTTGAAAAAAACAGTGAAATGACATTCCACAAAGCGAAGAGGAGACACCACATTCTCACCAGCAAATGGCAAGAAATCACCGGATTCACATACGCGTACACAGTATCCCAGACCTGAAAATTATCCCAGACAAAAAATCTTCCCCGCCGATTTTTTTGGCTAGAAATTATATTTAAGTCCCCCAAACGGAATGGGGAACTTATTGTGTTTACTCCGTTTCTTATTCTTCTTCTTTTTCTTCTTTTTCTGCCACGACTCTGTCCGACCATTTTCTCAAATCCATCGTCATGGAATTTTGTGAAGTAATTTCTGGTCACCTGAAGATGTGTCGACCGGTTTAATTTTTTTCTGACCAGCATCCAAGATGGCCGCCGCAGCCTTTCATTGTTCAAAATTGAACTGCTTATAGATAAAATTAACTACTTGTTCGATTTGCCTGGAATCGGTTTCAGTATGTAGTTTAAATCCAAATAAAAAATTTCAAAGTGATAAATATCATAATCATGAGTAAAAAAGCAAATTATCTCCCTTATCAAGTTATCTCCCTTTATTCACTGGTCAGCAGGGATCCATTTTAGGTCCAAGTGCATTTTTGTTGCATTTTTTAAGTTGTAGATATTTTTGGGGCAACTTTTTTCTTCTGCGAAATAAAATTTATTTACCGGTAAAACAATGTCACGTCATCATTCAGGGGAGGTCACCCGTGTCAAATTAGGCTCTGCATGTTGAGATTGGAGAACTTTATATGACGGCACCCGTCACAATTAGATCTTGCTCTAATTAGTCGCCACTTTAACGATTAAAAAGCACGTTTATTCCAACTAACATGTTACAAATTATAAAATTTGACAATGTTTTCTCAGATTTCTCCAGTTGTGTATAAATTTTAGCATTGAATGATTTGTTTTAAATGAAAGATAAACATTTCCGAAATATGGTTGTGTATAATTTGTAACATGTTAGTTGGACTAAATGTGCTTTTTAATCGCTTAAAGTGAAGTGGAGTGCCGTTGGTCACGTGACCAAATTGCCAACCCTAATAATATATTATCAAAAAATCTGTCAGATTATTTATTTAAGTCTGCAAATGCCCTTGTTTTAACCAGATCTGCATAGCCCTTGCATGATATCGTTGATGTTTATTCCAAAATGGTTACAAATATATTTTCTTTTATTGTGTGTGTGTGTTGTGTCTGTGTTGGGGTGGGGAATATTTACTACATTAAGCAGGTAAGCGACACAGGCCCACTAGATCACAGGGACTTGTAACAAGAGTTTGGGGTATGTGTCTGCTGTAGGTATCTTGGTGTCCACAATTTCATTGCACATTTTTACAGTATTCTTAGTAATTGTAAAGTGATTTCTGAAGGTATATTTCCATCTAAACATGTATAAAGCATAAAAAACAAGAATTTCACAGTGCATAACCAATGTGTTCTAACTAACGTTTTTAAGGCATTATATATGATTGTCTGTCCATTTGAATGATTTTCACAGCTTTATTCATTAAAACTTATGGTTTTAAATAGATAATTGAAGAAAAAATAACATGTCCAAATTTTCGACCAGTTACGGCACATATAAATTTAATTAAAGACTGAAAACGACCAAAACTTCACTAGACAACACATTATTCCCTTTCATTTGTAAGAGATGGCAATGCACTTGCAGATGTTATCAATGGTATGGTAATCCATGTTCAGAACTGAGCAATGATCTTTTACATACATGAGATATTGAAGGCGCAATTATCGAGTCCATGCAAACAATGGAATGCATTGTTGAAGGGCAGTATACCCTTGTCAGAAAATGGCTTATTACTGAAGATAAATCAGTCGATAACAGAAAAGGTCGACACATTATTCCCGTTCAGACATCTGCTGCTGAAGAAAATATAAATTTCAAAATAGCTTCCCTGGAAATATAATATCACTTAATTGGGCGTTTTCTTGGAGAAAACACATAAGTCAGTTTTGTTCGAGAGTGACGTAAGTGCTTTGGGAATCGATGATTTTTTTTAACGGACATTTTACGTCTATTTGGTCTTATTGGAAACAAGAAACTTTACTTATTAATACTATTATGTTAAATAAAGAACATAAGCTCCGGGGAGCTTGTGTTTTGACATAAACATATATCAGAGTTATTAACTACATTATCAGAACACGCAGTAATTGTAACTGGAGAGGAAAAATGTAGAGGCCAGAACTGGCTCCGAACACTAGCCGAATGCCCTACTGATTGTTTGCTTTTACGGATGTGGCACTTGCTTTGTGCCTGTACTTCGTACACTAATTTTGTGCGCAATCTTTGGTTGCATCTTGACAACTTACTAGAAGTTTAGCCGAATTCTCTACTAATCGTTTGCCTTTACGTCCTGGTGATAAACATTAGGTTCTCTCAATAGCGATCAGATGGATGAGGAATTCAACTTACTACTTTCATTCAATTGTATTGTTCTGTGTGCCTATTTGGTAAAAATCTGTATACATTCTCTAGATTTTGATAAGCCATGTTGAGATCAAGAATCAGTAGTACTGGACTCCGACAGGGAGGGAATTGTTAGGGTTTGATAAATTGTAGCGGATTCTCCAACAGAATATCGAAAGGTTTCGTTTTTATGGTGGACCCGTATCTACAAAAGTTCATTAACCTCATTATACCTTAGTCATTTCTGACATTTTTGATAGAAGATATATCCCTGGTCTCGTTATTGTTTTCTTCTCCTGCCAATATTGTATTTATACCAGTATGATCAAAGTAATAGTTTTGGGCCTTTTATTCTGGTAAAAATTGCAAAATGTTTTGCATTATCAAGTTTTCCCACTTTTGCTTTAATTTGTAGAAAAGTGTTATATTGTCAATTTGTACGCAGTCCAAGTTTGTTTCGGACTCCGTACAGGCGGTGTTATGGCGTTTATATTTGTTGATTGGATGTCCACTAGTTCTACACAGGGATTGGATTTCGCTTTTATGTTAACCATGCTTGTATGGAGCAATTCCTCTAAGAATATATTCTATGGGGCGCGTAAGTGCCCCATATTGAATATATTCTTAGAGGAATTGCTCCATACAAGCATGGTTAACATAAAAGCGAAATCCAATCCCTATATTTACACACACACGACTTTTTATTTATATTTTATGCAATAAAATCGTCATTTGAATGTGACGTAATTATTCAATAAAAGTCGGTCAAAAGTGGGAGGAGCTTACTCAATTGAACAGCGAATGATGACTCTTCACGTAAGGTAGAATTATTAAGTAAATTTCAGAGATAATTTTAGTTAATCAGATCAGAACTTTATATATATATTTAATTTTGCTAAAAGTTAATATATAGCGTAATAACATAAAGAATTTGTACTCGGCCACATGTGTGAACTCGGTGACCGTTATTGTGCAGCGAGGTGAAGCTGACGCACGCTTACACACTGGAGTTTGCCGAAGTTGTCAAAACACCGGTGTTCAAATAGCTCAATGTGTTTGAGATTGTCGTCTGACTTGACGATATTATACCTTGGGAGCCATGTGATTATATAACCTACGCTTAGATCCATCGTCATCGATAGAGGGAACAATTTCACTTGTGTTCGATGGATACAATATAGATCTACAATGCATTTGTGGTGACGCGCCTAACTGCCAATACGTGGATTACTAGCGGTGCATGTTTCATAATACACATGATTAAATTCTCAAAAAACAAAGACAAGAAGATATGTTTATAACTGACCTCTGTCAGTCCACCACAAAGACTCGATCGTAAGACGAACACAGACTCAGAGGTAATGTTTACATTTGACATCCATCATTTTTAACAAAAATGAAAGCATTGCACGTCGCCCCGGTCGGGATTTTTTTCCCATTTCTTTATACAATTGTTAATTGAAAAATGTTTGTATCATATATAAATATAAAACATGTATATATTGTTTACATATTTCCAAAATTCTATGAAAAACAACAATATACACGTAATATTGCGTCAAATTTAAAACAAAGCCATGTGTTTCTTTAAAAAAGTAGCCCCTTTACGTTGCATATAGAACATTTTCATACGCAAGTTCAAAGTTCAATGTTACCATGCAGTTATGGTAAACAAAATATTGGCTAGTAAGTGTAAATATAGAGCCATGACAGGATGATTGGCAACTAGAGTGTGTTATTTACATCATTAGGAAACAAGAGATTATGAGGACGTTTAGATAAAATTTGCAGAGTTAATTATACTATTGTAATATATTGTAATCGAGGTGATGACTGGTTATGGAAGTAAGAATGTTATAATTGTATGTTATATTCACGAGATGATGTTTCCATTCACATGAGCATATTAGATTCTTCTGGTTCTTTTAGGGATGGTTTTATTGCTTCGTTGGTAGATTACATCTTTAACGTTCTAACAGCTATTTCATTTAGGTTGGCATCTCCGCTGTGCAATTGGTTTGTGTGAATATCTGTATGGTTTGGGCATCACTTACGATCTCTACACCCCTGGAATATCTCATAGTGAAATTGAAGGCAGCTCAGCGGAAAACATTTGACCAATCACAGACCAGCAAATATTTCCTTTGAAGCGACGCCTAACATCAAAGCCACACAGTCAACCACAGTGTACCTCTATACGGCTCTTTTGATGTACATCAAAGGACTAAATTACCTGATATGTTCTGTTGCCTCCAGTTTTACTATGAGATAGTCCAGGGGTGTAGAAATCGTAAGTGATCGGATCCCCTGGAATATCGAGGATGTGGTTTGGGAGGCTGCGGAATAGTTGTATGGTGTCTCCTTGTAACTTCATAGTGGAACTCTTGCAAATAATGTAGTATCTCACGCATGCAGCCAAAAATAAAATACAACACTCCCTATCTAGCAACAAGCAAACCGAACCCCTTGATTCTGAGCGTTAAAGCAGAAGTACAAAGGACAACATTTATAGATTATGGTTTCTACTACCAGAAGACAACGTGACGCCTTCCTCACAAGGGCGAACACTTTACTCAAGTCAAAGTAGGAGGTGGTGTCATAATGAAGACGAGAACACCAAGAAAAGATAATATCAAAGTATTTTATTATATTTTTAAAGAAGATTCTCGATGCGTTACATATAGTCTATCCTATTTAACTTTCTATATTGATTTAGAGAATACATGGTCAATGTCTCAGATAAGGCGTACTTTGGTTAGGATTAAAGACAGACAAAAGTGGCGAGCCTCTTTGTCTTCCTAATCCGAACCACCAGAAGTCGGCGTGGCAGTTTGGAAAGACGAATAGCTTTATCAAAATGTTTGAATATGAAATACGAATGTAATCAAATCTGATTAAAACTGGATCTTCATAACAGCCAAGATGTACAGGATTATCGCCCTTCAAAGCGTTCTGGTTTTAATATTAGATGATAAGGAATAACATCAGATTTGATAGTAACTGTCATGTGCCGCTTTAACGCTAGAATAAGTGAACCGATAGGTACGTGATATCTAGTATTATAGGTGTAATTGCATGGGTATGTAAACCTGTGAATAATGATGTAGTCTATTGTTTTACTTTAGTGACTGATTAGGCTTGACTATATGTATCTGTATTTTACCTTCTATGGTCCTCTCTTCACAATCAACCGGCTACATGGATGTGGGGGCAATATTTGTTACTGTAAAACACAATATCCCCAACTTTACTTTCCACGTAATGCGTTTAAGAAAAGATAGGTGCAATATACTTTTGTCTTTTATATAAGAGTTACTTCCCCTTAACAACACCAAGAGGACACACATAAATATTAAAATGATTGTTAGATTATAATATCAAATTTTGATATCGATACAGTAAGATTTGATAAATAATTAATAAAGTCACGAGTTTTAACTGGAAGTTTTCCCTTTACAGTAAAATACAAGAAACCTGATACTCAAATTAAGTAGTGTTGATTACTTGAAGGACACTTGAGTAAGTTTCTTTTCTTCTGAATTATACAACCCACATCTTAAATAAAGTTCCGGTGTTTACATTCTACAGAATAACATTTTCTTTTTCTGGAAAAATTTCAGCGAATATTATATTATTACCTTGCCTTTTTTAAATGTCTATACAAAACGTAAGAAAAAGAAAAAAAATCAATACTTCTTCGATACTAACGATTTCACATTATATAGCGGGCTGAATCAAGCACAATGTAAATAAGTTAATATATTATGGACAAAACGACACATCTGCATCATCAGATAATCTTTTACAATAAATTCAGGTATAAAGGCAAACGGTGTCCAAGTAGAGTAATAACAGGAAATTATTTACTAAGGGATTATCAATAACGTCTGAGTGAGACAATAAGCTTTATACTATACTATTGATCCTTATTTTAGTAGAAGATGCTAGCCCAAAATAACACACACATTGATTTGTTCAGACCGAAGTTTAGTGCGCATTACATAATCATAACACAGCATGCAGTTAGCAATACATTTATTTTTTATAGAATAGAAACCTAATTGCATTTGATCCCCCAACTACATAAAAGATACAGAATATTTAAATTAAAGAAAAATATATAAACCAATAAAAAACAAAAAGAGAAACTAGGGTGACTTAACTTGAAAATAGGAAGATGGTACGTGGCACCGCCTGGCTTGATTACTTTACTATGGTAGACGACATTACTTCATTCCTGTACATTGTAAATATCCTACAATGTTTCAGATTGGGGCTAAATTTAGGCCATTTTGCCGGCACTCTTTCAAAATGTCCTAAATTTTTTGAAAATCCTTAATCATTCCAATAGAGAATGTACTAACAAAATTTTGTAAAAACTCAAAATGTCCTAAAAATTTTGAAATCAATCTGAAGCACTGATCTTAGATCACTATTGATAACAATGAAGACATGACATTAACTTAGAAGAACAAACATATTGGTTTTGGTGAGATTCAGCCCATAGTTTATTGGGCATTACATAATCATAAAATATAACAGTTTATGAATACAGTTATTTGTTATAGAATAAGCTTAAACTATGATCCTCCAGATCACACAAACCAAAATGTAGAAGCATACAATTACGAAGCTTAAATATATCTAGAATAAAATTAAATTGCCTATGTTATCATTTAATAAGTAATTATGAAATATCAGTTAGATGTTCGACATCCCAGATCATTGAACACATAAAAAGTCCTTTTGTGCTGCATGTAAATCAGTGTCTATGATGAATACATAGTAGGCCTACAGGTCGAACATTAACTAATGCAAGAGCATAGTAGGTATTGTAATAGCAGGGAATTTCAAGAACCTCTCCTTTCCCGTTACCCCCTCCACTTTCAACACAAGTATCTATGTGAATTCCGTGATGGGACGCTTGTCCATCATCATTGTCATTTAATGTGAATATACACTGAAGCCACCAATCATTCAGGCGGATTAGTATATTTCTTTTCTTCGTTTGTTTGGGAAGAGAAAAGGATCCGTTCATATCAAACATCCCGGAGACCGAGCAGCTATGCACAGATTACACCAAAAGCACGTGTGTAGAGTTTGAACAGTCCACTCTGACGATAGGCGGATAAGGAGCAAGTCGTGTACTGAAGGTAAAGTATGTTTTCGTTTATTGATTTACGGAGTTTACAGTATGATAATGTACTATATACACCTATTGCACATGATAAAATGGTGATAAAATGGACAGATTATATGCATGATAAAATGTCGGATAGTTGACTGTACGATAGATATCCGAGTAACTACAGTATAGGGTTGTAGAACGGGGTCAATGTTTGTAATACTGTATACAGGGTGATATCATATCCAAATAAAATATTGATCCATGTGTGGTTAAAATAGCATCGGTATCTTAGTGAGTCTCGCCGAGAAAAATTGTCACATATGTTTCATAAAATAACGTATTTGATTTCTTCAAATACGTTTTGGCTTCCTCAAATACTGTTGTTATGATGAATGTATCATGAGACATGTTTCTGTTCACGTACAGCTGACAGTTAATGTTATGCGTATGACTTAGTAAACAAACAATCTGTCCAATATTCAATTTAAACGTCCGCGGTGGCCGAGTGGTTAAGATGTCCCGACATATTACCACAAGCCCTCCACCTCTGGGATGCGGGTTCGAATCCCATGTGGGGCAGTTGCCAGGTACTGACCGCTGGCCGGTGGTTTTTCTCCGGTACTCCGGCTTTCCTCCACCAACAAACCTGGCACGTCCTTACAACCTGGCTGTTAATAGGACGTAAAACTAAACAAACCAAACTGTCCAATATTCAATTTAAACGTCTTCAGTAACCAACGTTATTGTTCTACTTACTCAAATACAAAATTTTCGCCGTTTTATTTGGACATAAATTGAAAATCATATCTCTCCATTAACCGTTAAAACAAACATATCCTTATTATGATGTCATGATATTTGATTTGAGTTAGGCCATATGTGTAATTAGTTCGCCAACTAAGCTTTAAGGCAGTATCCACCGGACACCAAACAAATAATGTGACTAAAGCAACATTTAAAACATTACGCGATTAAAAGAAAACTAGTTTTAAATATTTGTCAGAAATTGAAAATAAATTTAGACAAAATGACGAACTTCTCAGAATATCATTTTATTGGAGTCATTCTATTTTTCATTTTTTTTTCTCACTGCAGTACCACGAGATTACAACCATGGCGCTGTACCAAGTAGTGCTGCTGGCTTCATTCCTGTATATGACTTCCGGTCAATCCTCCCCGATAGTGGAAACTCCCTCTGGTCCTATTAAGGGTATAGTCGTTCCGGCACTTGGAAAGGATACTGTACAGTTCCGGAACATTCCGTACGCTAAACCTCCGGTCGGTGACCTCCGATTTGAGAAGACTGTTCCTATTGAACCGTGGACTGAGACTTTAGACGGCACGGTGTTTGGACCATCGTGTATTCAAGACACCCGAGCGTTACCAGAACTTTGGAAATATGCATATAACAATATTACCTCAGAAGACTGTCTACAACTTAATGTATATGTACCAGGATCTGTATCGACAGCCACGAAAAAGCCAGTCATGTTCTGGATACATGGAGGTGGCTTTCAGATAGGAAATGGTTGGTCAGCCGATCCGTCTTTCTTAGTGCTCAAAGACGTGATTGTTGTTACCATTAATTATCGTCTCGGAGTGTTTGGGTTCTTAAGTACGGGAGATTCCTCCTTACCTGGTAATTATGGACTCTGGGACATGATCGAAGCATTAAAATGGGTAAATAAAAACATCGCATCCTTTGGGGGAGATCCTGGAAAGGTGACCATTTTCGGAGAATCGGCAGGAGGTTTTTCTGTATCCTACATGTCAGTGATTCCTAGTAATGAAGGTTTATTTCAGAAAGTTATTTATCAAAGTGGATCCGCTGTCTGTGACATGTGGGACGTCAGTAATCCATTCAAATTTACTAAAGCAATTGGTAAACACGTTGGCTGTATTACTGAAAATGACTCGACTATCAATAAAGACGCTATGGTAGCATGTCTTAAAGAAATATCTACGGACGATTTATTCGCCGCTCAAACCGATCCTAGTATCATGGAGTGGGAGGAAATCCCAATGACAGCAATACTATTCCCAACCATCGACGGTGAGCTGTTGGTTAGAAGTCCTTTACAGAGCTTAGAAGACACCACATCCAAGGAATCCGAATTCTTTCGATCACTTGATGTGATGGCAGGAACCACGGATAACGAAGCGTCAATATTTCCATATATCCTAATGCGACTACAAGAGTCAAGGAACTTTAATTTATCGGAAGGAATTCCAAATTCTATTTTATGTAACGATTTAGCCCCAGCCATTGCACGGGCGGGATTCAAGGACGATGCCATCGCCCCAGAATTACTATGTCAGGCTTATACGAGGGAGGACCTGGCGGAACAATCGCAAAGCACTTGTGATTTGTGGGGTGACATGGCCTTTGTTGCTCCGACGGTACAGTTACTTGATTTCCATTCTCGGGGGAAGCCTAACCCAAACACCTACCAGTATCTATTCACACAGACCATTTCATTTCACTTTATGGTCCCTAGTTATTCGTGGTCTAAAGGTGTCGGACATGGCACGGAATTGTTGTACTTGTTCGGACCAGACCTCATGAATAAGCTGGACGAATCATTATCCAGTCCTGAAGGGAGGAAATTGTCCGAAATTCTCGCAAGCTACTGGACCAACTTCGCTAAAACAGGGTAATTATTTTTATTTTTATATCAATGCTCTAAATAAATGTTCCATAGATGTTGTGAATTTCTTTAGTTGATTTTGGTGCTAATGCATTGTCATCAATACAAATGTTAACCTTTCTATTGAGTTCAATCCACCCACGTCCCCTATGACCAGGAAGTTAATTAAATCGTGTTGTGTTATAGTGAGTCCTGTTGGATGTGGAAACAAAACCGCTGACCATTTCGTAGTTTTAATGATGACTCAATCAATGTTTTCATCATTTTCAGAAATCCAAATGGTGATAACCTCGTGGAGTGGAAGTCGTTTGGTTCCGATGCCCGTTACTTCATGAATCTAAACGTAGAACCATTTTTGGATAAGGATGCATTTGGAAATCGTATGAAGTTGTTACTTGAAGATATTCCAAATAAGCTGAAGAAAAGAGCTAAAACAGAACTATAGAGTCTAGATAACACGAACCTTTAACTAATGGTTTGTGTTTGGTAGGACAATTTAATTATAATGTATGCGTTAATGACTTAGTGTGATACTTACAATTAGGGACGTACACGCATAACATAATGCTTATCGGACTTAGTGGGGGTAATTGTGCATCATGTATGCATAAAATAAACAAGCACATGGTGGACTGTGACTTTTTGAGAGCTTTCAATAAACAAACGTCTTGTATACCGAGAGTATGAAAAACAAAGAAAAGTATTAGAAGCTTTAACGAGACGAATAGCATATACTAAAATGTGTGATAATGTCTTATTTCGTACATGATTGTTTTCTAAATATACTGAAAATTTAAAAAAAAAATGCGTAATATTGTCATCCCTTGCATGTATCGTAACGCTAGTATAACAAATCACCTGAGTTTGAATTGACAGAAAATTGACGCTGGTTCGTCATTGTTAATATTGATGTATGACCAGGCGTACATGATTTCTTTGCTATATATTTATGGATACTAAGAGTTCAAAATATAGGTTATCAACGCATTTCTAAATATGCCTGAGTGACACTTGAGAGCCATAGTTATTTTAATATTTAATGAAAAGTTATAAAACCATCGCCCCTTATATCAGCAGATAACATGCATTTATTTATATCAGGCATTCTCAATTTGCTCTGACTTATTTAAACTGTTTAGCCCGTTTCACTTCCTGACGAAAATTGTTAATGAGCCCCTTTTTTATTCTGAACAGTGAATTTGATTTACACAATAGGAACAGCTGAGTGAAGACCAAACACACTAGGATACACACATGCCTAGGATCACCGAATATTTATTACTAAATGTAGCAGTGAATATCATTGCGAAGGACTATCGTCAAACTCAGTATTTCTACAAAATACAAAAACTTTAAAAATGTTAAATCATAATCTAAATATAAAGATATATCAACACCCCTGTTTCACTATAAATTGTCTTCCCTGTTACGCTTTCATTTACCAAAAGTTAGAATGCAGAAGTTATGAAGAGTTACCATATCTCACAGTTGGATAATCAGTGACATTTTAAGCCAGTGTGGACACCTTTACTGTACAGTAGTGTATATATTCGGGTGGGAAGAAAATCCTTACTATCTGTTTGATAAGAACATTTTCATTCTATATTTTGCACCTTTCGACATTACACATGCCTTTATCTCAATATCGTGTTACTATGAGAAGCGTATTTAGCCATTGGCTGTTGTTCAACCTTATTTATCACACAAGAGATAAAATCGTCTATACTGTAAGCCTGTAACATCCTCAGCGTTCCCTGCAACTTAGAATCTGTATCAATATGTAATCCTCCTGATGAAAAATCGGGGGGCCAGACCAACGGAACAAATGAAGCTTCTGTCTCCATTGTATGACTGTAAAAGGCAAATACAATTCTCGGGGTCGGAACAGCCTCGTTCAGATTAAAAAAAATGATTGACCTCTTTGAATAATGCTTCACACCAATCCATGCAAGCACCAAGATGGAATAGCAATTTAAAGTCAAATCCAACAAAGTTCCAGTTTGGAACCCTATCGTTCTGTCTTCGAGGGTAGGACCAAGTCTGATTTATCAAAAACGTGATCGTCCTCTCACTAAAATAATACACACATAATTTGGGAGTAATTTGTATTGTTGTTAAGGAGTATGATGAGTATGCTTTTGTAATCGAATCCGGTCAAAGGAACTATCTTTGTACCTGCTATAGACACTAGTAAACATAATAGCATGGTTATTTGGTGACAGAAATATGTACCGAACCATGTCGACTTGTTATCCGGAAATGTACTTGTTCACGTATTTTGCCAAAATTTACAAGTTACACAGCAATCTACAAGTCAACAGTAACACCTAATATTAGACCTGACGTACACCTATTTTACCAACTTAGTCATGTTCATGTGCATCTAAAAAGTGATACATAGGCATGAAAAATATGACTAAACAGGGGTTATTACCTTAAGTGACGTTACCCAGTATAACTCATAACATTTAATTATCATTAACCTTATATATAGCCTTATTCGGCTATAATAGCCATACAAGGACTTCTTTCCGACCAGTTCAAACATCAACAAAACCTTGGCGCTGCACGATAACGTGCGTTCCAGTTGTACAGGTACGGGTTTGCTGTATCTGTAATGGAACGCGCTGTACAAATGGTTCGTTCCTTGAAGCGTACCACCTGGATCCATGAAGATGGACTAGATATTTTTCATTTTGTCATCGAAATTTTTTTTTGATGAAAACAAGATGTAATAGATTTATATTCGCTGGATTTATTATGTATATTCAAATGCATTTTGAAACTTTTCATGTATTGCTTTTATATCCCTAATGCTCTAATATAAGTATTTGTTTATTTCGAAGCGTATCTTTCATATGAATGCCATCATTTTGGAAAACCCAAAACGCGTCTCATTAGGCGGTTCTGTATCAATTCAGTACAACTGGTACGCATCTGCAAAAGGAACGCACGGATTGTCTCCAGTAGAGCAGTCGATCTCCATGACTTTTCGTGACGTCACAATAAGGTTAGATTTAAGTTCAATATATGTACTTCAATGTGATAACAACGATGATCTAAATACTGACCTATTTTATACCACCCGTGTGTGATGTTTAACTGTCAGTAGCATGCATTATAAACTTATTTTACAACATACGTTTATTTCCAATTACATTTACTTTGCACTGTTTGAAGTTGAATTATGACGTACAATGTATGTCGGTATCGATATCATTATTAAACACACAGGGTATAAAACGATCAGCAAGCTCTCAAAAGTATGTTATGCCCATAAGCTAATTGATAACAAAGATGTTGCTGGTGCAATCAGTGATCACCTGACTTATACACCAGACGTTTGTACAAGAAATGTTGAAGATGTGTGAACTGTGGGTAGGAACATTCGTTATGCGGTATATGTTTTACCTATTCAACAACCAATGATTGACAATACACTCCAGTGAAACCATAAGCCATGCCAATGTAAATATTATATAGCCGGTCGGGACACTACATTGCCTGATAAAGTTAGCTTAGCTGTCTACAAACAACCTCTGTTGTACTGAAGCTTCGCCGACCTGGAGTGGTGATACAAACGAGGTACGTGGAATTATTGTATACTTTGATTATGTCATTCTATTTTGTTATGCCAGTACCAGTGTCATTACGAACTCAAGGGATACATTTACATGTATTTGTAATAGTAGCTGTCTGTACTACAGAGTCATGATTGTAACATTGATATAGCATTCCGAGCAATCCGCAAGTATTCTTGGAGTAAGCAAGATTAACAAACCTTTGTTTCCGATTTCTGCTAGTTGTCCAAAATGTTTCTAGTTATTCTTATCAGAGTTAATCTCCTTCCTTTTAGAAAATCGACGACAAAATGTTAGAGTGCCTATTAGACAAGTTTTAGGGTTCTGGATAAAAAAGGTAAATGTATTCTACATGTATTATATACGAAAAGGGTGGAAAGCTTGCCGAGACAAAAATTCTACCTCACCTAGATTTAACAACGAAAATCCTATTTCTAGTAATTCTTGATAAAATAGTTACTACCGTTAGGAAGAGTGACAATATTCCCTTCAAAATCATCCTACACAACTATACAAAGTGTCGTCATTAAGACGTTTCAACAAAAATGACAAAAAAAATGTCTTCGATCGGTTTTGGGAATCCAAACTTGCTTGCTTGCTTGATATAATATATTGGCTGAACAAAACATTGGTTGAATAATCAATACTAAATATATTGTAGGAGAGGTGTGAATAAGTATGTTGCCTGTTGCCCAATTCCGTCTTTGTCAATGTCTTTAACATCTGACAATAAAATATTCTGAAATAAATTAAATGAAATATAATGTTGTTTACATTTAAAGATCACGTTGACTTTATAGATCAACAAAATTGATATATATGTTCACAATTTGTAGATCAATGGAATCTTTTTTTTAAATTTAGATAAAACTAAGGTAATCAAAATTCTAATATGTATATTTTTTTTCTAATTCCACAGTCCCACGTGACTACAGCCATGGCGCTGTACCAAGTAGTGCTGCTAGCTACATTCCTGATTATGACTTCCGGTCAATCCTCCCCGATAGTAGAAACTCCCTCTGGTCCTATCAAGGGTATAGTCGTTTCGGCACTCGGAAAGGATACCGTACAGTTCCGGAACATTCCGTACGCTAAACCTCCGGTCGGTGACCTCCGATTTGAGAAGACTGTTCCTATTGAACCGTGGACTGATACTTTAGACGGCACTATGTTTGGACCATCCTGTATTCAAGATACCCGTATGTTTGCAGACTTTCAGGAATATGCATATAACAACATTACCTCAGAAGACTGTCTACAACTTAATGTATATGTACCAGGATCTGTATCGACAGCCACGAAAAAGCCAGTCATGTTCTGGATACATGGTGGCGGGTATATGATAGGCAACGGTTGGTCATTCGATCCGTCTTTCTTAGTGCTCAAAGACGTGATTGTTGTTACCATTAATTATCGTCTCGGAGTGTTTGGGTTCTTAAGTACGGGAGATGACTCCTTACCTGGTAACTATGGACTCTGGGACATGATCGAAGCATTGAAATGGGTAAATAAAAACATCGCATCCTTTGGGGGCGATCCTGGAAAGGTGACCATTTTCGGAGAATCGGCAGGGGGTCTCTCTGTATCATTTTTATCCGTGATTCCAAGTAATGACGGTTTATTTCAGAGAATTATTCCCCAGAGTGGATCTGCTATCACACAATTTTGGGACCCAATTGAGTCATTCACAGTTGCTAAGAGATTTGGTAATCATGTTGGCTGCATTACTGAAAACGACTCGATAGTACATAAAGATGCTCTGGTAGCCTGTCTCAAGGAAATACCGGCTGACGATTTATTTGCCGCTCAAATTGATCCTAGTAACATGTACTTTGAGGAAATACCGTTGTCACCAGTGTTCTGGCCAACCATCGATGGCGAAATGTTTGTTAGAAGTCCTTTACAGAGCTTAGAAGACCCGACGTCTAAAGAATCTGTTTTCTTCCGATCACTTGATGTGATGGCAGGAACCACGGATAACGAGGGGTCAATCTTTCCATTCTTGATGATAGGGCTACAAGAGTCGAGGAACTTCAATTTTTCAGAAGGAATTCCAACTTCTGTTGTATGTAACGATTTAGCCCCAGCCATGGCACGGGCAGGATTCAAGGACGATGCCATCGCCCCAGAATTACTTTGTCAGGCTTATAAAGAGGACAACCTCGCAGAACAATCGAGAAGTGCATGCAATATGTGGGGGGATCTTGGTTTTGTTGCTCCGACTGTACAGTTACTTGATTTCCATTCTCGGGGGAAGTCTAATCCGAACACCTACCAGTATCTATTCACCCAAGCCATTTCATTTCACTTTCTGGTCCCTAGTTTTTCGTGGTCTAAAGGTGCTGGTCACGGAGTGGAACTACTTTATCTATCTGGACCAGACCTTTTAAACACCATGGAAGAATCGTTATACAGCCCTGAAGGGCGAAAGCTGTCCGACACCCTAGCAACTTACTGGACCAACTTCGCTAAATCAGGGTGAGTGATATATTTCCTTAAAAGTCTTGTCATCCATTTTGTACAACATAGGTATAGTTTCACTATCCAACGATGGTAATTGGATAGTTTACTATCCAACAGTTTTACAGTAGGATAGTCAAATATCCAACAGTTTCGATTTCGTGATAAATATACATGGTTTTTAAGCATTGAGAACAATAAAAGACAATGGAATTGCAAAGGTTCATTTTACTCTGTTAGACATACAAATGTATACGTAAAATATATAACAGTTGTACATACATAGATATTGTGTTACAAAAGAAACCCCAAAATAACTTTCGCAAAAAAATCGATTGGTGTGTTTTTTTCTGGCCTATTCTACACCAACTTGTGATTTGTCCTATACAAGAGAGCAACCAACTAAATAATTTTACATAGACCACAGTGTTAAACTTTGTTAAAGTTTTGTACTGTATTATTAAAACAAAGGAATATTAGTTAGCTATTGTGTTCTATAATTAAAGTCTAGGTTCTCATATAACACTAGATAGAAAAAAAAGTTTGGGTCCTTCTGCTCAAACTCCAACCAGGGTAGCTTTATTGAAATCAGGCGCATTTTGCACTAAAAAATCCTGAAATTCTAATGTTTTTACCTATTCATTATCAAAATTGATATTTTGAACCTAAATCTCAATATGAATTTCCAAATTCATATCATTGTTATCTAGGAATAATTACCTGTCAGAAAACATTTTTACTTTTGAAATTCATAATTAACCAAATTATTTTTGTGGTGTTACACTGCATGGCTTGTCAGCTTAAGCATAACTATGATCTATTAGCGGGTTATTTAATGTCATGTTGAGTTAAACGTTTATCATTTCACTATTAGAACAGTTACTTAGTAATGTTATATCTCATTTTCAGAAATCCAAATGGCAATAATATTATGGAGTGGAAGTCTTTTGGTTCTGATGCTCGTTACTTCATGAATCTAAACGTAGAACCATTTTTGGATAAGGATGCGTTTGGAAATCGTATGAAGTTGCTGCTTGAAGATATTCCAAATAAACTGAAGAAAAGAGCTAAAACGGAACTATAGAACAAGATTTGAGATTATAAAACTAAACGATGTCATGGTCAATTGCTTATTTGCTTGTGTATATATTTGAAGTAAGAATATGTTATGTAATGTCTGCTGACAGTAGCACGCCTTAATTAGTTTGATTCACTAATGTCTGAAAGGCAAATAGAAATGTTAACGATTGTAGCATTTATATACTAATAAAATGTCAGAAAATATTGTGTGGATCCAAAAGACAACCGCACCAAATAGGCATGTGGCCACATCTCTACTGCAATAATAAAATCGTCTACACGAAATAACATACATGTAAACGATTAATGACTAAGGAACCAGACCAAATAACTTATATTCCTTTTGTAATTTGTTTTGAGGTAAAAAAAATAGCTGATCGTTTATAAAACGACGAGGAAGAAGGCTACATGGGAATTATTAAGGTGCAGCATACCCTCGGATGATGTTGGTATCGTGTAAATCTTTATTCTCTCATACCTACACGTTTAATACTGGCTGGTCTCGGGCAATACACTCATGTCGCCTGAGGCTACCCATGCAATAAAACCTCGTGCCGTCACAACGTCAACAAAATTACTATTTACTACTAAGGTACAATTTTTACCATTTTTTCAGAAACTAGGCTTGATATACTTTAAAACATACAAACAACAGGATTTGCGTTGAAAATATCAATTTTTTCATTTTTTTCAAAAAACCGGGAAATCATAGTAGTAATATTGCAATAAAAAATACTCTTCCATACGTGGATATGAAGGATAGGGATATTCTGCCCTCGGAATCATAAAATGTTCCTATGCACCCTGTACTGCTGTGTACTCTGTATCTGTGAACCATGTACACCTATACACCCTGTACTCTGTGACGTGCACCTTGTACCCTTATACCCTGTACCTGTGCACCCTGTACTGGTATGAACCCTGTGCCTGTGCACCCTGTACTGGTATGTCCCCTGTGTCTGTGCACCCTGTACACTTACACACCATGTACCCTGTACCTGTGCACCCTGTGCCTATGCACCCTGTACTTCTTTACACCATGTACCCTGTGCCTGTGCACCCTGTACACTTATCCTCAGTACTCTTAGCACTTGGTATGCCTTGGGGTTATTACTGGATTTACCTTCGTTATTGCGTCAGCGCTATATATATAGTAGTATCCACTTGAAAAGCTGGAGCAGGAATGATCCTGGAGAGCTGGGTTCTCCACTTTTATAGTCAGCATCAACCAATCAGATTTCAGCCAATCAGAATGCACCCTTGCATTATACTCAAGCCGAGCTGATACTGTTGATCAATCGAACCAGTGCTGATATAAGTAGGTTATGGTCTTCAAATGAACCATTCAGCTATATATACAAAATAACTTAACCGTGGGCGACCTAATTCTGTCACAATATACACAACACGATCACACTACAGTCTCCCAAAACACACACGCAACACGCCGCCTTCACGGGAGGTCGTCCTGAAATGACATTATTTGTGGAAAGTTAATGTTACTAGCTAACCAAAATCGTTCTAAAGCATCTCGACAAATTAAAAAGCGTAGCAAAATGATAGCGCAAAACAAGCGATTGGTAACCAAGGAACTGTACACCTTATGCAGTATGCCCTTTAAAATACATGTTCGAGGTAATGCACATATGCCGTTCGTCGTGCTCCAGTAACTCCGAACACATTACAAAGCAGAGCAGTCTAATCTTCACTAACCGTCTAGATATTTCGATTCTTTTGTTTATTTGTTTGTTTGATTAATTAACGTCCTATTAACAGCTATGGTCATGTAAGGACGGCCTCCCATGTATGCAGTGCTTGTGTGTATGTTGTGCGAGGTGCGTGTTTTGGGAGACTGCGGTATATTCGTGTTATGTCTTCTTGTATAGTGGAACTGTTGCCCTTTTTATAGTGCTATATCACTGAAACATGCCGCCGAAGACACCAAGCAACACACCCCACCCGGTCACATTATACTGACAACGGGCGAACCAGTCGTCCCACTCCCGTTATGCTGAGCGCTAAGCAGGAGCAGAAACTACCACTTTTATAGACTTTGGTGTGTCTCGGCCAGGGGACAGAACCCAGAGCCTTCCTCACAGGGGCGAGCGCTCAACTAAACGCCAAAAGTGAGGTGGTGTCAAGGGAGACGTTAGGAAGAATAAAGTAATTTAGGAAGAAAGAAAAGATAAGATCCTGAATTCAACTTAAATTAAAACACGTAACTCCGGTGAGCCTAACGTCATGACAATAGCTAAGGTGATTTTGGACCCCCACTGTATGCGTGTAATGCACATGTGTGTTTGGGAAGAGAGAGCCATAATAATGATCGTGTCATGTTTCCATGTAACAGTGCTATCCCCTGAAACATGCCGACCAGTACATCCCACCGGTCACATTACACTGACAAGTCGTCAAAATCCCTTTCTGATGAATACTCATCAGGAAGAGAAATCTCTCTCCACCTCCAATCGTCAGAACCTTAAATCTTTCTCACTTCATGGTGGCCTTGCAGGTACAAATGTAGAGCTTTAGGGGGTAGGTACATCCTATTGCATGATCCGAAAAGGCGACTAAATTTAGGATCTTATTTTTACACTTCTTCATAACTAAATTTGTTCTTCCTAACATCTCCTTTGACACCGCCTCACTCTTGGCCTTCTGTTGAGCGCTCGCCCCTAAGAGGTAGGCTCTGGGTTCTGCCTCCTGGCCGAGACACACCAAATTCTTTAAAAGGGGTAGTTCATACAGGGAGTAGAACGACTGGTTCGCCCGTTGTCAGTGTAATGTGACCGGTTGGGTGTGTTACTTGGTGTATTCGGCGACATGTCTCAGTGATTTAGCTACAAGAAGATACAGCACGAGCACACCGCATGTTTTAACAAACAACTTCTGACTGTGGCGAGCTCTCAAGTTAAGGTCAAATGTTTGACTGCTTTAGGATAGACAATTGGAAGAAGACTGTCAGTTGAGAAGAACAGGAAAAATGGCATCCCCAATTTAGTCGCCTTTTACTGTCATGTTATGTGAATAGAAGAAACACTATATGTCCTACATGTACCCCTAAATACATCCCGTACGTAAATAATACATCTTTAAAGATTCTATCGGCTGCATTTATGACGACATCATTATTGAGTGCTTGATTTTGTGCTTAATATATATTTAGGAATTTGCAGAAAGTAGGTAGTTTATATTTATCTTTCAACCAGCATTGGTATTGTCGGAATACACCTACCACATAATGTTTTCGGCAATGACGGCAAACAGCTGTACTTTTTCACGTGCTCTGATTCCATCGACTTCCTATTGGTTGAACCATTGTTTGAAAGTCGGACATGTTTGTTGAACATTGTGGTACGAATATGGTAATAAATGTAACACTGCTAAACGTTAAAATCATATAATGGATTTTTGTAGTGTTCCAGGATAAAAAGGATACACGGTCTGTGTCTTAAAATACAAGCTGTATATGTTGGCTTGGGACAGAAAGACAAAAGTGGTTCTTCTCTCTAAAACAGCTTATATTTTGAGACACTGGACACGTATTATCTCTATATATAGACAGGTACGTGTAGTGCAAAATCGAACTGTATCAGGGATCACTCTGGGCCGCGCCATTGCGCCATTTGCGCATACTTTCCTGAAATGGCGCATTCAAATTGATAACAGGGGATATTTGGGCGCAATCGTTACAAAAATGTCGCAAGTGTTACTCTTATTTGCGCCGCGTCAATAAAAAATCGGCGTCGTGTTCCTCGTTAGCATGACCACTATCGGAAATCGGAAGTCATCAGATTATCTATACGTCTTAATGTAAAATCCCGAGGGATCCGAAAACCAATCGGCACGAGTCTTAATCATTTAAACGTTTACCATTATTGAGTCTCACTTATGAGCTTAAATGAGCTTTTTACCGACACTGACTAGCCTTTAAAAATGGCTGCGAAAAGGCAGAAACTAGCAGCTGTTCCAAAAGGCCAGCAGACTTTGTCTGCGTTCAGCTTTTGCGATGCCACTCAGACTACCGATGATGCATCTACTAGTTGTTCTAAAGATGACATAACGTCAAAAGAGACCAGAAAATTACAGGCTAAGTGGACAACCCTATATCCATGGCTAGGTTATGACTCAAGGTCGAACGTCATGTTTTGTACACTGTGTCGGAACATGAGTCTTAGTAATGCTATGACAACTGGAACATCAAACTTCAAAACTTCTACTCTAACGCGACATGCGGTCAGTGCTGACCATAAATTGGCTATATTGGCACCAAAAGAAAGGGCGAACATGGCGACCTCAGTTGAAAAGTTTTTGACTGATCAAGAAAAGGCCATAACCGTTTGTACTAAGGTAGTATACTGGATGTCCAAGGAGGGAATTGCATTGAGCAAATACCAGAGTTTAATGGAACTGTTAAAACACCTTGAAATCCCCCACCTGCAGCACTTAGATGTCGACAAACACACCTCGTATACCAGTTACAACACGGCAAACGAGCTGCTGAAAACAATATCAGATGTACTGGATGATGATGTAACCAGGAAATTGGAGTCATCGCCATCTGTTACTATTATGACCGACGAAAGTACTGACATTGCCATGCACCACAAGTTATGCTTGTCAGCCCGTGTGGTCAACCCCATAACCTTACAGGTGAGCCTATTATGGTATTTATTAGTTGTCCCAAATTGTCTGTAATATTTATTTATTATGGTCCAAATATAAACATCATTGCACAAATCCTTAACGATTAAATTTTGTAAATTCTTATGTCTGGTCTTAAGTCGTGAGTCGATGAATCTCAAACTAATTATATCAGTTTATGACATAGGTAATAACAACTGTCAAATTTTATTCATTTTAGCCTTCTACACTGTTCCTTACGGATGTGCGCATCACAGATGGTACGGGTAAAGGCATTTTTGGTGCTATCAGCAGTCATCTTAAGGGAAGAGGCATAAGCATAAAAAAGTAATGGGTCTAGGCACAGATGGCGCTTCAACGATGACAGGTAATATACATGTATAAACTCATGTCGTTGGTGTAAATTAATCATGAATTGTAGTTTTAAATAAATCTTGTTGTATTAACTAATACCTAATCTTTGACATAAAATCAATTTTAAAGAAAGAAAATGTCAAATACATCATGAATATCAACTTTTAGTTTTCTAAATAAATTGTACAAAATTATTACTTTAATATCCAATATTGTTAAATAAAATTTTAGGCAAAAAAGAAGGGTTGACAGGCCAATTCCTGAGACAAAATCCCCACCTTCACAACACCCATTGCTCAGCCCATCGTTTGGCTCTGTGTAGTGAGCAGGCAGCTAGAAAAGTGCCCGCAATTACAGAGTTCCAGCAGAACTTGGAAATGATTTTTTATCATTTTAAACAATCACCATCCAAGTGTGACAAGATAGAGGCTGTGCAGAAACTGATTGACCAACCAACAGTGAAATACCGTGAAGTACACCAAGTAAGATTTTTAAGGATGAAGTTGATTTATGATTTCATTCATTAGAAAATGAGTCTTCAGTTAGTTTTTATATATTTATTTACATAGTATGACATGAAAATTCACACACACACACACCCTCCTAGGTCGAAACACACATTTACAGGGCACTCATAGGAAGCATTGAAAATTTAGATATTTCTTAATTTATTTTCAGACATTTGTTGTATTTACATTTAATTAAAAAAGAAAAGCATGGCCTAATCTTTGCATTTCTTGATTGCAGGTAAGATGGTTAAGTTTTTATGACGCCCTGTATACAGTCAACACAACTCTCGACTCCCTCTTGACCTACTTATCAACCATGTTTGGAAAGGATCCCAAAGCTGTTGGCCTCAGGAAAAAAGTGGAAAAGGAGATATTTATCAGGTAAGAAGACGTTTCTGAGCTTAGATTTATTTACCGTACTGAAAAATTGCAATTGATTAATTTCTTTTTTTCAGTACAAGTACCTAGGCGGTTTGATCATGTTGTGTGTATTCCATGCGAATACAAAATTCTTATATAATGCTGTTGTTTGCATATGTATGATACCATCTTATCTTTAAACGGGTATTTATTTAGAACAATAAAACATTTAATATTGAATTTGAATAGGTTGAGCTTTGCTGTATTGGACATCCTTGCCCCTGTAATGGAACTGAGTTTGGTATTCCAGAAGGAGGATTTAGATATTGGTTTTGTCAAGGTAAGTATCAATATTGTATTAACATCATAGTACATGTTTGGTTATTTTACCAGACATCTGATAGTGACTTTATTCTATGGGCTTGTTAAGTGAAATAGTTTTATTTTGATTTGATGAGATATTTTGATTTATTTATTGATTTGTTTTTGTTTCTTTTGTTTCAGTTTAAATCAACAAATATTCTTGGTAAATATTTGCATTACAATTTTCTGTCATTCTGCTTTGGTGTGGTCTAGCAATTAACCCTCATGCAAATAGTTTGTAGCATTTACTTTTTTTATTTAATTTGTATGTTTTGTCACTGTGCTTAAGCTACAATTTTGTTTTGTTTTATGCATTATTGTGTATTATTTACCAGATATAACTTCATTGTATGCTTCATATAGTTGGTTTGTTGACATTGTGGTATAATTAAATTATAAATAAAAAAGTATTGTGGGCACTACTCTTTGTATCTTAATAATTTTCTGTCTTTTGAAAATTAGGTTGCTATTGATAACTGCACAGCAAAGCTGGAGGAAATAAAGATGAACCCTGACAATGCATCACCACATCTGTCACGCCTGCCAGATGACCTGAAAGATGGACTGTTCATGGGTCATGCAATTAGTAGGTGCAAGAGTCCTAATGAGTTTGAGGGTGCACGAACCAAATTCATTGATGAAATTCTTCAGAACATCTCAAAAAGGTTAGTTTTTCAAAGATAATGTTAGTTTTTCAAAGATTTTGATTGTATTGATTTTAATTTCTTTTAATTCTAAGGTTGGTTTTCAATTTTTATATATAATCAATTGCAATCTTATAATGTACTTTCAGATTTCCTGCAACAGAGTTCCTTAGCTGTTTCTCCGTTCTTGCTATGCGTCCTATCTCCTTACTGAGCATGGATGACTTGAGTGAATGGGGTAACAGAGAAATAAAGATACTAGCCGAATACTATGGCCACAGACAGACTCGCACATATGACAACAACACAGCTGTGTCAGAGGCTATTTTGGATCCTGATAAACTCATGGTATGTTTTTAACCTTGTGCACCATGGTGGATATTTTAACTTCATAAACATGGCTGTGAAAATGTCTAGTTAGGTTTTTTTGTGTTCTCAATTTAAATAGGTTTAATATTTTTTATTAATACATTAGAACTACTACAATTATCTATCTGTTCTATTATTTTAGGAGGAGTGGTCAACCTGTAAAAAGGTGGTGAAGGCCCAGCTGTACCCGAGGGTATCCATGGCATCATTATGGCAGCTCATAGCAGAGTACCACACGGACATGTTCCCAAATCTACAGAAACTTGCTGTCCTAGCCCTGATACATCCAATTCATACAGCCGACTGTGAGCGTGCTTTTAGCTCCCAGAATAGGGTGACAACCAAACTCCGGTGTAGGATATCAGGAGATCACATTGGTGAACTTATGCGAGTGATGATAATGGGGCCAAAGGATTTGACAGACTTCAACTTCAAGGATGCACCGAAGGAATTCCGCAAGAAGAAGAGGGGAATTTTCAGTGTCTAAAATCAATTTCAGAATTAAACAAATTAGTTGAAAGAGTGTACATTTTTATGGGTTTTTTTTTGCCAAAATGCCATTTCTTCATGGGGGGCTTCGCCCCCCTATATCTCCCACCAGGGCGTTGCCCCTGGACCCCAATGGGGGCCTAGGCGGCCCCCATACCCCCGGTCTACAATTGTGGGAATTTTTTCATGAAGGGCCGATGAAAAAATTCCAGAGTGATCCCTGCTGTATGGTAACGGGATCCGGCCCCGGTTGTTTGGGGTACGTGCTAAATCGCTTTAAAAACTCGATATTATAATTTTTTTATTTAAACCTATCAAAAATTAAAACAGTGAAAGCTTAACATTTTAATATGTCCAACCAATGTATGTGAAAATGAGAATAAAGTCTCTAAGTTTGTATTCAAACATGTAACCTGGATGGTATTTCCGTGCAAAACTGAGAAAAATGTGCGAGAATATGAACATATCTCAAGATATCGGATGCATTTCTTTAAGGTAAGATGTTGAATGAAGAAATAGGATAGAACAAAAACTATCTATCACTTCAAATTTATCGTAAATACATCCTGTGTGCCATAATCGATGATGTTTAGTGAACATGCTATGACTATAGTGTACGTGTTTGGTACGCACAAAATTCCGGTTTTGTATTCATTAGTATACGGTTTGGTATAACAACCTGGTTAAAAATTTAAATCACACAAATAAAAAAATTTATAGATTATTTCTTAATTGTATGGGTCATGCTGTGTCAGGACATTGTGCTAGTTTTTTTGCTATGCCTCCGTTTGACTTGACAACGGACTTACAACCTTTGCGCAAATTTAGCGGACATTTGTACTTTAATGTATATCACTATTAATTCTATATTTAAACATTAATCAATGTTCGTTTCGCACATGTCAGTAAATTAAAAAATGTACGTGTCCATTTTATCATGATACAAAATATGGATTAATTTCTTTTTTCCACAGATGCTCATTTTTGCAGAGGACATCCATATCTTTTATAAAAAATTGAGAAAATGGCATATCATTGTCCAAAGAAATAACAATTGAATGTTATATTCATAGTACTGGTATTTTGAATCAGTCCGCAAACAACACACGTGATTTCGTAGGGCGCTGCATTTTATTCAACCATAGCAACATTGATACTAGCTTCGCATTGATTGGTTGCTTAATATATTCGGGGGAAAGCCGGAACTGCGGTGATCCAGTTAGGTGGCTCAGGTGGCGCAGTAGCTGTACAACCCGTTTCTGAAGTGAGATATGCCAAGGGTAGTAGAAAGAGAATCAAACTAATACCCTTGGCTAGCGAAGATTGCCCCCGGGGGGATCAGCACCATCCATTTGTACAAATTTTGAAATTCCCCACCCTATAAGGATGTTAACAATACCTGGGGCCTGCGGTGTCCGAGTGGTTAAGAGTACCTAAAAAAAAAAAGAAAAAACAAATAAAGAACAAGGAGGAGAAAAGGAAAAAGAAAAAAAAATGGGAAAAATAAACACCGACATATTACAACATTGCCCTCCACCTCTGGGTCGCGAGTTCGAATCCCATGTGGGGCAGTTGCCAGTACTGACTGCTGTTCCGGTGTGTGATTTGTTTGTTTTTTTTGTTTTGGTAGAGGGTGTTTTTTTTCTTTTGTGTTTTTTTTCTCCTGGTACTTCGGCTTTTTCTCCACCAACAAACCTTGCCACGTCCATAAATGACCCTGGCTGTTAAAGGACGTTAAACTAATCAAACCAAACCAATTGCATTATGAGTGCTATCCCATGCTCATTGCAGAAAAGTTGTTTAAGTAGAAATAGCCAAAATTTGACCCTTTTGACTCCGCCCTCAGGCCCCCGGGGGTCAACCCCATCATTTTGTACAATTTATTGAATCCCAGTATGGCATAAGCTCACCTTGGTCCTTTCGACCCGTGAGGTAAAAAGGTTACACAAAAACGGATGGTATACATTTTTGAAGTGTACCTACTGTTACAATGTTCATGTAAAAACTGATGTGTTGAGACGGAAAATGATTCCATTGCCTCTGATTACATACTTTAAACCCACTTCCAGAATAAAAGCACATGACTGTATAATTTAAGATCTTTACATTCTTGAATTTCAGAAAAACTTCATAAAGGTCACCCCTATAAGGTCCCTTCTGTATCTTCCTTCTATTTTAACAGGATGGACAATTGGTTATAACAGAAGTGACAAATACATGCAGATTACACCTATACTTCTGGTAAATTAATTGAAGCAATATGCTTTCAAATATAAAAGTATTCTTAAGCCTCTAATTTCACAACTATTAATGTGATGGACTGGTAAGTGGTTGATATCAAACAAGAGGCCCATGGGCCTTAACGACCACCTGAGTTAGAATATATAATGAAACAAATAATGAAATAAATTAAAGACATATAAACACTATATGCTGTGCCTTGAAGTTGGTCAGTGATTTATAAATTTGACTTTTTAGACTATGAAGAGTATTTGCTTCCATCAAACCTGTGAACTTAGAGAATTTTTTGAAATTTTAATCATTTTGACCCTGTTTGGTCCTGCCCCTCTGGTCCCCCTGGGGGTCATCGAGGACGGATTATGGATGTTAAAATGCTATATCTTAGGCTAATAATTCTAACTAAGTTTAACGAATTTCCTACGAAAATTGGGCAAATAATGTTTTTCCTATATAAACTAAAGTAAAGTTGACCCCTCCCCAGGGGGTAACGTGAGACCCCAAGGTTCATATAATTCACAATTTTTATAAAACAACCTTAAGACTTTTCCATCTATAATTATTTGATTCTACTATTTCCAGAATTTCAGAAGATTTTTGAAGTTTTAGCCTATTTGACCCTTTTTTAGCCCCACCCCTCTGCCCCCAGGGGGTCGGCCAGGACCAATGTGGATATGATATTAAAATGCTATCTCAGACTAATAATTCTAACCAAGTTTGACTCATTTCCTATGAAAATGAGCAAAAAATGCTCATTAATGTGTTTTTCCCTATATAAAACTATAGCAAACTTGACCCCCTCCCCAAGGGGAAACATGAGACCCCCAGGGTCATATAATTTACAATTTTTATAAAACAAACTTTAAGACCTTTTCATCTATAAAGTGTATTTGATTCTACCATTTCCAGAATTTTAGAAGAATATTTTTGAAGTTTTAGCCTATTTGACCTTTTTTGGCCCCGCCCCTCTGCCCCCAGGGGTCGGCCTGGACCAATATGGATATGATGTTAAAATACTTTCTCAGGCTAATAATTCTAACCAAGTTTGACTCGTTTCCAATGAAAATTGAGCAAAAAAAATGCTCATAAATGTGTTTTCCCTATATAAACTATAGTAAACTTGACCCCCTCCCCAGGGGAAACGTGAGACCCCAGGGTCAATATAATTCACAATTTTTTTAAGGACCTTAAGACCTTTCTATTTATGAAAAGTATTTGATTACTACCATTTTCAGAATTTCAGAAGAAGATTTTTGAAATTTTAGCCTATTTGACCCCTTTTGACCCCGCCCCTAAGACCCCTGGGGGTCATGTCTTAGAAAATTTGTTAATAGGATTAAATGGCCATCTCATACTGATAATTCTGACAAGATTTGACTCATTTCCTATTACAAATGACCAAATAATGCTCAAAAAAAAAAAAATGTGTTTTCCTAATATAAACTATAGTAAAACTTAACCCCCTCCCCAGGGGGGAAACGTGAGACCCCAGGTCATATAATTCACAATTTTTTGTAAAGGACCTTAAGACCTTCTATCTATGAAGAGTATTTGATTCTACCACATCTGTGAGTAGAGAAGAAGATTTTTGAAATTTTACTCAATTTTACCCCTTTTGTCCCCTCCCACAGCCCCCTGGGGGGTGGGGACCATATAATTCACATTTTGATTGGCCTTATGCCTTAGAAGGTTTGTGCAAAATTTCACTGAAATTGATTCAGCCGTTTTGGAGAAGAAGTCGAAAATGTAAATTGTTTTACGGACATACAACGCACTACGCATGACGTACGACGATGGACAAATGGTTAAATAGAATAGAGTCACTTGAGACTTCACCTCAGGTGACCTAAAAAGATGGTTTTACCATATATGACAGGGAGAGACATGTAATGTAACAGTACTAACGCCGTTAAGACATGCACAAGTACTAAAGTCTAAGTACTTTGATTAAACTGTCTATGGGTTCAGTATTGCTTTTTTTCATTTTTATACATTCTAACAACCATGGGTTAAAAAGACAATACAATAACTGCAAATCTATAGTCAACAGATTTTCGCCTTCATATAACAGGAATGACAACTAAGTCCAGATAGTATACACAGATGTAGCACGAGTACCAATGTGAATAATATTTAAACAAATTAATTGTTAAGAAACTTTCAAGAACATTAGAATGCTTTTAGTTGAAATATAACTCAAGCCAATGTTTAATGTAATGAGAAAAGACATTTTCAAGTTTGCATTGTGTTCATTTTTGCAACAAGAGAGATATTCATTTTAAAACAGTAGTGACCCCATACTCAGATAGTATAAGTGTGACAGGAAAGACAATTGTAAGAAATGCTGTAGAAATGTTTCATGAATATTTGCTAAAGTTAAAATAAGCTTTAAGATCAATGTGTAATGCAATGATAATAGAAATCCCCAATTTCTGGTAGAAGAGTATAAAACAATCAATTCATTTTGCAATAAAATGAGAAATTAATCTAAATATTAAAAGAAGAGGCCCATGAGCCTAATGGTCACTAGCTATATATATAGAGTTCAGATAAATAAATAGATATGAAACAGTAGACATATAAACACTATAGACTGGCCCTTGACATCATGATTACCCGTACAGATCGGAATAGAATCAGACCAGTTCTGAAACTTCCAAGCTATTTTAAACGTGTACACGCTAAAAATCAATATTTTATTTTAATTGTTTAAAAAAATTTTGCGAATACGTTACCTTCAGCAATGTAGGTAAATATCAAAAGTTTAAAACTTAAGAGAGGCGGAGAAAAATATGCAGAACACTTTAAATACTTTTTCTATGCCAGAAATACAAGTCACAGACCATAAAAGCTACAACTTTTGGAAATAAAATTTGCAAAAAAAAACCCATTTTTTTTGTATAAGATAATATATGGATTACTCTTATCTGTGGAAATAATATATATTCATTATTTCAATTGCATATTTTTAAAACTACAAGAAAATCTAGCTTTTTCAATGAAAAAAAATATCCACTGCAAGGATTCAAACCATAATTAAAAGTCTTCTGTTTTTGTTAATTATTTCATTAATAATGTAAATGGTGCTTTCATAAAACTTTTATTACAATTACATTCCATTTTAAAAGATTAGATAAATGTGTCACTAAAACAATTAAAAGTGATTTGACTTGGCATATTGATCTTTGGTAGGTAAATAAAGCTATATTTTCAAATTCATTTTGTTTACAAATGGGGCTACAATCCGCCAATACACACATTTTTCTTTCCCATATCAACTAGATATAAAATTATTTAGGTATAACAAGAGGAAAATCCCTGGAAGAATATAGGCCTACTGTACAACAATGTCAACATGCAGACATGTTGCACACGTGGGAACAGAATATTGGCAATATATCGACTTTATATACATGTAAGTTTGTGATCCTGTGTTTGGTAGCTGTTATATATATACATTATGCAGCTTCGCCATTATCAAAGTATGTATCGGGGAAAGCCGGAAAAAACACCACACCCTATAACTAGAATGCAACAATTAATTATTAAGCATTGTAAATACAAGTCAGGTCTAAGACACTTGTATACTTCCATACTCATGCGTAATGTTTACTCATGGTATTTTTTATGGTTATTATGTTATTTTTTTTCACCCACAGGGGAGGAGACACGTTATCTTTGTGTTCTATTTACAGATACGCATTTTATTACATATATGATTAATATTGATGTCCTTTTATTTTCAAACCAATTTATTAACATTAAAATCTCTCCTGTGATGTGATCTACCGGGCGAAACGAACGATGCTTATTCAAGTGTTCATTTTTATGAAATAGCTTATAACCAATTCTCCATAATTTACTGGCTGTGGTGTCATTTCAGTTGTTCGACTGCCCTACATCTATTTAAACAGCATTCAGATTGAAAAGAACAAGGACGTATATGAAATCCTTGGAAAGACCTATCATCAGGAATCCCTCAAGGATCCGTGCTGGGCCCACTACTGTCCGTAATATTCGTGGACGATCTACCGGAAGTTATAAAACGTACGAAAGTAGTCTGGTCAAAAAAAAAAAAAAAATTCTTTCGTGCGTCCTTTTTTGCTCGTTCGTTACATTGATCGTTTGTTCGTTCCTTCAGTAAATCGGATTTTATTATCCCCTGCGAAACGCGTTTTCTGTGTATATATCAGACAAGTGCCCTAGTTGTGCCTTTTGCTATTGCAAACCTCCCATTTTGGTTTTTTTTGTAGTCTTGGAAACTAGTCGAAAATACCAAATTACTGTTTATTTTTGTCACCAGCTGGGTTTTTTCTTCAGTTTTACAATACACGCATTAATAACTCTTAGTTTGAGCTTGATATCTCGGTTTTTATACCAACTGTGAAGCGCGGGGATTATGCCACGATTTATTTGCGGCTCCCTGTTTGTGATTCAAATTTAACTAGGTTGTTATACCAAACCGTATACTAATGGATATACCAAACCGGAATTTTGTGCGTACCAAACACGTACGCTCTAGTCATAACATGCTCACCAAACATCATCGATTATGGCACAAATGATGTATTTACGATAAATTTGAAGTGGTAGATAGTTTTTGTTCTATCCTAATTCTTCATTCAACATCTTATCTTAAAGAAATGCATCCGATATCTTGAGATGTACATTTTTTCATGCATTTTTCTCAGTTTTGCACGGAAATACCATCCAGGTTACATGTTTGAATACAAATAAGGAGGCTTTATTCTCATTTTCACATACAGTGGTTGGACATATTAAAATTTTAAGCTTTCAATGTTCTAATTTTTGATAGGTTTCAATAAACAAATGAAATAATATCGAGTTTTTAAAGAGATTTAGCACGTACCCCTCTCATTTGTTTAGGTACGATTTTTCCGGAAGTAGATACCAAACAACCGGGGCCGGATCCCGTTACCATACAGTGAGGTCCTTCATCCTATTCTCAAAAGAAACAACAACTTTATTATCGTCAGAGGCCTACGGATGATCGCACTATACCCGTCTACAATATTATCAGTGAAAGATATCAATTTATCAAAAATAATCACATCATCGAAAACTAATGTTATCACTCCTCTACTCATTGACATCCATATGCATGTACTGACACAGACATTAAAATACTCAACGTCATCACGTGTGTACGGCACTTTTGTATAACAACACTCGGTTTGTAGATGTGTACACGTATTGAGTGTGACGGGGACGCAGCTCTTTCTGTAGACGAGGTAAGTAAACAATGTCTAACTGATATAACTTGGGCGGTATAAAATAGATAGATGATAGTAAAACAGCGATACAATGATAAGGACAGATAAAGTTATGTTACAATGTACGGTAGTTCTACCCTGAGCTTTGCTGTGCAGGACATATATAGTAAAATATACAGAATTTTTAAATGCTATTGCTATCAATGTCCATTGCATTTGTGCATACAATGGATATTTTTTGGCAACGCCAATATACATGTATATTAATTGTAATTGCACATGTAAGTCACCATTATGTGTTGAGGTTTACTTGCGTTATATCACTGGATTCCTCCCAATAAAATATAACTATCCAGAGATACGGTATCGATTGCAGTTGTATACAGGTTGTGTAGCGCATATCGTTTACAAATTCCATTATCTGCTTACTTTGTATTCAATTTGTTTGATGCTAACTGTTAAAAGTTTGTTAGTTTGATTAATTAACGTCCTATCAACAGCTTTGGTCATGTAAGGACGGCCTCCTATGTATGTTGTGTGTTGCGTGCATGTTGTGGGAGGTGCATGTTTTGGGAGACTTCGGTATATTCATGTTGTGTCTTGTATAGTGGAACTGTTGCCCTTTTTATAGTGCTATATCACTGAAGCATGCCGCCGAAGACACCAACCAACACACCCCACCCGGTAATATTATACTGACAACGGGCGAACCAGTCGTCCCACTCCCTGTATGCTGAGCGCTAAGCAGGAGCAGAAACTACCACTTTTGTAGACTTTGGTGTGTCTCGGCCAGGGGACAAAACCCAGAGCCTTCCTCACAGAGGCGAACGCTCAACTCAAGGCCAAAAGTGAGGCGGTGCCAAGGGAGGCATTGGGAAAGATAAAGTCAGTTAGGAAGAAGAGAAAAGATAAGGTCCTAAATTTAGTCGCCTTTTACGATCATACAATAGGGGCAGCAGGTACAATTCTAACGCCTACCTGCAGGGCAGTCTTTGTATTCAACGCAAGTGTACCATGGTAGTTAACAACTGTTCTTTGATGCATTTTGGACTGACTTTGAAGGCCTATAAACCTACCAGCTTATTAGATTATTCATGTGGTTTAGTGGTTAAGTCGCTCGCCTTTCACCTAGTCGGTCAGGGTTCAATCCCTGTTTCCTTTCCTTTCACACTCGCGCGCTTACATCCGGGCTATCGAGAGTGATTTCATACGTTGTATAACTTGTTCGCTATCAATGAAAAGGAAATATTTTTATCACGTTATAAAGTGTCGTGTTCACTAAAACGTCATTTAGTGAAAAGTTATTAATCCTGGGATTTCAAAACAAATTAATCTATTAAATTGCTAGATAAGCTAGATAAACTACACATAAGTAAAGTATCAGGTAAACTGCAGTGGTTAAATCTAATTCATTGATATAAAATCGAATGATAATGACTTTTATCGGCACATGACAATACCAATCCCAATAACAGTATATGATGAAACTTGCATTTACCAGGTTGTAACTTTGCTTTAATTATATACATAATGTCTTTCGAAAAGAAATAGCACAAGATCATAACTGTAGTATTGCCATTTAAGTTCTTAACATAAATTATTGGCCCTGCAGGTAGGGCGTAAGAATTGTACCTGCTGCCCCTATTGCATGATCGTAAAAGGCGACTAAATTTAGGATCTTATCTTTTCTTTCTCCCTAAATTACTTTGTTCTTCCTAGAGTCTCCCTTGACACCACCTCACTTTTGGCCTATGGTTGAGCGCTCGCCCCTGTGAGGAAGGCTCTGGGTTCTGTCCCCTGGCCGAGACACACCAAAGTCTATAAAAGTGGTAGTTTCTGCTCCTGCTTAGCGCTCAGCAAAACGGGAGTGGGACGACTGGTTTGCCCGTTGTCAGTATAATGTGACCGGGTGGGGTGTGTTGCCTGGTGTCTTCGGCGGCATGCTTCAGTGATATAGCACTATAAAAAGGGCAACAGTTCCACTATACAAGAAGACACAACACGAATATACCGCAGTCTCCCAAAACACGCAACCTCGCACAACATTCACGCAACACACCGCATACATGGGAGGCCGTCCTTACATGACCATAGCTGTTAATAGGACGTTAATTAAACAAACAAACAAAAAACATAAATTATTGGATATATTCAATAATTTACAAATATAATGCGATATTAGAAAGTAAGAACGATAGAATGGCATCAAGTAGGAGACTGATAGTACACGATGGTTCCCCAGCCAGGTTACAATAAAACAAAATGAAGCTATAGTATTGTATGAGAAAAAAATAATTAGTTACAGAAAGTACATTATACTGATATGATACATTGGGTCCATGGATGTGATTGTGAATACACTACAGACCACTATGATCATGGCGATTATGTTGTTTATCTCACTTAAGGCATTCTTTCATTACAGGTAAGACAAAGACAGTCATGATCCTAGAGTCGATGTTGATTGGTGCAGTCGTGACCGTTATTTACGGTCAATCCTTGCCCGTAATCAACACGCCTGCAGGTCCTATCAAGGGAATGGTGGTTCCAACATTAGGGAAGGATATCGTACAGTTCCGGAACATTCCGTACGCCAAACCTCCGGTCGGTGACCTCCGATTTGAACAGACTGTTCCTATTGAACCGTGGACTGGGACTTTAGACGGCACGGTGTTTGGACCATCCAAGTTACTGATAACCCACCAGACGCATGGGAAAAAGCCTATAACAACATCACCTCCGAGGATTGCCTAAAGCTTAACGTCTTCGTACCCGGGACTGTCTCGACAACATAAAAAAAGCCAGTCATGTTCTGGATACGTGGTGGCGGCTTTCAGATAGGAAACAATTGGCTTCTTGATCCGTCGTTCTTAGTGCTCAAAGACGTGATAGTTGTTACCATTAATTATCGCCTCGGAGTATTTGGGTTCTCAAGTACGGGAGATGACTCCTTACCTGGAAACTATGAATTCTGGGACATGATCGAAGCATTGAAATGGGTAAATAAAAACCTCGAATCATTTGGGGGCGATCCTGGGATGGTGACCATTTTCGGAGAGGCTGCAGAAAGACTTGCTATCTCGTCTTTATCGCTTATTCCTAGTAATAGAGGTTTGTTTCATAGAGCTATCATGCAGACCGGAGTTGCAGTCGGCGAATTTTTGAATATAAGAGATCCTTTTCGAGTAACTGCTAGGATAGGAACCCATGTTGGCTGCATTACCGACAGTGACTTGACAATTGACAAAGAGAAACTTGTAGCTTGTCTGAAGGAGAAACCTACTATGGACTTTGATGAAATCACCCTCTCTGCATTACTATGGCCTAATGTAGATGGGGAACTTATCGTTCGGAGACCTTATGAAAACGACCCAACGTCCGAAGCATCCATTTTCTTTAGGTCACTTGATGTAATAGCTGAAACAACAGATAACGAAGCAACACTTCTTCCATACATACTTATGAAAGTGCAGTATATAAGGAACTAAAATTTCACTGAAGGAAAACCTACAGTTGTATTAGGTGAAGACCTAGCGCCAGCCATAGCACGTGACGCGTTCGATGACGTCACAACAGTAGCCGAACTTCTGTGCCAAGCGTATAAGGAGGAAGACGTCGAGGAACAATCCAGAAGCTTGTGTAATTTATGGAGTGATGTTGCTATGATCGCACTAACGTTACAGTTACTCAAATTCCATTCCAGATGAAACACCAACTCCAACTCTTACAAGTATCTCTTTACTGAAGCTATTTTCTTCCACTACCTTGTCCTCGGATTCCCTTGGTATAAAGGTGCCAGCCATGGCGTAGAGCTACTATATTTGTTCGGTCCTGGGACCTTCAACGAATTAGATAAATCATTATCAAGCCCTGATGGACGAGCTCTGACGGGAATACTTGTTAACTACTGGAGTAACTTTGCGAAGACTTGGTAAGCTACTTTCTTTCGAAATTTTCTTGCCGAGCAATTTGATAAGTGTCATATTAATAAAACATATTACGACATAAATGGTACTTGCATACAAGACCAGATATATGTGTTGAAACTATTATACTATAATACTGTAATAATTTGGTAGTTCTGAGTCAGTTGTATCTATAAACTAATTACTGAACAATGTACAGAAATAAAAAAAAAATGTGCTGATTTCTTGGGTAACGAGCCCCATAGTATATTTATATTTGCCACAAGTTTTCTGTATCAGCAAAGGCCGAACATCTGTTTTATTCAATTTTGGGGACAAAGAGTGTTATTTTTTATGTTTGGTGATTGCAGCGATAGACTCTTTATTGTACAGTAAATTATATACATAATATACTGCTATAATATATTTATTATCAAATTAGCGATATAACTAATGTAAACCTACCAAGATACATGTATTTATGAAACAATCATGTATATACATAAAAATAATACAGGTATTTTTGGTTTATTTGTTAATAAATGAAACTGTAAATTGTGATACTGGGTTCATTGGTCATGAATACGACACTTGAATGAAATCTTTTACCTGTGACATTTGGAGCTCGCACTTAATGATGAATATCCTTTGCAGAAATCCAAGTGGCGGGGATGACCTCGAGTGGAAGAAGTTTGATCAAAGTGGACGTCACTACATGAATTTAAACGTGCAACCTTTTATGGACCAGAATATTTATACGAACCGGATGAAATTGGTGCTTGAGGACATTCCTAAATTACTGAGAGATCGTGTGAAATCTGAACTATAGAGCATGTCTCAGTAGAAACTTAATCCAAAGTTTGATTTTAAAAAAGTTATGTTAATTCAGCTTGAAGTTCATTTAGGGTATTGCTAAGGATGGGCACTGCCTCGGAGTGGTTGTTGTTCTGAACTATTATCGGAGTTACATCAAGCCATACAACATATGTTCAACAAACTAAGCAGAAAAGTATGAACTTACAAAGCTTAGGAGTTTTTTTATTTATTAATTACCATATATAAAGGAAATGACAGAAAACACATATCAATTCTAAGCCTGGTTTGGTTCAGCACAATTGTGGCTGTGCACGAACCTTTATGTCTGCTTTGTAATAACGATTCGTACTTTTACCACATGCTACATTTGGTGGAATCTCACAGTTTATTATCGGTTTGTGATAATAGCCTTTTAAATATAAAAAAGTTGTTTATCATTGTTTAAATCATCATCTGCAAAGCAGTGTCCGATGACATGCGATAAATATCTTTTTAATTTTATATACTAAAATAAATACAGAAAGGAGTTTGAGCAGATGGCAGCTTTGTCAACAAGATCTGTAAGCCAATCATGGTAACTTAATGCTATTATTGTTATAGGATCATTGTATTTATCTTGTCTTACAACAACATCACCTCACTGATTCTCCATACATGAATATTCATATATATATATACATATATATCTATTCATTTTAACATTTATTTGCTTACCATTGCAACAGAAAGACATTACGTGTTTACTAAAATTAATTCCTTAACTTTGAAAAACTCTATAGCATTTTTTTAACTTTATGATCTAAATTTTGACCAATAAGGACTCCCTGTTATGTTTCCGTTATAGCTATCTGACATAAATGGCCAACATTGCCATTTGTCCAATCTATGCAGTTGTGTGTGATTTCAGCCTTTGTTCTAATTATATGTGTGTTTTTTGGGTTTTTGTTGTTGTTTTTGTCTTCGTGTGTATTTTTGTTGTTTAGACTGTTGTCCGTGTGTGTACTGTGTATTTTTGTTGTTTAGACTGTTGTCTGTGCACGTACTGTGTAATTTTGTTGTTTAGACTGTTGTCTGTGTATGTACTGTGTATTTTTGTTGTTTAGACTGTTGTCTGTGTATGTACTGTGTATTTTTGTTGTTTAGACTGTTGTCTGTGTGTGTACTGTGTATTGTTTTTGTTTAGACTGTTGTCTGTGTGTGTACTGTGTATTTTTGTTGTTTAGACTGTTTTCTGTGTGTGTATTGTGTATTTTTGTTGTTTGGACTGTTGTCTGTGTGTGTACTGCGTATTTTTGTTGTTTAGACTGTTGTCTGTGTATGTACTGTGTATTTTTGTTGTTTAGACTGTTGTCTGTGTATGTACTGTGTATTTTTGTTGTTTAGACTGTTGTCTGTGTATGTACTGTGTATTTTTGTTGTTTAGACTGTTGTCTGTGTATGTACTGTGTATTTTTGTTGTTTAGACTGTTGTCTGTGTATGTACTGTGTATTTTTGTTGTTTAGACTGTTGTTTGTGTATGTACTGTGTATTTTTGTTGTTTAGACTGTTGTTTGTGTATGTACTGTGTATTTTTGTTGTTTAGACTGTTGTTTGTGTATGTACTGTGTATTTTTGTTGTTTAGACTGTTGTTTGTGTATTTTTTGTTGTTTAGACTGTTGTCTGTGTATGTAGTGTGTATTTTTGTTGTTTAGACTGTTGTCTGTGTACAATAATGTATGTACTGTGATAGAATATCATTGTTTTACTCTCCACACAGTCTATACCTACTGCTACACATCAATTATGTAACACATTCTTATCAATATTAGTTGACCAATCCTATAACAATAAAACAATTGTCCCCAACAAGGTTTCTAACATCCTTACTTTTTAAGACTGACTCTTTATAAGAATTACTATGATTATACCAATCAGTCATTCAAATTATGAAAGTACACAATTGAGAGTCAGTAGACAGTGTATGATATCCTTTTTGTAGTTTTGTACATTTTTGTATTTTGTAATTGTCCTTTTCTGAAATTAATTGTTTATCGAAAGTATGTCTTGTAATATATTTTGAAATGAATAAAAAATATATTTTAAAAAAATGGATTTTATAGCTGACTTCCTTCTTTCTAACGTCTCCTTTGACACTATCATACTTTTGGCCATCAGTTTAGCGCCCGCCTCTTTGAGGAAGGTTCTGGGCTCTGTCTCCTGGTCACGACACACCAGATCTATAAAAGTGGTAGTTTCTGTTCTTGCTAAGAGCTCAGTATAAAGGTATGGGACAATAAATAATATGACATTATGCAAACATAAAATTTTCTCTTCATTTTTTTTTTCTTTTTTTGTTTGTTTGTATGAATTGGAGGGTTTTTTTCACTTGAAATACATTTTCAATAGCTTTTGCACAATATACAAAGACAAATAAAAAAGAAATATCTTTTTCACTCTCTCTTTCTCACCTATAGTATTTAGTATATTTTGAATGCCTACGTTTCAGTCACCTGCAAAATTTTTTAAATGTTATTTTAGAATATGATATTTTTGTAATGGAAATACGGGAGTTATCTTAATTATCTGCCCTGGGACGTACATAAGAATATTAAAGAAAAACAAACATACTGTGTGAAAAAATAACCTTGCACCTAGCAACCACACATTTACTTATATTGCTAAACCAGTTGTCAAAGATAAAAACAACTAACAAATTGTCTTTTTCTTTTCCGTTATTTATCTTCCCCGTCACACGAGCACAGTCTCTCCATTGGTCACTTCTAGTTTTTTGGATCAAAAGCCACACATCATGAATGTTTTCTCTCGCGGATGTAAGCAACTTTTTCTCCCTTCGTAAATTATGATCGATTTTCTGGAGTTCTGCTCTCTTCCTCCGAAGGTCTGGGGTAAGGTCTGTCTTAAAGAAGACCTTTCTGGATCTCGTTATTAATAGACTGTTTATCACGAAATCTCTGTGTTTGATGGAGGCGAATTTCACAATAATATGGTCAGGCCATTTGTTAGATACTTCTTTTCCTTCACGATTCTCAGACTCAAGTTAAATAGTACGTGGTAGTCTATGCGTGTTTTTGATGATGATCATTTCAACAATTGTATCTACCTTCATGCCTTTACAATAAGTTCACGTACCTGCGCTTGTCTCACGCCCATCGTCTTCTAGACCGTATATAAGGATATTGTATTTTCTGCTCCTAGTTTCGTGACATTTCGCATTTTTTTTCAAGCGTTTCGACTTTCATTGTGATAGCTCTTGTAGAGTCTTCTAGTTTATCAACACTTTTCTGCATATCATTTATTTCATCAATCTTTTCCAAGCAGAGGTCTGCACATTATACCATTTCCTTGACGTATTTATTGATAGTGTTTCACAGTTCTTCCATTTTTTATTCACCGTCGTTCACCCTTGACAACAGAGTATCCATGTTCTTTTTAAACTCATCCACTTTGTTTTCCAAGGTAGTGATTTTGTTACAAAGTTTCCATAATCTTTATCAGTTCAACCAAATTACCTATTGCTAAACCACCACCTCTATGAGCAGGTAAAGACATGTTTATGGGAGACGAATGTACAAGCTGTCGTAAGACTATGGCCAAAGTATTTGATGTGTTGCCTACTTGTGCAGCCTAAACATATGTAAGTTTAATAGTTTAGTTTATTTTGAAAGTGGGAAATTTAAATAGTTTTAATTTTGATTATTTCGAAATTCACTATTATGCCCATTAAACTATTAACATTATGTAAAACAATTTCAAAACTTCTTTAATATATTGTATAAAGAAGAAGTAAAAAGTAATATATTGTTCTAACTACAGACATCTTAAATGAATGTATACTAACAGTTTTAGGAAGTATAAATACAGAATGATTTCTATACCAGGTTTGCTTTAATGACAGCAGACACTGCTGACGAACATGTGACAACTGCAGTATGATTGGTTAATTCATTCACATGTGTCACTGTAAAAAGCTGCAAATCAAGTATTTCCTTACTGGTATTATTACCTTATAAGGACATTAACATGTGTCCCAACAAGATCTGGTTCAAGATTAAGACCGTCAAACAAAATTTCTTTGGCCTGGATGGGGGTTCGCGATAGGTCTTAATGTGGAAGAATACCGATGTTCCTATCAAAATCCTACGTGATAAGGACTCTACCTGTCCACGTTCGATCGGGGAATCGATATTCCGCAACAAGGTTCGGAGAGGGCTTATACAGGAATCCCCCTATCTGAATGTATGGATGTCTGTCGTCCGCACAACTCCTCCTAACCTACTGTATCAAACTCCATAGTAATGTTTGGGGTTATGTGTAGTTGTGCAAAAAAAGGCTTTAGTAAGGTCATTATAAAATGATCGTGTCTTTTGTCTTTTGATCTATATTGTTTACACTTGGTTGGAGTAGGTATCACTCAAAGCAACGTGAATAAGGAAACTAGTTACTTGTCTTAGTTATTTGTCTTATACCAAGTACAATCTTTTTGCAATCATGCTTTCAATGCAAAATTTCCCCAAATGATTCATATATAAAAGGTCTTTCTGTTACAACTTTATCGCTCACAGTTTTTTCTATAGTGAATTTATGTTTCTGTAGATGGTAATCGGATGTTATTTCAAAAAATGTTGTAAAACAAACGTGGTCTTATCGCAGACCTCAAGGGCACGTGGTGAAATAGGACTCGAGATTCATGTTATTTTGCTATACTGACGCTAGGAGAAAAGATGTTGGATTTATTTTTATTGTGTTTCTCAATTAATGTTACGTAATTTACCCAGTGTCAAAGTGCTGAGTTCATCATATTCGGGAGTGTCATGACAGCACTGACTCATCTGTCAAACAAAGTATTTCAAAGTCTTGAAAATCGTCAGCGTTTATATTGGAAGTTACGATGTTTGCAAAGCTGTCGACATATATGTTTATTTTGCGCTTTTCTGCAAGGTCTTGACTAACACAAATATGTCTCTAGAAACAGATCACTGTTTTCACAATACGCACTCTTTCCACACACAGGAGTGACTCAAGACAAAGCAAACATTACCATATTGGGGTCCGGGTCTTAAATATTCAAAGCTATTTAGGACATGGAACCAAGGGTTTATTTATTCATTTACTTTGTTTGGGGGGGGAGAGTGATGTTGTAAGCGTGTGTTACCGAGTTATCAATATATTGATTGAACAAAGGCAGATACAGTATATTTAAATCAAACGACCACTGTATAGTGATTATAGTATACCATGATATATCAATCAGTAATTTTACATCTGGTCATATAGAATAGGTCTAGTACAAATCCATATCTCTGGTACGTGCGACACGTTAGGGGACATTTATCGGTAGTCATGATACAATACTGCAATGTGTGTGGAGCAGTACTCACTATATACCTTCACTAAATACTCGTACACTATAATGTACTCGCTTAGAATATGTCACCCCGGGTATGTGTACCCTAATGTGTGTTAAACCTTGAACCCAGCACTGTGTACATTATAATCTACCTTGGTGTAAATCGGTCCCTCTAGCTGACCTTGTACCAGGTAGGTGTAGTATATTGTCAACCTAACCGTTATATACAGGTTACCTAGGTAAAGCACTATCACACACGTTATTGGTAGATAGCAATGAAGACTGCACCGATATGTGTATGTGGTTGTTGTTATCAACAATAGGTGGCTGACTGATACAGGTTTCTTTGTATGTCTATATTTAATTTATGTTACCTGTATAGTACACGCTAACAGCTATTTCATTAAGGCTACATGATCGACAGCTAATATAATTATATACATAAATTAGTAAAAAAAACCATGTTAGTTAAAGTCATTTATTTATTGTATTATTTTTGAAATATTTGATGTGTCAGCTATTTAGGAAGCGTTGTATTATCGTGATACTTAATGTTTATAATGTGGACATTCCTACCAAGAAACACAGACAATAGCATTCATATTGAATCATACGTGCATATTTACCTTTGATTTGGTCTCTGTTATTAGTAGACAATGGTTTTCAAACATACACAAAACGAGGTAAAATTACGTCACACCAGCATAGACCAATGCGAATTGAGATTACAATCTTTACTAACGATTCACCAAAACTTGGAATAGTATGACATGCTATTGTAAAGACAGTTAATTTGTATAAATATTATCCGGAAGAGTGTATACATACAATTTCATTATCGAGATAGCGTTATAAAAAGGGCAATATTCCCATGACTGCAAAGAAACAAAGTAGAAATAATCATGCAGTGGAGGCCGTCCTTGAATGACTCTGGGTATGAATAGGGCGTTAAGCATCCAACCAACCATTCACGCTACTGCAACACGAATACATTTCTTAATACTCTCACCAACGTAAGACCAATGGTGTATAGGAAGAAATCAAATTGGCTAGTATCTCTGACGGTTACAAGATACATCGTAATATCAATGTATAAGGCCATCAGTGAATCATTACAAATCTAAAACAATCGCAAACTGATAGTGTGTTCGTGACTTCGTTAACTAAGTACTGCATCTGAGCAGAGGTAACAAACAAACCATAAACAAATGATTTAATCATGATGAATTTTTAATGGTATATTGTTCATCAACGAAAGGGTCAAATGTAAAATGGGTTTCATCCATTACAGTGAGCTATTAAAATGCAAGAAATTTCATTACCTATACGTTAGTCCTCACGTTTCGTCTTTTGAATAATTAACAACTACGCATAAAGGTCCGTATGTGTTTTTCATGTTTCATAACCCCTTCATTATATCGATTTTTGTTGCGTTGTAGTATGCAAGATGCTTCTTCTGATTACTTTGATCTACATCATTCATTTCGTTGGACATGCGTCATGCCAATCATTCCCGATAGTCAACACTCCTTCCGGTCCTATCAAGGGTATTGTCGTACCTGCTGTTGGGTTTGATATCGTACAGTTCCGGAACATTCCGTTCGCAAAACCCCCTGTTGGTGATCTCCGATTTGAAAAACCGGTTCCCATTGAGCCGTGGACAGAAACACTTGACGGAACTGCATTTGGACCTTCTTGTATGCAAGATAAAGTTCTATTCGCAGATTTATGGGAAAAGGCAGACAACTCAGAAGTTACTGAGGACTGTTTGCAATTGAACATCTATGTTCCTGGACCAGTGTCAGCGGCAGCGAAAAAACCGGTAATGGTATGGATTTATGGCGGTGCATTTGTAATGGGCAGCACATTTACATATGATGGATCATTCATGGCAGCAAAAGATGTGTTAGTTGTAACTATCAATTATCGAATAGGAATATTTGGTTTTTTGAGTACAGAGGACACTTCGATGCCCGGTAATTATGGACTTTGGGACATGATTGAAGCCCTTAAGTGGATCAACCAAAATATTGCATCATTTGGAGGCGACCCTGAAGCTGTTACTATATTTGGGGAATCCGCCGGAGGTTTTGCTGCCTCATACTTGGCTATAATGCCATGTACTGCCGGTCTTTTCCAACGCTTCATATCTCAAAGTGGATCTGCAGTAGGATTTGTGGGTGTTGCTAAAAACCCTGCGAGAGCGGCGAAAGCTACTGGAAATTTTGTAGGATGTTCACTTGACACGGACAGTGATTTCGATTCCAGTCTGCTAAAACAGTGTCTGAAGACGAAATCAGCTGAGGAACTGATGAATGCACAGAGGGATCCAGGGACACAATATTTCGGCTCATTTTCCGTTTCGCCTTTACTTTGGCCTACCATCGACGGGGAACTTCTTCCGAGATCGCCTCTCGATAGCTTGAATGACCCAAACTCAAAAGAATCCATTTATTTTCAATCGTTAGACATGATGGCAGGGACTACCAGCAACGAGGCATCGGTGATTGCCATGTTTTTAGGATGGCTACAGGAACCGATGAATTTTAACATTGCTGATGGAATGCCTACAGCAGTGCTTTGTGACGTGTTTGCACCAACATTAGCCAGAGAAATGTTCAACAACAACCCGCTTGCCTCTGACTTATTGTGTAAGCATTATTCAGCGGATGATATGGCACAACAAGCACGAAATATTTCCATAATGCATGCCGATAGCTGGTTTGTTTCCCCTACAGTACAACTTTTAGATTTCCACGCTAAAGGGAAAACTTCGCCCAGAACCTACCATTATTTGTACAACTATATCATCAACTTGACCTTGATGGCGCCGAGATTACCTTGGATGGAAGGAGCAGGTCATGCCACCGAGCTACCATACATGTTTGGTCCGGCAGGTCTGAATACTGTTGATGAATCCCTGTCCACTAATGAAGCCAGAACATTTACTGACATCCTTGTCAGATATTGGACTAACTTTGCCAAAACAGGGTAAGTATCTTTGAAATTGTCAGTATAACATTTATGGCTGCGATTATCCACCGGATGCATTTGACAGTATGCTCTGATATAGTGGGTATTTAGACACCATCAGTTTCTCACTGTTTCTAGGTTTCGACCAAATCACACTGAAGCTTAAATCACAATATATCAATATCATGTTCCGATCAATATGAAACAATTCGTGGCTATTTTATATGGAAAAAAACATAGGAAATTATGCTTTTATGATTTTTTTTCTTTAATATTATGTAAACTTTATTTGTGGCAGGGACCCCAATGAAGACGGCCTGGTACCATGGGAGCCATTTAGTGTGGACAGTCGGGATTACATGGAGCTAAAGTACCAACCAGTCCCACGCCAAAACCTTTACAAGGACAGGATGAGGTTCCTCCTGGAAGATGTACCTACCAAAATCAAACAGAGTCTTAAAACTGAACTTTAAACATTACAATTTTAACAATGTGTAAAATGATAAAAACATGTTTTATAATGTTTAACCTTATTGTAGATGGTTTGTCCAACTTGTTATTATATGTTTGTCCAGTTCTTTCCATGTCGCTAATCCAACTAGGCCTAGACATTTTGACTTGTAATGTACGGTTCTTTTGTTTGTTTTTTCGGGGGATTTTGTTATCATTTTTTTTTGTTTATTCTACTTGAAGTGATAACCAACCTTTTTCCAAGGACATTGTTTTGTAGTCTCGCTAGCTCTGATACGTTCTCACAGGTTTGTCTATGTTTGATATGGATCGAGTACTGTTTAAAATGATGACAAAAACATCTGATTCTTTTATTTACAAGGTTGCCTTTATTTAATATTTAAGGCATGATTATTCTTCAAAATCTGTTATAAAATGTGGTATAATAATCGGTACAAAATAAGATTTTCAAATAATAGGGAAACCATAAAATACATCAACGCATTGATGAGATTCATAGTGAATGTTTGTTTATGTCAAAAGTAATTAAAACATTTTATATACAGAATTTACGCCTAACTATTTTCCTTAAAGTTGTATGGTCTATCACTTTCGCTCTTTTTGTCATGTTTAAGTGTTATACACATTTTCCCCGTCTGTCCGAAGTTTAAACTTTCTACTTTTACCACTTTTTATAAAGTTGCAGCACTGGAAATATTTTTAATTATAGAAGATGTGGACATAAGTCACGTGGTACGATTCTGAATGCCGACAAAAGCCGAAGGTACTGAACATGGCGGTGTTTGAAGGCGCTGTATTCAAAACCAGGAATATATGATCCCTAGATTTCGGCGCTCTTATAGGCCGACATATTCTTTTTGGGAGCTTAATCAATAAGTTACATGTGCATGTTCAAATATCAAATGTTTAAGCAATATATCGTTACAGTGAAAATTATCAGAAATACAACTTTAAAGCTAAAAATCCGTTTTTTGTTTCTTCACCCCAACGTTTGTTTGCCCATTAGAGGAGGACCTCGACTGTTTACCGTGCTATGTAAGTGATGAGAGTTTCTGTGGGCGTGTTAAAGAGAGCTGACTGCCCTATAGGTAGGGCTTTGTACCTGCTACCCCTAATGCATGATCGTTAAACACGACTAAATCTAAGTTCTTGTCATTACTTTCTAATTTTCTTCTGACTAACGTCTCCTTTGATACCACATGATGACTTTTGGCCTTTGGTTGAGCGCTCGCCCCAGTGCGTGCGGAAGGCTATGGGTTCTGTCCCCTGGCCGAGACACACTAAAGTCTTAACAGTGATAGTTTCTACTCTTGCTTAGCGCTTAGCATAAAGGAAGTAGTATGACTGGTTCGTCCGTTGTCAGTGTGTGACCGGATGGGATGTGTTGATTGGTGTCTTTCTCGGCATGCTTCAGTGTTATAGCACTATAAAAAAGGGGAAGATTTTCATTATACAAGAAGACACAACACGATCATACCACAGTCTCAAAAACACTCACCTGTCACATACATAAAGAACCGTCCTTAAATAACCCTGGCTGTTAATAGAACGTTAATTAATCAAACAAACCATCAATGGGGTGTGGTATTATTGTGTTGAATGTTCTTGTAGCGGAAGAAAATGTTTTATGTGATGTGTCGTTGGTAACACTCCCATTCAATCTATTTTGCTTTATGATAAAGGTTCGCAAAAGAATAAACTACCATTTTATCAACTATTGTTTGGCGACAGCTCAACTCGAAGTTAAAACCATGGTTAGTACCATAGGAGATGGGAGAAAAGGGAAGCAAGTGATGGATATAGATCCCATACTATGCTATATTTGATGATACACTATTATGGCCTGGTTGAGAGGACACTGTTGCCTCATATTATTGTCGAGGGATGGAATAGAACACGAGCCGGAGGTCAGGGCTCTATCCCATCACGAGACAATACTATGAGGCAATATTGCCCTCTCAAACAGGCCATAATGGGTTTAGTACATCACCTTCACATGAGACCCGTTTTTATGCCATCGTAACAGAAGCACGTCAAGCGAATCCTCGCAAAGCTATCTTCATCTCCACGCCACGTTGTTACATTAAAAGTGCAACATATGAATTGTCGCAGTAATCTGTGTTTCTATAAATCGGGATTCAACTTCATGAGTATTAAAAGTAGATCAAGATCATGAATGAACTGTCTTTTGTAGAAAAGCAACATTTGCTTCCATTCCCGCATACCACGACATGTCCACTATCTTGACGTCTTGGTCGAAGCACGACGTTATGATAACGTCAGGTAATAGTGACGTCGCAATAGATTCACGTTCAATCTAGCGCCACTTCAATAGTGTCCGCTTCCCCGGTCACTATATTGCAAATAGTACCCATTTGTGTAGCCAATCAGAATTCAGTATCATGTCACGTGACGTACTAATTATATAGTATTGCCTTCTTTTGAGGGCTCTATGGTCTTATAGAGGGATGACATAGTACCCGAGCCGGAGGCGAGGGTACTATGTCATCCCAAGACAACACTATTCTGTATTTGCATTTTACAGAATTATTGCGGGTAGGTATTGATTGTGGCGTCATATGTTTACGATGGTAACATAACAGTTTTCGGAGAAAACGACGTGAATTACGCTTACAAAATAATGACGTTATAATGGATACCTATCCGCAAGGGAGCTAACTCTGTAATATGCAAAGACGGAATAAGACCATAGAGCATTCAAAAGAATGTAATAATGTTTTAGTATATAACGAATTGAAGAAAATAATTAAATGATAGGACAAAAAAATTGTACGATCAACAATAACACGAGTGCTGCCACGTCCATGGTAGAAATATCATGGCCGGAGGCGTCTATTCATTTTTCCAGACAGAAAATATTCACATATTTCATTGATTGCTCTGTTTTTTGTTTTGGGTTTTTTTTCCTGTGTAAATTCGTCGGCAATCAAGTTTCCAAACCGTAACATCGTAATTTTTTTTTTCATACGTCGTCTGCATACAGCTTGGTTTGCCAGTGAACAGAGCAAAAAGCGACAGTGACGTACCTAACGAAAAGCGCGATAAATCAGTATTCTGCGGGAAACCATTGTCCCGGGACTATGGCTAAATAGTGCCTGGAAAGTGAACCAATGAAAACACGAGAAAAAGTCATGTGCGTAAGATTTATCTTATGCCTATATCGATTATTGTGTAAAGAATAAGATTTGTTGTATTAAATTCAGCATAATTGAATATGTCGACTGATTTGTCAGTAAAATGTTACCGAGTGGATTATTTGACAGCATGTCCCAGTGGAATACCACTGTAAAATGAACAAGAACATCACTATCTCGTATGGCATCTACGCGTTACATCCTCATCAATGTATATTTAAATTTTCACTGCAGTACTACTATGTAACATTACCATTTTGACTATGAACTTCAATCGCTTTTTATGACGTCATTATCATTGTGAAAAAATGGTCGTGCTAGCGATCACGGCATATTGGCTATGAATGCCCACTGAAAGACGTTCAATGCTTAAATGTAATTAACATATAATAAAACAAGCCTACAATACCAAAAAAAAATGTAAAAGTCATATCTGTTTGAATTAAACAGAAAGAAGAGGCTTATAGATCCAATCATATGGTACATTTTTCTTCTGTATAAACCACGTCAATAGTTACATGTACGTTACCTAATAGTACAGACGTCACGTTACTAAAACACATACACTCTTTCAAATAACACATCTCATTTAAAGTCAGGATAAGTACTAATCATATCTGTTTATTTGAAGCTATAAACTATATTTATTTTTCATCTTTTGTAAAACAAGGAATGCAACAAATTGTTTTAGATGGCCCGGATGGAAACGCACGAGAAGTGCCCGGAGAAAACCAGTGTTCTCGCAGGTGACCTCTGACTTTTTCACGACCACCATATATAGGATCTAACCCCGCATAGATATACCACTATACCCCCCGATTACACAGGCAATATTTTGTTAGGTAAATATCACGTGAAATACTTTTATTACTCCGGTTCACGTGAAATTCACGTGAAGAAATATTACCTGAGTACCCTATATATATCATTATTGCTATTACACCACGACAGAGGCCAACGAACAAATTAACACTAAAAATGAAACATTTCAAATGAGTCTATTTAAATAACCAAAATATAGTCTTACATAAAAAATAGACAAATTGTTTATAACGAAAATAAAGTCTTACAAATATTATATAAAAGGATACCAAATGTGTACAATAAAATATATCAAATAAATCAATACAATATGTAATAGTAAATAGCAAAAACAACCAACAAAAAACAATATGTCAAATAAAAGCAATCAAGTGAAAATGCATTAAGAACCTTTATACAGATCACATCAGGGATCGACAAATCAACTATACAAAGTAGATCTTTATACAATTTATGATATTTATGATGAATAATACCATTTCAATGTCCAAAATGCCCTCTATAGTTCTGTTTTGCCAGCGTTCCTGATTTCCATTGGAATGTGTTTTAGCAGGAATGTCATCCTGTCATTGTATAAATTCTGACCTCGTAAAGGGTTGTACTTCAGCTCTAAATAGCCACGATCGATAAGGTCAAACGCCTCCCATGTAACCAATCCGTCCCCATTTGGATTTCTATGTCGAATAAAAAATATAGATTTAGTAAATATAGAATACTTAACGCACGTTGTAACAGCACAAGTTGCAGCTGCAGGGGTGTGTTGCATGTATTACGTTATAACTATTGAAACTACCTCACATCAACTTTAAATAAACAACATCTCAACGATATCTCTAATTCACAAAAGAAGAAACGGTTTATGATCTCTCATTCACAAAAGAAGAAACAGTTTTTTTAATCTTTTACAGACGTGATATAAATGATAACATGTATCTAAATTCGAAATATCACTTACCCCGTTTTAGCAAAGTTGATCCAGTACGTAATTAGAATGTCAGTAAATGCCTTCCCTTCTTCAGATACTAATGACTTATCCAAATCGTTCAGGACTGTTGGACCAAACATATACACTAGCTCGACAGCATGTCCGACACCGTTCATCCATGGGAATGTAGGCATTTGGAAAAAGAACTCGAGGGCCTGAGTATACAGATACTGGTATGTGTTGGGGGACGTCTTGTCTTTTGTGTGTATCTCAAAAGCTCTATTGTTGGCGAAACAAACCATGCATCCGCAAACAAATTAATGATGTTTCTTAATTGTTGCTCTAGGTTGTCAGTAGAATATTTCTCGCAAATCAGATCCGATACGGAGGAGTGTCCATCGTACATCTCCACGGCTAGTGTCGGCGCGATCACATCACAGAGGACAGACGTAGGTATACCATTGCTGATATTGAATCCCATGGGATAATGGAGGCCCAACAGAAATATTGACATCAGGGTTCCTTCATTGTCAGTAGTACCAGTCAGTACGTCTAAAGACCTGAAGTAATTTGATTCTTTAGAAAATGGATTACTAAAAGCATCCAAAGATTGCTTCGTTATTAATTCTCCGTCAACAACAGGCCCGATTGATAGGGAAAGAGAAAATGTCCCAAAATATTGCGTTCCCGGATCTGACTGGGCTTTCAATAACTCATCGGATGTCTTTTCTTTCAGACAATTTAAAAATATTTCATTAGAAACGTTTTCATCAGTTAAACATCCAACTAGTTTACCCACATTCTTACTTACCCTTGCAGGGTTCTTTGAAATACTCATGAATGCCAAGGCAGGCCACTTTAGAAGATGATTCGATGGAATAGACCTTCTGTACTAGGAATAACAGTTATTAAGGACACAGCGAAACTCCCAGCCGACTCACCGAAAATTGTCACAGACTCCGGATCACCTCCAAAGGATGATATGTACTTATTTACCCATTTTACCCACAATCCGAAGTTGCTAGGGAGTATAGTGTCTTCCGTGCTGAGGAATCCGAATATTCCTAGACGGTAGTTAACAGTGACCACTATGACGTCTTCTGCTGCCAGAAATAACCCGTCATATCCTATAGCAGTACCGGTTATGAATCTCCGCCATGAATCCAAACCATCACTGGCTTTCTAGGTTCAGCTGTAACAGTTTCTGACACATAAATATTCAGTTGCAGGCAATCCGCGCTATAGCCTGCAACCTCTGCCTTTTTCCACATATCAGACAAATTTTGTGATATTTCCTGCATGTAAGCAGATCCAAAGGCAGTTCCATCCAGTGTTTCCGTCCAAGGTTCTACCGGAAGTGTTTTCTCAAATCTGAGGTTTCCTACTGGAGGTTTTGCGTATGGAATATTCCTGAACTGTATAATATCCATTCCAAGGGTCGGGACGACCACGCCTTTGATTGGTCCGGACGGTGTGCTGACGACCGGGAAAGACTGACATGATGTTAAGGCTGTTATGGCGGACTGAATCACAGCATACAGCAACAGAGATCTCGTTTCCTGTAATAGAAAAAATACATTTATCAAATATATTAAATTTTTGCATTCAGATATGATAGAGATATCACATCAAATACGTGGAGGCATTTAATTAAGACCAATTATTAAAATTAATGTACATAAAAAAAAACAGAAATATTCTCTATGAGTACGACCCTTTTGTTTCTTTGTTTGTTTGATTAATTAACGTCCTATTAACAGCTATGGTCATGTAAGGACGGTTTCCCATGTGTGCGGTGTGTTGCGTGTATGTTGTGCGAGGTGCGTGTTTTGGGAGACTGTATATTCATGTTGTGTCTTCTTGTATAGTGGAACTGTTGCCCTTTTTATAGTGCTATATCACTGAAGCATGCCGCCGAAGACACCAAGCAACATATCCCACCCAGTCACATTATACCGACAACGGGCGAACCAGTCGTCCCACACCCTGTATGCTGAGCAGGAGCAGAAACTACCACTTTTATAGACTTTGGTGTGTCTAGGCCAGGGGACAGAACCCAGAGCCTTCCTCACAGGGGCGAACGCTCAACTCAAGGCGAAAAGTGAGGCGGTGCCAAGGGAGGCATTAAGAACAAGGGGCCCAGAGGGCCTGTATCGCTCACCTGGTTTGTAATGCCTAGTAATGTTCTGAATACAGGTTCATTGTTTCTTTTCTGAAGAAATTTGAATATTTACCTCTAATTCCCCTATTGGGCCCCACTCTTTCTGCTCCAGGGGGTCAGAGCCAAAAATTATACGAATTCTGTTAACCCCAAGGATGTTTCTGGGCCAAATTTGGTTAAAATCCAAGCAGAACTATATGAATAGTAGCGATTTATAGGATTTACCGCTATTTCCCATATTGGGCCCCGCCACTCCTGCCCCAGGGTGTTAGAGCCAAAATTTATACAAATTATATTCCCCTTTCCCCAAGGATGTTTGTGGTAATATTTGGTTTCAATCCATGCAGAACTCTAGGACAAGTAGCGATTTATAGAATTTACCTCTATTTCCCCTATTTGGCCCCGCCCATTCTGCCCCCGGGGGTCAGAGCCAAAATTTATACAAGTTCTGTTCCCCTTCCCCCAAGGATGTTTCTTGCCAAATTTGGTTACAATCCATGCAGAACTCTAGGACAAGTAGCGATTTATAGGATTTACCTCTATTTCCCCTATTGGGCCCAGCCCCTCCTGCCCTCGGGGGGTCAAAGCCAAAATTTATAAAAATTCTATTCCCCTTCCCCCAAGGATGTTTCTGGCCAAATTTGGTTACATTCCATGCAGAACTCTAGGACAAGTAGCGATTTATAGGGCCAGGTGAGCTTAAAATGATAGTTAATGAACACGTCGGACGGACTGGGCAAAGAAGTTAGTCATACATAACAATAGAGTATCGATACATCGATTTATATACTTGAGCAGGTATTTTGCATGCAGTACAACTAAAGTTTATTATTCTAGAAAGGATTTTACAAGAAGCAATCAAGATTAGTAGCTATGAATTAATATCCTTTCAAATGCAAGAAAAGTATGTCAATTTGCCATGCATGATAACCTTCAAACGAAACAAAATCATAATGAAATCTATATAATAATTCATTGACAATTAATTCTAGAAAACACCTCAAACCATCGTATGTTATATATTATTTTGGGACTCTTTTGTCTCAGAAATCATTATGCAGTTTTGTCTCAGAAATCATTATGCAGTTATCTCAGCCAATCAGAAGCGACGTTACGAACGATGAAAAGGCTCGTTACATGCACTATTGAATTATTTTGTGAAAAAGTTCCATGGAATCCATATCTGAAAGTTTCCATGGAATCCATATCTGAAAGTTTACTGATATTTCTGACCTGCTTATTTCTATAAAAACTACTTGTACATAACAAGTAAAGTTAAGCCAGTTTGATCGTGATCAAACTGAATTAGACTTCATATGTATCAAATATGTATTATACATATAATTGTATTGCGAAAGTGGCCTTGCAGGTAGGGCGTTAGAATTGTATCTGATGCCCATACTGCATGATCATAGAAGGCGACTAAATTTAGGATCTTTTCTTTACCCTTCTTCATAAATAGGTTTGTTCTTCCTAACTTCTCCCTTGACATCGCCTCACTTTTGACCTTCTGTTGAGGGCTCGCCCCTGTGAGGTAGGCTCTGGGTTCTGACATCTGGTCGAGACACACCATAATATTTCAATTTTCACTGAAGTTGGACTCAATGAAACTACTTAAAAATCCGGTTTCATTTGCTCATGAACTTGGGTATCTTAACATCGGTTTTCGCGCAAGAAAATATTTTATCTAGACCTACTTTTGCCTAAGAAGCTTCCTACAAGGCCTACCGATAGGCATAGATCTAAACAGCGGTGGTTTTGAAAAAAATGCAAATATTACGGACAGATTTCTTTAATTTTAAAAGCATTTTTATGAACTCTCGTTTAACTTACTCCGTGACTCTTGTGTATCGCTCGATTCAACAACATTACCTACCGAAGCAAAATAAAATATGCCATGTCCTTGTGTGACGTGTGTCGAAACTACGTTAGAACGTCTCAGTTACAAACAAATCACGAAGCCTAAACGGCGATAAGAAATACTATATAAAAGTAAATGAATGTTGATTTACCTTAAGTCAATTGTTTAACTTGTATCAAGGCTAAAGGTTACATAAACCACTCGAACCTTTCCGTTCCCATCACGTTACAGTGACTCTCCATTTTGAATCGAAGCGGGTGACAACCGTATCACACAGTCTTGATATTATCCTTCCGCATCTTCGGCGGACGATTTTTGCAATCACTTCTAAAGCTATTGTAAATGTTTTATGTTTCATCTGAATTACATTGATAATAAAGTTGTTTCTAAATAAATGTATGAAAAGTTGTAATATTTGCGCTATTTATTTTTTATTAGTTGTATTCTAATGACGCACTATTTTCTTACGTCTCTCGTTGTAGACTTGCACAAGCCCAGACACTCGCAATTTTTTTAAACAAAAATCAACAAAAATGTAATACAATTGAATTGAAATATAAGGATTGAATCTTGCTTTGGTCGATTCCATGGGGTGATGAATTGAGTTGCCCTTGTAACAAATTGAAGCAGTTCATGCTGAATTTGTTTCAAGGAACTCAATTCAAGTAACTCAATTCATCACTCAATGAAACCGACCAAAGCAAGATTCAATCCTTAAGTATATAAAAGTGCAAAGTGGTGAGTTCTGTTGTTGCTTAGTGCTCAGCATGCAGGGAGCAGGATGAATGGTTCACCGGTTGTCAGTATGTGACCGGGTGGGGTGTGCTGCATCGTTAGCATATGCTTCAGTGATATAGCACTATAAAAAGGGCAACAGTTCCACTATACATAAATACACAGGAGCATACCGCAGTCTCTCAAAAAACGCACCGCACACCACATACACGACACACAAAATTAGTTTTAAATTAGAAATTATTTACATTTGTAGATACGTAGACAATTTATGTTATACATATGATCAACTCTAGGCGTATCAAACAGAGAAGGTATCATTCTGTATCAAACAGAGAAGGTATCAGTTTGTATCAAACAGAGAAGGTATCAGTCTGTATCAAACAGAGAAGGTATCAGTTTGTATCAAACAGAGAAGGTATCAGTTTGTATCAAACAGAGAAGGTATCAGTTTGTATCAAACAGAGAAGGTATCAGTCTGTATCAAACAGAGAAGGTATCAGTCTGTATCAAACAGAGAAGGTATCAGTACTGTATCAAACAGAGAAGGTATCAGTACTGTATCAAACAGAGAAGGTATCAGTCTGTATCAAACAGAGAAGGTATCAGTTTGTATCAAACAGAGAAGGTATCAGTCTGTATCAAACAGAGAAGGTATCAGTTTGTATCAAACAGAGAAGGTATCAGTCTGTATCAAACAGAGAAGGTATCAGTACTGTATATATATATAAATACATATAACGCAGAGGATGCCTTATAGTGGAGCTGTTTTGTTATGAAATCTCTTTCCGAGGTAAAAGTTAGAGCCAGGACATTCATGTACTGGTTTTTCATGCCAGTGCAAAAACCATTGACTTCTTTCTGCTACTTCTCCTATCGGTAAGCTTTTATTATTGTATTAGATAATCGTATTACATTTGATTATTTTAGCCATGCCCTGCAATATAACAACATGCACTGCATAAATAGACCTTTCTTAATATTAGCTCATGAATATTCATCTTTGAACGAAAACGAGGCTTAGTGAGCATAGCGGTGGTAGTAATACATGTGCATTAATGGTATAATGTGTTGAAATACTTACCTTATCATTAAATTTAAATTCACATAATATTCCCGTAGAGGTACATGGATCAATTTGATCACATCAGTGGCTGATCGAATTATGGCATAAACATGTATAATAAATCCCAGAGGCGAGAGGAAAGAAAATGCAGGTATCCATGTCAACGATTTCCTTTATTGAGGCCAAGCTGAATTACAGTATTGGTACTCGTTGCCTAAACTGGAATAAGGCTATATATTATACATGTATGGTGCCAAATAAACAAGGGACATGAACCAAACAATTAAATAACATAAATACCATTCCTAACCTTCATTATCAGAGTCTCAAGTTGCCTTCCCCATATTCCCTTTAGGTCAGTATTTGGGTCCCAGTCTGTTTATATTTAACAGCTGTCCCCTCTGATCACATTTTGCCATTAATTTCCCTATTAAGGTATACATACATAAAGTTGTTATCACAAATTTCACCTAGCTCTGGCTGTCCCCTTTACCAATCCTTATTTACTCCAATAAACACCCTTTGTCTATGACATGTGAACAATTACAAACACCAATTATGTTCACGATATTGCAAAACAAATGATATTTGTTATTAGAATGAAGCATTCCTTAATGACTATTTCTGTCTAATGATCACCTTCTTAATAAGATCAATTTCTTTATGGCGCAAACAAAATGGTAAACTTTACATTATATGACCTTTTGTTGTGACTACTTGGCTACAAAGCCCAATTTCTCATTTTTGGGTTTTTCACTTTTGGGTTTAGATAGGCTTCCCTGAATATATGTGTTTTCCTCATTTTTATGTATCACAAAATAGAAGTACATTGTACTTGATATATTGAGCATGCTGCAAGGATCATTTTAACTAAAATATGTGTTTGTCACTTTTAAGTATTTGACAATTCTAGAGGGGCTATTAACAAAGAAATATTAAGAAATTTCCTGAAACATAGGGATCGTTTTCAAAATCTGAGGATCATAGTCGAAAGGGCTACTCTAAAATTATCCCTGAAGTTGTGATCACAAAACACATATCCTATAAAATCAGTGCACAGATCATAAGCATGATAAAACACATAAATATACATCAGTATACCACCCATTTAAACTTAAATAAAATGATTAATAAAAAGAGGAGTTGCGATTGAAAGCCTTAATTGTTCATGCAATTATAGAAAATATCGCAAATGTGATCATTTCAGTAAATATATTTGGTTTTCTTGAACCCTTGTTCAGATTTGATTATTGATGTCCATAGATCATTATATTCAGTTACTTTATTTCAGTTTTTCAATATCTACCAGAAATATGAATTTATGATGTTAGTTTTAGAAATAATTCACTCTAATAATTAACATTTAAATATATCAGCTTTTATCAGCTATGAAGTTAGTGTCCTCGTGATAATGCACAAAAAGTGTTGTTTCATTTTAGGAAAAGGTTATGCATGTATCTAACAACCGGAACGTTCACTTAGAAAATTACGGTAAAGAACTAAACACTTAATTTGATATTTGTTTCATTTATGTAAAACACATGTATAGAATTCTCCACTCTTGTATTTAAATGTGTGGAAACAAACTACACATGTAAACAGATACAGTGTAAATAACTGATGGTAAAATATAGAATGTAATGTTATACAGATAAATCTACAATGATCTTCAACATTATGTACCCTTTTCTCTGCCTATGTTGATAATCAACCTTATTTTACACTTCAGTATTATGAATTTGATGAAAATGAGCAATTAAAACTATTTTCATGACATTGAACAGCATTGTGGTTTGTTTTTGTAAGATATGTTGCATTAATTGTATATACGTTGCTACGGTGCCTGTGCTCACTAAGCCTCGATCTGAATTAGGAATGTCAGGCATGCATATAATTTGAGAAAGGTCTATTGATATAATTTGTATAGCGATCGATGTATAGTAAAGAAAGTTTACAGTGTATACACATGTCCAACGTGACATAGCTGTCTGCATGCACGTATTACCAAATACAGGATACACATACAATGAGCAGCCTGTATACCGTCTCGGCACACAGTATTTAACCTTCACAAAGTGCTAAACTTTTCCGTATTTACACTAAATAAACAACCTTCCTACTGAAATTTAAACAACATACGGTGACCTGCGTTACCATATATACTCTGTTAAACAGCAATAACATAATGGATATAGTAACTAGGACGATATTAGTCAACCTACCTTTATCAGGGTGAGAACGACTTACGACTACCGTAAATCCACTGTAGCACCGGCAGAAACATACGAGAGACCGGGATGAGGTTGGTGTGTTGTCCCAATCGCAACATCTCTGAGAAATGTCCGGCAATTTTCGGGAATATAACATGATAATTGAAACAAATATGCCGGACATTTCTCCGAGATGTTACGATTGGAGTTGCCCTTATCAGTTCAGTCTAAAGCGACGTTAAATTACTTGTATTAATAAAGTATCTTAATTACCATAGATTTTTCTCTTAAGTTTTTTGCAGATACGAAAAACCTGTTTTTGAGGCATAAATTTAATGGAAACAAATGAAGGATTGAGCAGGCCATGCCACCGATTTACCATACATGTTTGGTCCGGCAGGTCTGAATACTGTTGATGAATCTCTGTCCACTAATGAAGCCAGATCATTTTCCGACATCCTTGTCAGATAACTTTGCTACAGGTTAATTTAGGCTTGGTTGGAAAAGACTAAACCTGGTAGTACTGTCCCCTGTAATATTCATTATACATTTGTACCATGTGTAAATCCTCGATACCATATATTAAATACTATATTAGATATTTTATGTAGTAAATGTTGTATATGAGATATTATTACTTCTACACTTTACATCCAGATTATTATATGTAATTAACATATTAGAAATTATTATAGACCATACCCTAATAAAATTTAAAAAAATCATATCTGTTTGAATCGGTTTAAAATATGACGAAAACGCGTATAGAAGTGGAAGAAATACTCCAAACTCACAGATCCAATCATATGGCATATTTTTATGTATAAGTCACGTCAATGTTTACGTTACCTAATAGTACAGACGTCACGTTACTAAAATATACACATAAATAATTTCTAAACTAAAACATTTAACCTATTTCAAGTAACACATTTCATTTTAAGTCAGGATAAGTACTAATCATATGTCCTTATTTTGAAGCTATAAACTATATTTATTTTTCATTTTTCATATATTGCGTTCCCGGATCTGACTGGGCTTTCAATAATTCATCGGATTTCTTTTCTTTCAGACAATTAACAAGTATTTCATTAGAAACGTTTTCATCAGTTAAACATCCAACTAGTTTACACACATTCTTACTCATCCTGGCAGGGTTCTTTGAAATACTCATGAACGCCAAGGTAGGTCAACTTTGGAAGATGATTCGATGGAAGAGACCTTCTGTACTAGGAATAACAGTTATTAAGGACACAGCGAAACTCCCAGCCGACTCACCGAAAATTGTCACAGACTCCGGATCGCCTTCAAAGGATGATATGTACTTATTTACCCATTTTAGCGTTTCAATCATATCCCACAATCCGAAGTTGCTAGAGAGTGTAGTGTCTTCCGTGCTGAGGAATCCGAATATTCCTAGACGGTAGTTAACAGTGACTACTACGACGTCTTTTGCTGCCAGAAATGACCCGTCATATCCTATTGCACTACCGGCTATGAATCTCCGCCATGACTCCAAACCATCACTGGCTTTCTTGGTTCAGCTGTAACAGTTTCTGACACATAAATATTCAGTTGCAGGCAACCATCGCTAAATCCTGCGATCTCTGTTTTCCCCCCACAAAGCAGAAAAAGATGATATTTCCTGCATGCAAGCAGATCGAAAGGCAGTTTCATCCAGTGTTTTCGTTCAAGGATCTACCGGAATGGTTTCTCAAATCTGAAGTTTTCTTCTGGAGGTTTTGCGTATGGAATATTCCTGAACTGTATGATATCCATTCCAAGGGTCGGGACGACCACGCCTTTGATTGGTCCGGACGGTGTGCTGACGACCGGGAAAGACTGACATGATGTTAAGGCTGTTATGGCGGACTGAATCACAGCATACAGAATCAGAGATCTCGTCTCTATCCTTTGAACACTAGCATTGAAGATGTGTTTTTATTTTCTAATGCCTAATTCATGCATTGGACAATATTTTCTGGTGTTGGTGATTATTTTCTGTACTTCTGGTAATACTTGCACAGAAAAAAAGTTGTTGAGAAGTGGGGCATTACATGACCAAAACACTGTTTTACAAAGCATAAAACATTTCACAATGCCTTAATGATGTCCTCTTGACGAGCCAATATCTTAAAAGTGATGACGTTGATGGTTTTCAACAGAATCTAGTAATCTTTTTATAGTATGCATACAAAACGTTTGATTGCATGTCTTCATATACCAAAACATCTTTTTTAAAGTTCATGTATGTCAAAAATAATAACAGTTTGAAAGTGAATAGCGTAGCTGGGATTTCATATCTTTTAAGCATTACGAATGTCACTATTAAGAATGTTAATGCTATTAAATGTACACGTAGTAGTAATCCGCAGTAAAGTACCGTATAGCACGAAGGTATCGGACAGTTACAGTATACCCTAATCACGATGTTGCGGTTGCCCTAATCACGGCCTTGACATTTGTTAATTTACGTGCTCGATTCCTGCGTCTGTGAATCTCTGTACATATGGTTTTCGCTTCAAAACTTTTTAATATTGCTACAAGATACGATTTATGACAGTTATATCAGAAAATATACTCATCTATTTTATAAACAGGCAATCAATTTTCTGGCGTTATTGCATCGTCGCCATGTTGGATTTGGGTTACTGCAGTTACCTTAAAGCCACACTATACGTAACTATCAACAAAAATTCAAGTTAAATTCGACTCCGATATTTGTAAATGTAGTCGAAATTAAGATATAATAAAGAATGTTCATAATACATTTTTTAATAACTTTAGTACAGCAGTTGTTGAAAGTCGATACATGTAAACATGTATTTATTTTAGAAGAGTTCGGGCAGACGTTACGTAGTTACGGTAGTCACATGACGTTCTCAGCAACGACGTTACAATGTCGGCTAACTTCGGCTTGTTTGACTAAATGGGACCCACCTAGCGATGTTCAATATTTATTTGATTTTTATCAAAATATTCCGAATCATTATCGCTAATCTTGACTTCGATTTAGTCCTGTCTCTGCATGATGTACAACAGGATTTTTTTAACATTCTTCTAAATCATGAAAAAATAAAGAAAGATACGGATATTGGGCCTTTAATCCGGTTTTACCTTTAAAGGCTGTTTCGATGAAATGTAGCTAAAGTGCCCGTTTAAAATATAAGTTATTACATAGAGCGATATGTCAGTTACCATGATATATATAGTACATGTTATACATATGACCGATATCATTCTCACATTCCGCTAAAAACAGTCTTTGATATACTTTGTTTGTTTGTTTGGTTATTTTAACGTCCTATTAACAGCCATGGTCATGTAAGGACGGCTTCCCATGTATGCAGTGTGTAGCGTGTGTGAAGTGCGAGGTGCGTGTTTTGGGAGACTGCGGTATGTTCGTGTTTTGTCTTCTTGTATAGTGGAACTGTTTCCCTTTTATTGCTATGTCACTGTAGCATGCCACCGAAGACACCAAACAACACATCCCACCCGGTCACATTATACTGACAACGGGCGAACCAGTCGTCTTACTCCCTGTATGCTAAAAGCTAAGCAGGAACAGAAACTACCACTTTTATAGACTTAGGTGTGCTTCGGACAGAGGACAGAAGCCAGAGCCTACCTCACAGAGGTAAGCGCTCAACAGAAGGCCAAAAGTAAGGCGTTGTCAAGGGAAACGTTAGGAGGATAAAGTCAGTCTTTTCTTTGATATACATGATAGAGATAGTGGGGGAGTAGAAATAGGTTCCCATGTATCCCTCTGGCAGTTTTTCGAAACATGTTTTTTAGGACCGGTATGATGTCTAGTTTCATTTTATGCTTGTTGCCATTGACAACTAATGTCCCATGGGGGTCATATGGCGGCCATCTTGGATTTCAGTTATCAAAAACGGCCAATCACACATTCGCATATACGCGCATAGATAGAGAACCAGACAACACACAGAGGCAAAGAAACACATTTTTTATATGATTGAAACATGCTGAATACGATTAAATTATAATAATGACGTTACGTCTTCTCAGTTTTGTGAAATGGCGGAAAAATAAGGAAATTTTCAGCTTTTTATCACTAAAAAAATCGATAGATGACAATTTCCGTCAAAAGAAAAAAAGATTGATGTACAAAACACCTTGCAACAGTCATTCTGAATTGAACTAATTTTGTGTAAAGTTATTTGTATTATAAAGGGATAAATCGCATGAGTAAGGTGGGAAAAAGAGAGGGGCCCCTCGTTCGTACTTTTCGTTCGTGGCAGAACGAAAAGTACCAATGAGTTCGAATTATTCTCCTTACATTCTTTGTCCCGAAGACACGATAGCACAGCACATTACCACAAAACTAAATCCTTTCAGTCTCAGGACTGCTCCTTTACAGGTTGGCGAAGGGTTTCTGCACTCCAGAGGAATAAATAAATGTCCACATCTATTTCGACGATTCCCTCATGCTCTACCTAGTGCGGAAATCTTTGAAGTCTAACACACGTCTGGTCCTAAAACTTTTGCTCAAAGTCGACTTCAATCCTTCCAGAGAGAAGTCCGAGGTTCCCCTTCCCAGGACTTTGCCTTCATTGGAAACAGTTTCAACTCAGTTCAGGGTATTGCCCTTCCACTTTTGGAAATGTTCGAAAAGTTCAGAGATCTGGCCTTAATCGGCTGGTTACACGTCCAAGTGCGTTGGTTTCTAAGTTTCTGGAATATTTTAACTCCCTGACAGATTTGGTACCTCTTGAGAGACCACATCAAACCACTCCGGATGTTCCTTCTCGCAAACTCGGTCCTTGCCAGCAAGGAATGGGATGCGTGGCTTACTCTCAACGAGTCCGTCAAGGGGTTTTCGTGGTGGTGGATTCTGAAAGACTATATTGATGGCAGGTTGGGGGGCTTACCTCGACGGCAACTGCCAGTCGGAGGAGTGGTCTAGGGATCAGCTCTCCGAGGACGTTAACGTGCTGGAGATGAGGGCTGTTCTGTTGGCTCTGTAGGCTTTTCAGAATTTTCTGCATGTCAAGGTGGTTTGTGGGGCTACGGACAACTCTACAGTTGTCGCATATCTGGAGAGACAAGGGGGGAGGTCTCACGTCCTTTATGCCCTCAACATCCGTATTATTCTTCTCTGTCAGGAAATGCAGTTGACACTCTTAGTCAAGCATCTTTCAGGATAATCTTTCTAGGCGCCGACAGCTGGTTCTGTCAGAATGGCAGCAAAATCCCTCGATCTTCAAATGGCTTGGGCTGTGGACGTTCTATCTTTGGATTAGAAGGACATGCATGCCTATGCATTCCTTCCTCCATTCAACCTGGTGGGCAGGTTCTAATAGAAGTTTTGGGAGTATCACTGTTCTCTCCTTCTGATAGCGCCCCTGTGGCCGAGATAACCCTGGTTTCAGGAGTTCTTGTCGTTTCTTATGGATGTTCCTCTGCTTCTACCACTCAGAACCAATCTGCTGCGCTAGCTTCGGTCCCGAGATCCTCCATCTTCACGCATGGAAGCTATCTCAGAATGCCTCTCTCAGACAGGCTTTTCTTCAGACGTGTTAGCTAGCATCGCCCGATCTTCTGTGATTGGTGTATCGACAGGAAGATTGATCCGGTCAAGGCCTCTGTCCCGCTGATTGCGGATTCCCTTCTCTTTCTGTTTACGGAACGCAAACTTAACTCTGGCACTATTGCAAGCTATCGCACAGCTATTGTCAGTGTACTGTCGTTTGATGGTAGACCAGAGTCTTCCACCTCTTTATCTGCCTTGATTAGGGTGTTCAGTCTGGATAGGCCTAGGGTACGGCAGTTAGCTACACAGTGGAATGTAGCAATTAAGGAGACTCCTTATGGGCCTATAGGCCTTTGGTCTAATTGGTAACTCATACATGTATATAACCGGATCGTGATAGTTGACGGATGCCAAGGTTGCGGCCTTTGGGTTAGTCTTCATATATAAATAATGTCACCTCACAGGAGGGCTCTCACACATCACACATATTTTTCATTCCAATCTAAACAAGTTTCATTCTTCCTGTCCAACTTCTCTCAGACCACAAATATGCATACTTATGAAATCTACTTATGCACAAATTCATTGCATTCATTCATAATTTTTCCGTATTTGATTAATGTGATAAGCCTTTCATTAATTGAAATTAATCTGTATTGTAGATCTAGAGTAAGAGGGACCTAACCATGTGAGAAATAAAACGTTTACATTCCCTCCCCCACACACACACCCAAAGATACTAGATATTATGCCTATGAAAGGGGACGAAGTTAATAATGAGTGGAGTTAATATATAACTTTCTATTATTGTGAAATTCAAAACTTTATGTAAAGAGATTGCTCAAACACTACCCATTTGTTTTTGAAAAGTTGTAAAGATCTGTTTTTCCCGTTTTGTTTTTCTATTGTCATAGTGTTGGCAAAATAAAAATCAAACATGCTCCAAAATTTGGAATGGAATCTTTCATACGACAATAGTATATGTGCTGTTTTAACAATTTTCAAAATTTTGGATTTCCCAGAATGATATATTGATCGTTAAAATTACAGTAAGGCTGTGTGCTCATTGTACAAAGCAATAAACTTTTCAAATAATCTTTGCACGGAATAAAATTGCAAAAACAAATGCCTTAAAGTTTCTGGTTACCTGTTACAAAATGTACAATGTCTGTTACTGGATAGTTTCATTTTTACTAACACATCATTTGTTGTAAGAATTATCTGATTAATTTTATATTGAATTGTTAGTAATTTTGTTTCCATTGAACAGTTAAATGCATTTCCACACACATCACACCAATTAAAAGCATAACTAATCTCAAAATCAGATTTCCACTTGTCTTGACTAATTGGTTTTATCACATTATGTTCAACAAAGGAGAAGGTACGTTAAGACTCAAATATGGCCTCAAAATTAATTATACAGTAAAGAACAAATTATTTTGCCATATAACAGCTGAATACATTTGCTAACACATTACATCTCGAAAATATCCCGCATGTGCCAATTATGTTCACTATGACGTCATCAACATGCAGTTTCCCGCCATTTTTCACAATAATCCTTGAAAAATCATACTTTTTGAGTGGTTTTCTCTAAAAATGAATGTGGCCGCCTTCATGGAGCAGAAAGAGATTTTCACACGTTGTGTATCGTGTATTTACGCATATCCATGCAAAATATAAAGTTGATCCAAGTTAGCGGCCAAATCCATTTCAAGCCTTTTCTAACCTAAAGATGATGAATTTCTAGCAAAATTTGGCGAGAAGAGGAAAATCATCAATTTGATGACGTCATAGGTGGGACACATCGTGTACATGGTTATAAAAAATTATGTTTTGATGAATGGCAAGTATGAGAGTATTTATTGATATGAAATTGATGGGGATCAGAGTTAATATTTTTCGGCCTGAAAAATTAAGGCCAAATACTGGTCATATCATATCTACTCCTTTCCAGTAGATAAACTTCCAGTCAGTTTTACACAATAAAGGCGAAATAATATCTATTTTCCTGGATGATGTTACAGTTTCATTACGCTCAACAGAATCACGATAAACTTGTTTCCAATGTCTGTCTATTTTATTTACTATAGCATAGAACTGAATAAAATCTAAATAAGGGATAGAATCAGTATCATGAAATTCTCTTACTGTACCGTTTTGATATAGATCACCAACTGTACCAAGACTGTATGCCCTTTCCATATGTTACAAAACTTTATCTTTTTAATCGGAACAAAATTGACCAAGCTTTAACCTAAGTATTCTACAATGGTATCAGACTTACTTTGTATTTGTGATAAGGCTGATATCAGATCTTTCCAAAAAAGGGTTTTAATTTGTTTTCCTGTTCCTTTTATTTTACAACTGTCAAGCTCATACAACAAATCAGTTTCAAATGGCAATATTTCCTTTAATAAGGTTTTCCAGGTTATCCCAGTATCTTTAAATACTCTCCTGATTCATATCACTTTCAAATATTTAATAAAAGATAAAACATGAGTCATGTTTAAACCTCCATTTCCCTTACATGCAATAAGAGTGTCATCTTTATTTTTTTCAGACGTAAAATTCCATATGAAACCAAACTAGATTTTTTTAAACTTAGTAATGAAATATCTAGACGGGTTGGGAAGTGTCGAAAACGGATGTACAAATTTGGATAATATGAGTGTATGAGTGTCCAATTTAAGTAAGATCTCCATTATCTTAGAATTTTGTTTATCTGACAGAGTTTGTTATCATTATTTATTTGTTCCATGTTTTCAAGGTTTAATGAAAATACTATACCTAGCAACTTAAAATTTGCAGGAAACCAGCTTATATTCCATTCAGGACATATTCTGTCATTGGAATATTTCTTGCTACCAATCCATAGTACACTGGATTTTGTAAATTGATTCTAATACTGATACACTAGCAAAAACTTCAAGTATCTGAACAGCAGTGTATAGTTTTACCATCAAGTAGGAGATAAGCATCATCAGCAAATTGCCCAAGTAGAAACTGGTCACCTTTTATAGCGATACCTCAAACACTGTTATTTGACTTGAATGATAATGTTAACAGTTCCACCCCAATTATGACCATATAAGGTGACAAAGGGTCACCTTGACGACAGCCTCTACCAAACTAAAGAAGGATGGCAAATGAACATTATTGATAACACAACTTTTAGAATTCTGATAAAATATTTCAAACCATTTACAAACAGAGTCTCCGAAATTGAAAAACATTTTTAAGGCTTTCAGCATGAAATTCTATTCAATAGAGTCAAAGGCCTTCTCGAATGAATCTACCTTTGATAAAACCTTCTCTATTTCACTAATTATATTTGGGAGAACCTTTTAACTCTACTAGCTATTTCTGCTGATACTATTTTATAGTCTATATTAAGAAGGAATATAGGTCGCCAATTTTTCAAATACCTTCTATCCATATCATCTTTTGGGATATATGAAATAATAACCTGGCATGAAAATCAGATAGTTGTCTAGTGTGAAATGCATAATTTATAGATCAAAGTAAAAAAAATCCTAAATCTTTCCAGAAAAACTTATTATTATAATTCTGCACTAAAACCATCAGAGCCCGGACTCTTTCCATTATCCATACATTTAATGCTTTTACTAATTCAGATAGTGTACGTATTTTTATCTATGTTACTTAGTTGAACATTATAGTAAAAAAGATAAGAATTTTCATACTGCAAAAAGTTATCTTGTTTAGAAGTATACAGATTCTTAAAAAAATCAGTTTCTGCCTCAATAATCTCCCCTTGATTATCTAGTATATCCCCCTCAACTGTTATTAAGTCTGCTATATTCTTATTGAGAAAGTGACGCTTTTCCAGATCACAAAAGTATTTTGATGCGTTTCCCCCTTTTCATACCATACCAAATCGTAAAAAAAACCAGATAAATCCATTGGTTTCGCTTGATAACTTTAGTATTTATTGTCTGATTTCAACTAAATTTGGTGTATTGCTTTATATTAATGACAGCTCGGATGGGTATAATACTGGTCAAAATATTTGCGAGAGTTACGGGACTTTAAAATCGTCAAAACAGATAAATCTATGGGTTCCGCTCGATACTTTAACTTTAGTATTTTTCGTCCGATTTCAACCAAATTCTGTATATTGCTTTATATTAATGTGATCTCGGAGTGGTTTGATACTGGTCAAAATCTATCAATATTTGCAAGAGTTACAGGACTAGATAATTTATTCAATTAATAACAATATTTTCAATTGTAAGTAACTATTTTTGTGATGCTATACAGATGATACATCCAGTTCGTGAAATTCTTGTTTAATAATTGAAATTAGATTTCTGTTAAAATCGCGATTTTTTATTACCAGTGAAAATAACCGGCTACGCGATACTTTGTATAATGCACATCCTTTGATACTGCAGGGGTTAATATCACTGTCGTGATACCAATCCCTGGGATATGGCATAGCAAAACTGAAGGTTCTGTGTGCGATGTCACAGATGAGCAGGCCCCGCTTGCACAACGCTTTTCAAACCGAGAAGGCATAAGTAGTTTGATCTGTGTTGTACATCATCAAATCTTCAAAAGAGTCTCGGATTTTTTTCTTCTAAGCTGCCTTCAGGTGTGTGTATATAAGTGCCCAAGGCTTAGTTATAACCGGAGCAAGGACGATATTCCCCATCAATCAACTAACTAACCAAGGGTTGATACCCCCGGAATATTGATGATGTACACAGCATCCCGATTATCCTTCAGTGTGCCCCCGTAATAGTACGGTCTATCATTATGCCTTCCCCTGACATCACGAGTTTAATACAAGTTCAATATATGTGCTTTTAAAATACATTTTACGACGGTCAAGGACGAAACAGCGACCTACGTATGACGTAGCCCACAATCAGTACTGAACTGCTGATATTCTAGTATGAACTTGACATTATAGGTTTGTTTATTTTGTATCTAATTATGACGTGTGTCCGTTTTAATACCTTAATTAAACATAAGGATACTTTCCTCTTTACACGAAATACTGACAAATCGACCAACAAAGTTGTATTGGTCAATAAGTGACCACCTGCCAATACCAGAGACGTTTTACACGAAGCGGTGTAGTTGTACACTGTGTGTCGTGGAGCGAGACGTCCGTTATACGATATTTATTTTAATCTTCACATGCTCATTGTAAATTTTGTATACACTTACTTGTACAAGCCACCTATGGTCAATGATTGACAACCCACTTTAGCGAAGCCTAAGCCATGCCAATGCAAATATTATAGCCGGGACACCGAAAACATAGTCATACAACCTTTATTGTATTAACCAGAACATTCTATCTCGCCAACCTGGAGTGTTCATACAAACGAGGTACGTTGCATTAATGTATAATCTGGCTTTCGAATAATGCTTGTACTATTATTATCTCGTACTATTTTGTTATGTCCGTACTAGTGCGAAATGTAATAGCCGTGTGTAGCAGAGTCATGTACAGGCCTAAAACAATGATAAGTACGTGCACGAGAGAGGCCGATTCTGTTGTTGATACTGTTGCCTCGTTCATGACAATATTGTACTAACCTGCAGAAAACAGAAGACAACACAGAGAGAGGGCGACGCTCGACTTCAAAGTCACAAAGTCAACCACATGTACAGTGTACCGTTATTCGATTCATTCGATGTACACCAAATGACCATTACCTTCTTTTGTCTTCAGTTTGCCTTGAAATATTTCAGGGGTTGATATTAAGGCAGTGATTGTAACCCCTGGAGTATCGAGGGTGTATTGCTGCTAACCAGACGAGTAGAGGAGCCTCGAGCATGGATTATAGCAATAGCATACGTTATATCAATACGTATTTACTGATAATACTTGTTTTAAATGTGAATGGCATGTACATGTCGAGCTACCTAACATTCTAAATGTTAATATTATATATTAATCCTTTTTATTGTTGAATGTTGAATGGTATATGTTCAGCCAACTAACACAGGTTATTTTTTTCGATACGTAACATACATATGAACTGTCTATAAATATACTACCTTTTGGGAATAGGATATGTAGATGGGAGAAGTTATCGGAAACTCTCTGATTACTTCGTACCAATAAAGCTACAAAGGTAGCAGCTGAATAGAATCTGAAGCTTCGTAAGAGTGATCTCTCCCTGATTCCGCGACGACACGCGGCTAAAACCAAGTAGAAATTTTAATGTGCAAAATATATTTTCACAATTGATACCAAAACACATGGAACGAGTTTATCGCATATCGCAATGAGAAATGCTGTTCAAAATATTCGATTTTTTCATAGTAAATTAAGAGGTCAAATGTCAAAAGGTGAAAATTCTCAAGAAATTGAACATTAGAGTAGTTGAAGTTTTTGACTGAAAAACACGGGTTTATGAACTTCTGTTCAGCAAGCATTATACTAGAACGTTGATGAGTTTGCTGAAAACTTTTTTAAAACTTTGATAGCTTGATATTGATGTTTAGTTCTTAATTTGGATCTCGACATAACCTGTTGAAGATGGATTGGATGATGGGAATAGATTAGGTCATATTCAATTAATGGTATCGCGTGTCATTTGATTATCTTCTGTTTTTGCAAGTTTAAAGTAGGTTTTTAAGTTATTCAAGATTGTTTTCGAGAGAATCTCGTTTTCGAGAGAATCTCAAACAACACCTACACTGCAAGTAAGAAATTAGCCCACGTGACCCTAGGATGTAATTATCTTGAGCAGGTCATGTCGAGATCCACATGCAATCAAGCTCAAGCTATCAAATTTTCGAAAAATGAAAGTACAAAAATGTACTCAGTAAAATCTAAAATGTTCTTAACGCTAAAATATATTTATTTCACTAAGTAACTACTTCTTATTTTTTTAAATTCTCTTTTGCAATAGCTTTTTTAAACTGAAATTCACAAACCCATGTTTTGCAGGCTGCGGCATATTACCATGAGCGTCGATGTTTTGCATACAATATGCAGCTGACCATTAAATATATTGTTTAACAATGACTGGCCGTAAAAATAGCCAAGCTTTATACCCCTCCTTTTACTCACTACACAAAAGATGTAATGAATGAAGTATTTATTTTCGTTTCAGGATGAAGACGAGATCTCTGATTCTCTATGCTGTAATTCAGTCCGCCATAACAGCCTTAACATCATGTCAGTCTTTCCCGGTCGTCAGCACACCGTCCGGACCAATCAAAGGCGTGGTCGTCCCGACCCTTGGAATGGATATCGTACAGTTCAGGAATATTCCATACGCAAAACCTCCAGTAGGAAACCTCAGATTTGAGAAAACACTTCCGGTAGAACCTTGGACGGAAACACTGGATGGAACTTCCTTTGGACCTTCTTGCATACAAGACTTAACCCTTTTTGCGGAATTGTGGGCAAAGGCAGATAAGCATGAAGTTTCTGAAGACTGTTTACAATTAAATGTCTACGTCCCTACCGCTGTCTCGACTGAAGTCAAGAAGCCGGTTATGGTATGGATCCATGGTGGAGCCTTTGTGATGGGAAATAGTTGGGGATATGACCCGTCTTTCCTTGTAATGAAGGACGTCATAGTGGTCACAATTAACTACCGTCTAGGAATACTAGGCTTTCTAAATACGGAAGACAGTACACTCCCCGGCAACGTTGGACTTTGGGATGCGATTGAAGCCCTGAAGTGGGTAAATAAGAACATAGCGGCATTTGGAGGCGATCCGGAGTCTGTGACGATTTTCGGTGAATCGGCTGGAGGTTTTGCTGTGTCGTACCTGGCTATTATTCCTAGTACTGCTGGACTATTTCAACGTATCATCCCCCAAAGTGGATCTGCTGTAGGATTTGTAGGTGTTGACCGTAACCCTGCACGCTTTGCCAAATCTGCGGGGAAAACAGTAGGTTGCATAGATTCGGATAACGATGACGTT